>NC_046166.1:40075555-40375555 GCF_011064425.1 Rattus rattus
GGGACTGAGTCTGTGGAAGGAGCGAGGGCAGTGGGAGGGTTGCCTCTGCTTCTCTGTAGGACTCGGGTTAGTGTGTCATTCTTGACTTGGCAATGGAAAAGAACCTTTTTATACCAAAATCCTGTGGCTAAGGCTGACTGCAGGCTCTAACTAAAGCATGTGATCTTGTGTGGAGAAGCAAGTTGGTAGAAATACAGGTTCTGCTTCTAGAACTACCTGTCTTAGGTATTTGAAAAGGTCAGTGATGTCAAGAAGTGGCATTCTCTTCCCCTTAAAAGTTCTTTTGTGTAGTCACTGTGTGGCATCTGATCCTGATGTTTCTGCTACAGCCGTAACGAATGAGCTCCTGCACCTCAAAGTCATACTGAAGACAGGCTGGCTGCTAACAACAGGGCATCTAGGCAGTTCCCGATCATGATATTTACAGTATGCTGGGGGATGGGGTGGTGGTGGTGGTGATTGGAGAGCACTTGTCTAGATACAGAGAATACAGTGAGACTGTGTTCAGTGTATGAGAAACCTTAAGCTAGACTGATGGCGCATTATTTGGCACCTGCCGTCCTGAACACAGTACTGACTGGCGTTGGATGGGGATAGTACCAGCTTTCCCTATTGAAAACCTTTTTCTCCTTTTCGTTCCAGTCCCCAGTAGGAAGCCACTGTGTGTGCTCAAGGACTCCTCCATGGGGGTGGAGTAGGGCATTGAAACAAAACAGTAGACAATGGAAAGTGAACATTGAAAGAGCTTTAAAAAGTGAGATCCCAAGGAATAAATTTAACTAAATATGCATAAGTGCCATGCTCTGAAAATGCCAAAATACTGACTACAAAATAAGCCGAGGACGTTCTGAACAAATGTGAAGGGGAGGCTGACGCTAGGGCTGCAGCTGAGTCAGTGGGCTGCTTGTCCTGCATGCACGAACCTCTGAGGTGCATTCCCAGCACAGTGTGAGCCAGGCATGGGAGCACACGTGGGCTATCCTACCACTCGGAAGCTAGAGGCTGAAGGTTCAACAGTTCATGGTTATCCTCACTTCTATAGCAAGATTGAGGCCAGAGTGGCAAGAATGGAATACTGGAGGCTTTGCCTCAAGTAGACATGTAGACAGACAGACAGACAGACAGACAGACGGGGAAATACATTGTCAACTGGAGTAATAAGCATATTTAAAATGTCACTACCTTGTCCCTCATCGGCTGTCTGAGGGCAAGATGGGTGACCAAAAGGTCCACTGAAACTACCCTCAAAATTGAACTAGGTTTGTACTTTGACTGCTGTAGTCCCCTCCAGAAATGGGCTGAACTTGTGCCGTGCTTCCACAGGCACGCAAAGGGCATGGACCTGATTAAGCTGGACTGAGCAGCTTTCTTGAATGGATTCTCAACCTAGTGCAAGGCAGCTCGATAGTCTTTGTACATCATAATAATAAAGAAGGTAATACTGTCCAAAAATGTCATTTTCCCCCAAAGCAATTTGCTTCAACTCCAATGAAAATGTCAGCACGGGCTGTGGGTGAAGCCCAGTGCAGGGTGCTTTCCTGGGTTATGAGAGGCCTGGGCTTGCTCCAGCACGGCCAACCCAAACAAACTCCGAACAGCCTCGGGAGTTCTTGTACGTAGTAGGGGCAAACTGATTCTAAAATGTGTGTGAGAATCAAGCGTCAATGAGCTGGGACAGAGAAAACGGTTTTCTAAAGAAGGGTGAAGGTTGCAGGGTTGAACTCTCCAGCCATGACTCGGCATTGGAGAAGCTGTAGCCGACAGGAATCTCAGGAAAACATGCATGTGGATTTATGAGTTTGGACCACACAACTGTGGAGCGTAGTGCGTATAGATTGACAGTTTAACACTCGGCAGTTGAAGCAAGACAAGATGACGCCAAGCTCAAAACAGAATTATAAAAAATGGAAAGTACTTATGGCCTTACGTTGTAAAAAGAGCACTCAGATATGCTGTCAGATGACGGACTCACTGAAAACCTTAGATTTCAGCCAACTTAGCTACTTTGAAGCAGAGAGTCCTCTGAGAGCACAGAGCACTTTCTTGTTTGTAACATTTGGTCCTTTCCCTTGCAGTTCTGGGTTTTGTTTGTTCGTTTCATTGTTGCCAGACTTTTACTGATTCTTAAAGTTCCTTATGCACTTTAGAGAATTCCTTGTAGTTCTTTGTGCTCCAAGTGTCTTCCTAGTTTCTGTCCCTTTTCTCCCCTCCTCCCTCCTTTTTACCTTTTAATCACATCTTTATGGAGTTATATTTTGGTTTTTAGAATTATTTTACTTTTTAATTTTTTACTTTTATTATTTATGTGCATGAATGTTTTGCCTGCATGCATGTATGTCTGTTTACCACATGTGTGTCTGGTGACCGGAGGTCAGAGAGGGTTTTGGACCCCTTAGGCATAGAGTTATGGAAAGTTTTGATCCACCATCTTGGTGCTGAGAACTAAATTGAAGTTCTGGAAGAGCAAAGAGTGCTTTAAACTGCTGAGCAGTCTCTCCAGCCCTCAGGTGCTAGTGTCTTGTTTTTAAATGCATGTCAGTTCTTAATGCAGTTCTTTGGCTCTTGTTCCTTGTGCGTGCATATCTACCTTTTTTGGGGGGTTATCATTTCCTTTAGTCTGTTTTTAATACAGTTTTTACCAATGTTGCATTTTCTTCAGTATTTCAGTTTTATTAGAAGTCTTGACATTTGGTAGAGAAAGTCCCCAGATTATTTTTGCGAGGACATTAATACCATTTGTAAATAATGATTCTTTGTTCTCCCTTGCTTCCCCTTAGTTCTTTTATTTCTTTTTATTGCCATACAGTTTTAGCTCAGAGTTGGAATACAGGGTTGAATTGAACTAGAAATAATGGGTGTCTTTGTTTGGTCCAAATCCCACAGGGAGTAATGTCAGCCTACACAGGTGTTTTGTAGACATCCATTACCAAGTCATCTTCTGGATTTGAGAGTGACATCTGTCACCCGCTTTATTGGCAGGGTTGATCCAGCTGATCTGTCTCCAGTACATGTGTTTGTCCCAAGCCTTCCCTAGTAGAGGAAGGGGCCCCTGCTCCAGAACCAAACAAACTGTCCAGATTACAACTCCTCTCTGCTGGATCCCGTGAGGCAGTTTTAAAGAGAAATAAATGGTCGCTGGATGTTATCTAGGTTTTCTTAATTCTTTTTGATATACTCATAGGTGTGTGTGTGTGTGTGTGTGTGTGTGTGTGTGTGTGTGTGTGTGTGTGTGTGTAAAGAGAGAGAAAGAGAGGCCCCAGTAATAATAAATACACCAATTCATTTTCCAGTGTTAAGCTGGCCTTGTGTTCTTTGGAAGAACTTGAATTAGTCTTGAATTACTAGTTTTGGTTGTATTTGTGAGGTTTCAGCCCACTAGTACCTTATTTTTCCACATTTAAAATGCCATTGATGTAAGGTCTATTCCTATCTCAGGGTTAACACACACACACACACACACACACACACCATTAAACCATTAAGCTAGTTATAAGATACCATTGATTATTAAGATGGATTCTGGTTTCAGTGCTGTCAATCAGGAGTTTTACTGTTTTGTACTTTATATTTATGAACATTTGCTTCTTGTCAGAGTTTGGGGTGTTGGGTGTGTGTGTGTGTGTGTGTGTGTGTGTGTGTGTGTGTGTGTGTGTCATTGTCTATATAGGTATGCATGCTGTGTGTGGAGATGAGAAGTCAATCCTGGGAGTCATTCTTCAGAAATCCCCTCTCCCGGTTGACCAAGTGTCACTGAGATGTGGGGCACACTGGCTGGGCTGGCTGGCTGGATCTGCCTGTCTTCAGCGCTTCAGTTCTGGGATTGCAGGCACGTGACTTTTTCACATGTGTGCTGGGGTTTGAACTCAGGCCCTCAAACTTGCAAAGCAGTTGCTTTACTGACTGCGTTATTCTCAGCTCCTGGCCACCACCTCTGCTCCTCTTGCCTCATCTTTCTGAGAATTTTGAGTTAGAAGTATGTCTCACTGTGTGTGTCTGGCTGTGCTGTGTGTTTTCTTTGTGACTTTGTTTAATTCTTTTAGGTCTGACAATCGTTTGTTCTTCCAGAAACAATTTCTGGAATCAGATTCTGTAGTTGGGCATTTTTTGTCTTTTTTATTTATTTTTTGCCACCATAGAAAACAAAACCAAGGAATAAAACTGGTTTAAAAATTGTAATGTTTGTACTAATCACTGGGGGTCAGGTCCCCCAACTTAGTGCTTAAGCTTGGTCTGGTCTCTTCCCTGGCTGTCCCCTAGCGGCCCAGGGAGGTTCACTACCGACCTGCTCTTACCTAGAGCCTGGTCTTCAGCATCCACACCTCGGGGTGGTACTGCTCTCCGTGCCTCACCTGACTCACACTCTGAGCGGGGCCCAAGACGCCCTAGGAAAACTCATGCTTAACTCAAGTTAGCAGACTGGTCTCTGCAGCAAATTTGACCCAGGGCCTTCGTTTTCTGAGTGGCATTTGAATGGAACTCGGCGTACCTGCTGTTTCGTGTCTTACCTGGGACTGCTCTTGTCCTTCGCCACTGCACTAGGTGGCTGCGACCGCGCTGGGCAGGGAAAGCTGAAGGGCCCGGTGTGGTGCCATCTGATGACTTCTAACTGATTTGCTGACACCCTGTTTAGGTGAAAGCCTTCTTTCAGGCCCTACTGGTCTTCTCTACTGTCTCTACACTTGGAGCTCCAAACCCACATCTTCTTTGCTAGCTCCGAGACAGGTTTTCACATGGTTGGGAATGGTCTCTGGGTCTGTGTTTCTACTGTGGCGGTGGGCCGCTTTCTGTCAGGCAGTACAGTAGTGGCTGGCGGCATGCTACCTCGTGCTCCTGTACTCCGACTTAGAGCAGACATGGAATGGGGAGCATGGCTGCTTACTGTAGTTGGGGTTCACCCCAGTAGTATAGGAGTTTGATTGAGTCAGCTCAAGAAGATGTACGAGGGCCACTGGAGTAGTCTTGGTGTTAGGGGCCGAGTCCTGTTTGTGCTCCCTTCTTTAGTTAAGTTCCGCTTGTTAGGAGTGGCTCCAAGTTCCTCCCTCTCATTCCCTCCCTCGGTGGTCGACTGCTGCAGCCTGCATCTTCATCTCTCCGGCTTAATTGGTTTAATCTCTAGGCCAGTGGCTCTCACCCTTCTTCATGCCGTGACCCTTTAATACAGTTCCTCATGTTGCGAGGCCCCCAACTATAGAATTAGTTTTGCTGCTGCTTCATAACTGCTATAAATTGTAATGTAAATATCTGACAGTCAGGATATCTGATACGCGGCCCACGTAGGGGTCAGCACTCATACTGTGTGAGATCTGCTGCTCTAGACTCTAACTGAGGAGTGAGAAACTTAGGGTCTACAGCTCAAATCTCACTCAGTGCCTCCCTTCATTGAAAGGGAAGCTTGACTGGAGCTCATCAGCAACCTTTGATTAGGTGCTGTGCTGCCGTTATGGAGTCCCGTAGTGATGTAGAAACTGTCTGGCCATCATCATCCCTACAGCGTCCAAAGCTGACTCCGACCTGTCTCCTGCTGTTGATTTTCCTCGTAGTAAATACCAACTCTTTACCAACAGGCCAAACCCATGTCTGCTTGTTTATTTCCTGTTTCCGTCAGCTGAAGCTCCTGAGCGATGACAGAACCAGCCCTGTGCACAGGCGGTGGGGACACTGTGGGGACTAAGAAGGGAACAGTGTCATTTTTAGCCACTGAGATTTTTTCGTTTGCTTCTGAGCTTGGAACTACCCTGCCCCAACTGGGAGAGTTTGTTATGCCAAGTGTACACACAGGGAGACATTCACACATTTGTGTGCCTCCCGTAGGCCAGTTCTGAAAACATGACTTGTTTGTGTGTCCTGCACCTGCAGGGCACAGATACTCAGTACCTGAGTGAACTGTAGGGGTGAGCTGTTCAGGAGGAGATAGCAAGGAGGCCCGACCTGCCTCAGAATCATGTAGGTTGCTGACTAAAAGCAGACATTCTGTGCCTTGCCTAAGACCCACAAAATGAGGATTTTTTTTTAAAAGATTTATTTATTTATATGAGTACACCGTCACTTTCTTCAGACACACCAGAAGAGGGAATCAGATTTCATTACAGATGGTTGTGAGCCACCATGTGGTTGCTGGGAATTGAACTCAGGACCTCTGGAGGAGCAGCCAGTGCTCTTAACCTCTGAGCCGTCAGAGTTGATTTTTTACTCACAATTTTCACTAAGTGTTAGGTTCACATTTGTATTGATCTTGTTTAAGGTCCTTCCTTGGTAGTCTACACAGGCCGATGTGCTGTGGATACCTGTGAGACACCTTTCTGTGGACTGTAATGTGTTTCTCATGTAGGGGTACAGTTTTGATATCTTTATTATACATGATGTCTTTATGTTAGACCTTCCTAAATAAATAATAGCAGGTATTACTTATCTATTGATAAGTAATGACAGGCACTGCTGGTAGGCTCAGAGACTACACGGAGGTCATCAGAGCAAGGCCTGGCTTCATAGAATGTGGACTGCAGTTGGGGAGGGGAGTGCGTATGTAACCGGCCAGCTGAGACACAACACACAGTGTGCTGGGAAGGGAGATACGAAGTAGGCCAGATGACTGGGGTAGTCCTGTAGGGGGGAAGGCACGGATTTAAAGTGGAAAGAAAGTATAGGTATCAGTTAGGGAGGGACACGGCACAGATGGGGTAGCATAGCAAACACAGGCCCCCATTGGGATGCTCTTGGGAAGAGTGGAAGCGTCCCTCAGTGTTTCAACCTCAGATCTGGAAGTGCTCGATGAGTGTTTGATATTCCTGTTACCCGGCTAAATGAGCAGCAGAGACTTAGCTCTAGTAAACAAATTTTCTGCCCCAAATATACTCCCTGCGTTGGACATCCCTCTGCACACTCCTGTCTTCTCTATGCTGTGAATGGATAAATGTTGAACGCACGGACTTCACCAGAGTATCTACTGCAAAGAACAGTTGTGTGTGTGTGTGCGTGTGTGTGTGTGCGCGTGTGTGTGTGTGCGCGCGCGCACGTGTGTTTTTTCTTGCTCCGTCTTCCTGCTCTTCTGAAGATTCATCCAGTTTTGTCTTCCTTTAGGAAACACGTGTGTGCTCATTTTAATATGGAAATGATGTGTAAGTGGTGACTTGTGGAATGTGCGTGGCATGTTTGTGGATGGATCCTTTGCCCCGGGCACACTCCTGGTCTGCATCACCGAGGAGCCCTGTGGAGCGTGTTCTGGCTCAACATCCAGCAGCCGCTAATGTTACCCAAGGGGACGGACGGGGGGGTGCGCTGGGCGGTTTTACTGCTCAGTATCCTGGAAGGCAAAACACAGAAATGTTCAGCTGCCTTCCATAAATTATATATAAAGTCAAAACCAAGAAAATGTTATTTTCTTCCCAGGATGAGCAGTATAAAGAGAAGCATATGAGAGAGAATTCACTATCCAGGCCAGAATGAGCGGTGAAATTTGTGTTGTCATCATGAGAGGAGAAAAACCTCAGTTGTAAAATACAGTGACAATCATGTCTTCAGAGCACACTGTGTTTGGTTTTGGGACTCTTTGGCAGGCGATTTTGGCTATATACTGTGCCGTATTGAATTGATATTAACACCAACTTGGTAGCCTCTTATTTGAATTAAGACTTCATTAATAGTGAGTGGGTGACTTGGGCATGACATCTGGGGTCAGAAGAGAGCCACCTCCACATTTAACAGAATAACTGTCGTGGGTGGCATAGGCATGCGGCCTGTGCCTCCACGCTCTCCACTTGCGTTCTGCTGCCTGCCCAACAGTCCTGCCTGGGAGGTCGTTACTAATTGATTAGAGTGGCCTGGAGATGAGTCACCCTTGGTAACTTTATCCTGCTAAGCAGAGATGAACTTCATTTGGATAATTGAGAACTGTAGCAAGTGCTATCATTCCTGGAGGTTTATATGTTTTTAATAATGTACACACATTTCTAGGCAAGTGTTAATGCCACTTTATTTCTAGATTAGTAAACGGAATGCATTTCAAGTTTTTACTGAAGTTGAAAATGGTGTATCTTTTGAGTTAAGTGGTGATTTTCCATCATTTGATGTTCCTAGCTAAGCTATTTCCTAGGAGCAATACTGAACAGCTAGGCAGTATGCAAGCAAGACTGGCCCTCGGGATATGAAGAGGGAAACTCTAGAAGCTTCTCCCCGACACCATCAGGTGTGGGAACAGCCGGGAAGCCACTGCACATCTTAGAACCAGGATCAGGACTTTCTCCTCCGATTGAATGACCTCATATCTGAAAAGGAACAAAGATAAATTCCTTTTAAATAGTAGGTGAGTTGGTTCATTAGTGTTCCATTAGTCTGAATCAGTTTCCTCTGTGGTTCATGTAGACTCAGGAAGGAAGTGGCTGCAGAGAGGATGTGAGGTAGGAAGTGTGACTGTTTGAGTAGGACCATTGCTGACTGCGTACCAGGAAACACTACTGTTGTGTCTCCTGTTCTCTTCTGGAATTTCAGTTGCCAGTTGAAATAAAAAAGCTACAAGAGACAGTGTCAAGAGGAAGATTGACAGCAGGAGGCACGTGCTGGGCTTAGGAAAACTGCCTGGCATTTATTTCAGATCCTGGTGCATTGTTCAGTCATTCATATGCAGGTTAAAATTAATATCTGAAAGCAATAATTAAGTCCATGACTGCCAGGGCTAATTGGAGGGGAAATGCATGATCCCAGATGTCGTTACTTATTCCTGATATGTCTTACTAATAAGGGTTCTGCTTTCTGTTGTTTTCCTACTAATTGTTGGTAGCAGGACAAGATTTGTTTAATGAAGCTCACTGTACATGGAACGTTATTAATTGTAATTAGAAAATAACACTCAAGCAAACACGATTATCTTCAGCGATCGGCAATGAGAACTGTCTCAATGACATGTTTTTAAACCCTTTGCACTTCCTCTTTCTGTCACAATACTGGCTAAGACTCAGTCTTGCTTAAGTGACAGGGTCTGCCAAGAGTCAAAGCCAAGGATGTATGGCCGCAGGTGAGATGCCGTGCCCTGTGACCTCTCCATGGTTTGGGGCCTGCAGGTGGAGAGAAGGGTTGGTCACCTCAGACAGGCATGTGGTCGAGCATGCTGTAGGTGTAGGGCAGGCTCTTCATCTTGGCCCTGCAGCCCTCAGCAAGGTGCTGGCCTTGTTCACCTTCCGTTATAAAGTATTTATAAACACTTAAAATCACAGCTGCCTTGTGATGGGAGGTGTGATATGTGTGACACGTGTGGGTACAGGTGTTGTGGTGTAAGTATGGAGGTCAGAGAACAACTTTAGAGCCTGTTCTTTCCTTCCGCCATGATAAAGAAGGGTGTCTCTTGTTTCTGCTGCTCTGTGTATTCCAGTCTATCTGGCTGGTAAGCTTCTAGGCCGTTCTTCCCCTCACCCCCATAATATTTTTATTAATTATTTGGAAAAATTTGGGGCAATTCTAATATCTTTGTAAATGCAGGCCAAAACATCTGGCTTTTCACACAGATTCCAGGGTCAAACTCAGGTTGTCGGGCTTGAGTGGCAAGTACTTTACTCACTCAGCCATCTTGCAGGGCTCAGGTTATTTTTTTCTTAATTTGCTATTGAAAACAAAAAGATCAGCAATATTAAAGATGTTTAGAAGTAATTATATTAAATATTGAAAATAACATTCGTGTATACCTTCTGATTCTAATTTATATGCATGCATAGTTTATATAATTGGAATGGTAACATAGACAGCATTCACCGTGGGCAGCTGAATATGACTTGTCAGTCCTGGCCAGCGGCTGGGTAGGAGTGGGTTGGGTATAGGGGTCCCAGCCACAGCCATCTGGGTCCCTGAAAAAGAGTTGGATGCTAAGCGCTGAGGCAACAAAGAAAATCTGATTACAGTGAATGCTGGGATTTCTCATGGTGTAAAACGTACCTGTTTCATAGGCGGAGGAACTGATCAGGAGGGATTCAGTGCTAGAAAGTTGACCCAACTTGGTAGACACAAAGAACAGAGCCGAGCTGGAGCCTGGGGAAGTGACTGAGAAGACGCATCATCAACTTGTCCCCTTTCCGAGATCAGCGCTTCCCAGTGCTAAGGTTGTTAGGACACTGTTTGAAATATGCTGCCAGTGTGCTCTCTGGTCGGGTGCCACAGCTTCCAGTCCTACAGCAGCCCACCGGTGGTGCTGGGCCTGGCACTGCTGGGGATAGCACTGTATCAAACTCGGTTCCTACCCAGGCTATTTTAACACAGCCTGACATGGGAGAGGAGTTCTCCTGTGGTCCCAGGGACTTGTGTCTGAGGCTAGCCCTTGGGAAACGCTCACATTGGCCAGTTTGCCCAAACAGCTGGCTTTGTTTGTCTGTTCCTTGCGTTGTCCAGGTAATGGAACATCCATGCTGTGAGTCTTATTTATTTCTCTAGTAGTCATTGCACAGTGGGGTAAAGCTTTTGGTGGTGGAGAGGCCCTTCACAGTTTAGATAAAGACCACTTTCTTCATCTATTCTACCATTCAGTGTTTCTATAGATACTAAAGTCTGTGGGACCCAGGACTACACAGAAACTTCAGAGGCTTACAGTTGCTAAAAAACATTTTACCTTTTGTTTCAAGAGTATAAAAAAGATGCTGGAAACTAAACATTTGGGATCATGGAACATGGGACAGAAGTTTCTGGCATGTTCCAGTTTAAATTTTGTCATGAGAGATTTTGAGCATTTTCAGACATAAAGACACCATGAAAGCCTCTCCAGGTGAATGGGAGAGCAATCATAAGGCAGGTTTGTCTCTGAGCTACGCATTTGCACAGTTACATATGTCACTCTCATCGTTCAGTATGAATGGGGTCCGCTTTTGCAATAAATACATAGTGATCGTGCCAAGCAGCTCCTGCTGTAAGCTAAAACACTAACATAGGCTGTGGGAAATGTTAGTACTGGAGACACACTAGCTCTGCGGTGGGTGATCTTACAGAAGCTGCCTTTAAACTCCAATTTACCTCCCCAGGTACAGAAGTGGACACACTGTGACACTGACTCTCTCACAGACTTTAGGGATGCACCTTCCAACTCCGTCTAAAAATACCTGTTTTGATACTTTTACCAAATGGTGACTTTTGGGAAGATAAAATACTAATGAAGAAGATTGTTCGAAAGTTATCCAAGGATTAATCTGGGGTATTATTTTCATATCACTCCTAATGGATCTTGAATTTTAATCAGAGTAAGAAGCATGTTTAATGTCTTTAAATTAGGTCAGATCTTATCAGAAATGGTTTGGTTTGCATAGTCTCCCATTTAATATTATATAAGGTGTTGTATATTAAGCTTTGAGACCCCGATGCTCTTGGCTAAACTAGCTTAGTGTTCACTGAACTCTTACGTGGGTTTCTGCATACCCCGAAGGTAGTTGATGCTGCCTGCCTGCCTGCCTGCCTGCCTGCCTGCCTGCCTTCCTTCCTTCCTTCCTTCCTTCCTTCCTTCCTGTTTCTGACATAGGTTCTTGTACTGTATGTAGCCCAGGCTGTCTCGATCATAGCCTCTGCCCCTGGACTGCACTCAAATGACAGATGTGTGCTGCTCTGCTTACTTTGGTTTATTCCTTTCTTAAATTGGTTCCCGTGTTCAGAAGATGAAAACATTCACTTCTTTATAAACTTTATAACTTTTATTTCACTGCAGTTCTTAGCATTAAAGTGACTGTCCATGTTCATGTATAACTTCTGGTCCCGATTTGAACCTCATCCAAGCTTAGAGTGACAGTAAGACCTGAAATCCCGATACTCAGGAGGCCGAGGCAGCAGACTTAACAGTTTGAGGCTTGCTTAGTCTACACAGTGAGAACCAGGGTAACCTGAGCTATGTAGTGAGGTTGTATCATAGTGGTTTTATTGCTGTGATAAAAGACCACAACCAAAAGTGATGTATAGCTCCCCTGGAGCTGGCGTTACGGGCATCGGTGAGCTGCCTGATGTGGGCCCTGTCAGCTGGACTCAGGTCCTCTGTACAAGCAGCCGCTCTCTTTAACTGGGAGCCCTTTAGCTGTGAGCCATCTCTGCAGCGTCTGAGTCTCCCCTTCTGCCGGGTGGGCTCTGATTACACTCAGTTCATCAAACTCGACACATGCATTTTACTCTCTGACCAGTCTCTCTGGCTTTGGAGTCCATATGTAAGAGTGAGTAAGTAAATAATCAGAATGCTCATTCAGTAGCCTTTTAAGTGGACAACATCCCCAACTTAATCTGGCTGTGTGTAATTAAATTACTGTATTTGGAGTTTTTCTTAGAATTCCTAATTGATTTGTCCTTTTTTTTTTTTTTTTTTTTCCTTTTTTTTGGAGCTGGGGACGAACCCAGGGCCTAAAGCTTGCTAGCAAGCGCTCTACCACTGAGCTAAATCCCCAACCCCTTGATTTGTCCTTTTAAAGAATATATTTGTTGTAGTGCTTCACAGAGTAGGCTGTTGGCAGAGAAACTCCTGGTCCTGCCATGTAGCTCCAGGCCAGTCAGTCTCCCTAGGACTAATTTCTTATACAGAAGGAATCAAAGAAAACACCTCTTCCAAAGGTGTCTTCAGATTCACTGATCTGATTACCTGCTCATACAGTAGTAATTACTGACTGCCTTAGACTGGGAAACTATACCTAAGTTCTATGATATTCTAGAAAACTATGGTTCTGGGGATATGCTAGAATGACTCTGAAACCTTTGGAGGGATGGAGTAAAGACAGAGGAAGAGCAGGGCACAGTACACAGGTTTCTCACAGGGGTTTAGTGTACAGACCATACCCTCATTGTATAGTGGTTGCATTGTACCAAGAGTCTTCTTTACTTAGTATCAATCCAGTGTCTGTTCTAAATGATTGGTACTGATTAGGATGGAGCTCGCTTGGTTTCTTGTCTATTGCAGTACCATCTGCTCATCACCTGTCTTTCCCAACCCACCTCTCTGCTTGTAGAATCAGGGAAGGCAATAGAGATGCTGCTAATAGTGGCAGTGGGCTCAGACATAGAGACCTGCAGAGACACCTGCAGGACAGGAGTAATAAGAATGCAAGGACAGAGGAAAATGAATGACCAGAACACATATCATATGTGTTGTGTTATGTTAATGACACAGTAGTTAACAGATACTTATAAAGGGGAAAAAAGTTAGGACTTAGTGGCCATCCATCATCCATTTTGTCTATCCATCTACCCATCCATCCATCCATCCATCCATCCACCCACCCACCCATCTACCTATTCACCCATCCATCCACTCATCCACCTACCTACCCACCTATTCATCCACCCACCCACCTACCTATCCACCCACCCGTCCATCTACCCACCCACCCACCCACCCATCCATCATCCATCCATCCATCCATCCACCTATCTACCCATCTACTTATCTACCCATCTATCAACCTATCTATCCATCCATCTATCCATTTATCCATCTACCCATCTACCCACTCATCCATCCACCCACCCACCTACCTGTCCACCTACCCATCCACCCATCTATCTATCCATCCACCCAGCCACCCATCTATCCACCCACACATCCATCTACCTGTTCTTCCGTCTGTCTGTCCATCACTCTCATCTTGTAGCTACCATGGAAGAAGAGATACTTGTGCAGTGAGAATAGGCTTTGAAATGTCAGTGGGCTTTGGGATCATTAGAGCAGAGCCAGGGGTCAACATAGACCCAGCACTAGTATTAGCAGCAATGAGATTTGAAAAATGATAGAGGATCTCAGATATCGAAGGAAGATGTCTGATCTTAACACCTTTAAAATGGTTTTCATGAAGGAGGTAACATGGAAGAAAGATTACAAGGAGGACTGGTCGGAGGGAGGTAGATGAGCTTAAACAGTAATAGTGTGACCTCTGGGTGACGATAATGACGATAATGTCCGTGTGGAGTGCGGTTACTGAGACTAAACTATGTTCACCAGTTATTACGGTTTGTGTTCCTCTGTCACAAGTGGGCCCTTGCAAGTAATAAGACGGACTTTGAAGTGTTACGTAGCGTCACCCTCCATTGGTGAGTCTTGTGTGTGCTGAGCTGCTCCCAGTCATTGACACAGCATGTCCTCTGAGGGTGGGCTGAAATAGCCCTTTCTTGAGCTCCCTGGCAAAGTGATAACAATCACAAGTTTTCAACCTATAATTATGGACCCAAGTTCTCTATATGTTTGTCACTGCTGTCTGAGTTCAGATTTAAAAGGGTGTGGTAATATTACTTGTGAGTGTACAATTTTCCATGTCATTTGTTATGTTTGAAGTCCCAAACTGACAAAAATAATTTCATTAACCCAGTCTGTAATCACGAAGGTATTTCAGCTTTTAAAGCTTCCCGTCTTCTGTGGCCTTTCTGACAGGTGACTGGGGATGTGCATCTCAGTGGTTGAACGTTCAAGAACCCAGGGGGGAAGTGTTTAGGGCCAGTATGGCAGAATCACTGACCATGCTGTACATTACCAGCTTTGATCTGAGTGTCTGTAGATCACAGGAGACGTGTCTGACAGTAGGGAGCTCTGTCACCAAGGCCAACTTTCCAGCATACTACAGTGTCTCAGAGGCAGCGTGATGACCACACAAGTTCCTCCAAAGGGACTTCATGGACCTCGTTCATTCTGGAAAGCTCCAGGATGAAGCTGTCAGCGCCCAGTTCAGACTTAAGGGGAGTGTTGTAACTTGCCTGCCAGGGGTGGGGGTTGGGGCAGTAGGGGTGCTCTCACCCTCAGGCCTACACAGGACAGAATCGACCTTCTCCTACTTGGTTCTCTTACCTTTTTTTTTTCCCCCTCTGAAGCTGGGGACCGAACCCAGGGCCTTGCGCTTGCTAGGCAAGCGCTCTACTACTGAGCTAAATCCCCAACCCGGGTTCTCATACTTTTTAAAAAAGAAATAAACACTACCTCTTCATGCTTCTAAGTTTAAACTGCAGGGTGCCATGTTGGTACCTTGCCAGGTTTTCCCTTCTTAATACATTTATAGAGAGGTTTGAATGCTTGGTTGAAGATTCCCAAGGGTCACTGAACAGTTGTATGTTTTCTCATTAATTATTAAGATGACTTTGTACAGCTTGGCTTGCACATTTCTTTGAGCAGTGCTACTGTGTAAGACAAGGGTTGCTGTTGCTAACAGCCCTTCAGCAGCCATTGTCTGCTGGTCTGTTGTCTCTTCGCATCTCTAGTCCATCTCTCGATGCCGGGGACTGCACTGGTAATGATCCTATGCAAGTGCAGTCTGCTCTTTCCCCAGCCCCCCTTCCTGGACTCCTACCAGCCTCTGTTAGCAGTTGTATGCCACTCCTGAACACCAGGGCTTTAACACCTTCCCCAGGTGTCCCTTGTCCAGCATTGCCTGTTTCCCCGGATTTGGTTCCAAGCTGCAGACCTGACAGCTGGCTTAATTTATAGGAATTTAAGTTGTCAGACTGCAAAACTGCGACACAGTGTAACCAGCACCTCTTCCCTCAGACATGACTCCACACAGGCCTCTGCTGTCCTTGGTGAGTGAGCATTGTGAGCGATCCCTAGTTAACAGAGGCCACTGGTTTGTGGAGCGAGTGCATGGCATCTCTGCAAATCCAGGTGTTATCAAGGTCTTTCCCTGTTCCAGTGTATTTGTCTACCTCTTGTATTCCAAGAAACCCTTACTATTTCCTGTGTTCTATTTTGTTATTTTCTAGAGTGCTTTGGTGAGTCAGGATGGCCTCAAAGGAGTGAGCTCTTTTTTCATAGTAACAATCCTTCAGGTGTCATGGTGGTTTGGGTAGAGAAGAGTGGAGAGTGGCGCAGGAAGCCGTCTTCTCAGGCGGCTCCTGACAGGAGGACATCTCAGGGTACAGGAGAAGGTGCAGGGGGAGCAGCAAAGGTCAGAAAATCGGTGCCTTGGGAAAGAGACAGTGCCCACTGTGAGCAGAGGGTGTTGGTGACTGGTGGCAGCCAGACGCTCCTTCACTCCCTTGGCTGCCCGTGCCCCCGAGCTGCAAGGCTTACTACCAAAGCCAGTGACAGCCAAAACAAGCAAAACCAACGTACTTTATGATAGGGAGGGTGTAGGGCTTTATTTAGGTAAACTGAGAATCAGTCACCTTTGTGGTTTGGCCTGGGACAAATCCAATGGAGAAGTCGAGTGCTAAACAAGTGTTTCCTGAGCATGCCATGTCAGTTACGGTGTGTCTGATCTTCCTCCCTTGTTTTCCACCTTGATTGACTTGACCAGAGCGAGGCCAGTGACCCATTACTCTGGAAGCACCCCTTGTCTTACGTTATCCAGTGTGGATGGTACTTAGTCATTAAAATTCGATTTAGATATTTTCCATTTTATGAAGAGATGGTATTTTCTAGGTCATAACGCAGAAGTGATTTGTGATATCACTTTGGGTGCTTTATAATTTTATAACTTAATTATAAATAGAATTGAATCATCAAATAAGGTGGCAGGTGGGAGTGGCTTGCTTAAATGTTCCAGGATGTATTAATTTTAGATAAAATGAAATTAGTATTCCAATGGACAATTGAACCAGGTTTCTGAATTACTCTATTCAGTTGGGATTGACTCAATTTAGCAAAACGGTACTTTAAGAGTTTTTGCAACTAATGAGAAAATGGAACTGAAATTAAAATTTTTTCACAGTGTGGGCAATAATTTCTGTGAGTAGCAATTAAGAATGTCCATAGAAGAGTCACGTCTGCTCGAATGTCATTTTGGCAGATGGCATGATTTTCAAGCTTCCTCTTACTTTATTTGGAGAACACATGACGTTGTGCAAGTCAGAGTGTTCCAGGCTACAGGATTGTGTACCTTTGTTTTTTTAAGTGATTGGCACAGTTAGAAATCTCAAAAGACAGAAAGCTAGAACAAAGCCAGTGACCCCTCCTCCTGTCCTCCTCCTCCCCTCCCCTCCTCCCTCCTCCCTCCTCCTTTCTTTCTTTCTTTCTTTCTTTCCAAGACTATTTTAAGAAAATGTTTAAAGCAGACTCCACCGGAAGGAAGGAAGGAAGCCCTGTAATAT
Organism: Rattus rattus; assembly: GCF_011064425.1. Lineage (NCBI taxonomy): Eukaryota > Metazoa > Chordata > Mammalia > Rodentia > Muridae > Rattus > Rattus rattus. The sequence goes on from NC_046166.1 coordinate 40,092,557, forward strand.
GCTTGTCTTTGGAACCAGCAGAGCCCTCTCGGTGGTGCGGGTCCGGGAGTGGTTTGCATTTAGGCCAGCTTGACTTACTATTATGAAAATACTCTGATGGAACCAAGAGGTGCCTGACATGGATTGGCTTCTGGGGATGTGGGCATATGTCTTCAAGTGGAGAAGCTGACTTCAGCTGGCTGTGTGGCAGTTCTGTGTGACAGCCTGCAGTGTGGTCCCCATAAGCATGGCCACCATAGTAGTCCGTCATAGTCATAGAACTCTGTAGGACAGGCACGTTGGGGCATTAATAAAGAAAGACTCTGATAGCTGCCCCTGGTGCTGGCATACAGATACTAATAATCAAGAGATGCGTGGCTCCTTAGACCCTGCACAGAGTCTTCACTTCTAACACACTTCAGGCATTCTGGGCGTGTGCACGCCCCATTCTGTTCATTTCAGCCTTATATCAATGGGGTAATGCCTATGGGAATTCAAACCCTGGCTGAGGGTGGTCAGGGAGTGGGGGCTGGGGTGGTGGTGGAAAGGGGTGAAAGGACCTCTTGTGACTTGAGTGTTCACCACAGCTGTGTCAAGTGTCGATCAGGGTTTGGCATGTGGAGAACAGAAAACTGAGTTGGTAAGTAAGCTTGTTTCTTTTTCTCCTCAACTCCACCCTGATAACACCAGACAAGCATATTTGACCTGCATGGCACTAAACTGTTTGAGCATTAAGGGTCAGATGCTGGGCCTGAGAAGCTGCCTAAGTCATCTGGACGATGGTGGTGACGATGCACTGTCTATACAGACTGAGGCATAGGTGCACTGGTTTTTATTAGTAACTAAAGCTTAGCCTTTTAAAGAGCTCAACAGGCCCTTTGAAAACAGTTTAAGGAATGGGTGTGGAGGGGGGTTGTGGAGGAAGGAAATCTCGGCAGAATGCTTTTAGATATGTCCTGTTGTATAAATGCTACATACTTCTCATGCCTTCAGACTCATAGCAGATGGGAATGGAGCCACGGAGGCTTACATTTACTCACTGTTAGTTAGAAAGAATGGAGAAACTTACAGGTAGTAAAGAAACCTTTAAAACTGGCACAAAATGTAAGTTTTAACTTTTGACCCAAATCCTACATCTTTGTATTTGAATATGGTATACTAAAGTACACTTGGACCCAAAATAAGTTTTTGACTTTTTAAAGTTGCTTTTGTTCAGCTCACAACTAAAAGCCAAAGCCATGTACATTGGACACACTCCATCCCATAATATGCCCCTCTACAGTGTCTCCAGAACACCTTGATCGTAGCGTAGCGACATTTCCATGGATGCTTCTGAGGAGGAGTCACAGGGACCAGACAGTGTTTAGAATCTGCATTTAGTCTAGTAACTTGGATTTTGTGTCAAAAACAGGAACTTAAAAACTAAACCTTTTCCCCCTAACTTCCCGTGTACTAAACGACCTCTCCCTACAAGCGCTTTTCTCTCCAGCACAGCGAGCTTTCCAGTCAAGCAAGGGCGCCTGGAAAAAGACCACGTTGAAAGTTTTATCTTAATTTTCCCTCATTTTCAACAACGTAATAGAGTTTGTAAAGATTTGAAACATTTGTTGTAAATGTTTTCTTGGTTTTGTTTTGTTTTGTTGAGAGAGCCTTGGTTATCCTGGAGCTCACAGCTGAGGAGATCTGCCTGCCTCTGGCTCCCAAGTCCTGGGATCAACCCTGCCACTACTCGGTATAAATATTTTCTTTAGATAAATGCCACCCGGTTCAATTCATAGCTGTATTCCTGGGTTGATCAAGATTGTGGGGGCTGGTGGGCAAAATGTTTGGGTTCCAGACCATCTGTCCCTTAGTAGGGGCTCCATCACTCTGAACAGTCACTTTCTGTGGACTGTAGTGTTTTGTAAAGTGGAAACTCACCATCCCCACCTCATAGACTACTTCTTCATATTGGCGAGTTGAAATCAATGGATGAAACAACTGAGCTGGTGCCTATCTGAAGCATGCTTCAGGATGACAGAAGTTTCAGTTCAGCCCAGGTACAAGCTCAAGCTCACATCATTTACATACAGCTTCCAAATTAAGTCTGTGACTTAATTAAGTCAGACATTTCTGGTATTTGTTACTTTGTGTGCTTTGGAGGATGCAAAGATCATTGCAAACCTTGGGATCCAGGGAGTCAAACCTGCTTTGGAGAGTAAGTAATCCCCAGCCTTCTGTCCCTAGAGCTAATGTTCTCTGAAGCTCTCCTAGATAGAGCAAAATACCTCGTGGAAGCCCAGAGCTCAGTTTGTCTTGTTCTTAAATGTACTGGCATCATGGCTCCAAGGGAATGGAAATATGGTTGTGTCCTAACTTAACATCATATGTAAATCTGTTACAGTCAGACTATCATAGTGAACACAGGACATCACCAAAGGAGACGGGTCTTTGAATTGGCCAAGGAATAGAGTCTTTCTTTTTTTCCTTTTCCTGTATCCATTTGTGTATGGCATGTGTGCATATGTGTATACATATACATGTGTGAGCACATGTATGCAGGTACCCATGGAGACTGTAAATCTTCTTTAGTTCCTCTTGCAACTTATTTATTTTGGCCAATCTCTCAAACGCAGCTCTTAGCATTAGGCAAGTCTCCCTAACCAGTTAGCTCTGGGGATCTTGTGTCTCTGCTTCCTGAGCTGAAATTAAAGTGGGCCACCATGCTCACCTCATGATAGTGTGGGTTCTGGGGATCTGGTCTCTAGTCTTCTTTCTTCTGCAGCAAGCTCTTTAACCACTGAACCATTTCTTTAGCCTCTTGGTTCCTGTCTGTAGACCATGCTGAGGGTCATCTAGCCTACATACATTATAATGCATTGAGACCCAACGTAATGTTGAATTGTGGCATGACTCAGACTGGCATAGGCAGTGAAGACTTCCTACACATAGCTCAAGTATGTGGCAGAAAGAAGAAAATGTAGTAGAAAGTCAGATGGAAGAGGTCTGTTTCTACGGTGTCAGGATTTCATGAGTTTTCTGTGAGCTGTTACATTCCCATTCTTGGGCAGCCATGTTTTATTCTTGGTATCTCATCCTATAGACGTTCCTTCTCAGGGTGTCCTAGAGTTGCCTAGTTTGGATGATCAAGTATGTAGTCTAAGAGTTAGGAGGACTTGAGTATGTGAACACAGCAGTCCAGCTAATGGGAAGATGTTTTCAGGAGGGCGTGCGGCAGTGGGGACAGTAAAGGAATTACTGGGGATGGAAATTGGAAGGTGAGCTGAGGTCACCCTGAACATCAGATCAGACACCTCGCATTTTATCTAGTTGGCCATGAGTGATATGTATGGTTTTAAATGATTTTAAAAGATCCATGTGTTTCCTGCCAGATAATACTAAAGGGCTCTTTTGGGGCACAGAGGTTTAAAACAAAATTGTTAGAGCCTACTGCTAATTAAGAGTCATTTAGATTTCCATTTAAGTCAGTGAGGAAATACAACATAAATTACTACAACCTGAGTGAACCTAAGAAATCATTACGTTTCGAGCATGAATTAGCCTCGGGCTAATGAAATCTAATTCTGTTGTTTCCCTGATGAAAGTCAACACTGTTCAATGCAGTATTCAGGGAGCTGCAGAGGGAGGGGGCGGGACCCTCCTTTGACTTCTGCAGGGTTGTATCACGGGAACTCTGGTGTTCACTTTGTACCTGGTCCAGTCAGTGTCTCAGTGTCTTGGCTTTGCTGCAATGAAGCTATCTGTTCTACTGAAATGATTATAAAGCTAGGTTCTGAGGACAGCAGGCATGAAGGGAACCTGTTGTGCAAGATACCCACTGTGTGCCCTTGATGCCCCAGTGCATGCTGGGAGGTAGAAGTCATTAAGTAGAGAACTGGAAAACGAAGGCGGAAGATGTTGCTCCTACACATGGAGAAGCTTTGACGTTTTGGCATGTGTTAAACGTTTTCAAGATAAGAAACTACCTTTAGCTGTGAGGTCATATTTTGTGCTGTGAAAGAGAAAGTGTTTATCTTACAAATGGAAGGAATGAACATAGCAATGTCTAAGTGTGTAAGGCTTATAAGTTAGCATGTGAGGGATTTGTTTACCATGGCTGCACTTGTTTACATATGTGTCTATGCAAGCTTTAATGTCTGAGGAAGACTCCACAAGTATAGCTTATGTGTTTTTTGCCTTTATAAACTGGGCTTTACCACTATTTCTTAGGTGGGCATTGGAGAGACACAGCTTAGACCGACCGAGGCTCCAATTGATGGGATCAGTACTTTTATTTACATCCTTCACTTGTTCACATGACACGTGTTTCTGCTAAAGGAGCAGGAAATTTTAGGGATTCAAGTTCACATGAAGAAGTACCATACAAAGTGTCAAACCTTCCCCTCCTAAACCAGCCAATCATTGTCTTTAACAATTGTATTATGAAAAAAGTGTTAAGAAATTTCGTTCTGTCTCAGCAGCAGTTTTAAAAGCCCAATCCATGTTCTCAATGTGACAGAGACTGGAGACATTTGCCTAACTTGACAAGTTCCTATGAAACCAACCGATCTCATGAACACTAATTTGCACTTGAAAACAGGGTAATTAAAGGATGATTGTTTTCTTTGGAAAACAGTCTCAATTATTTAGAGAACAGTAGGTTTGTTGCTGGGCCAGTTGAACATAAAGCTTCAGCAGACATAATGCCAAGAGGATCAAGGTTCCAAATGCTCATTAACCAAAACGACAGCGGTTGCTGTGCCCTTGGTCAGGTTCCTTCTAGAAAAGAGTGGCGATCTGTCATCTGGCTGTGAAGCAGCTGTGGGATGAAGATCTATACCATATACACCAGGGACCAGCTCCCAGGCCAGCCCAGCCTTAGGGGCTCAGAGTGGAAAGCCCACCACACAGCCTACATCCTGTGACAGGCAGGGCTGGGGATTTGTGGTCAGTTGTCAGGTCTGACAGAGGGAGGGTGCAGGGGTGAGATCTGTGGCTGCTCTAGAGGGGGCGCGTTCTTGCTATTCTGTTTCTGCTTCTGCTGTATACTGACAGCACGGTGGGTAACTAGTCAGAGCCCTGCTCATCTCAGACTACTGTAAAATGACATTCTGAAGGAGTCATTTGCTAAAATAAGGAAAAGTGCCTGCTGACAGTTTACCGGGTCAGCCATTTTGAATGCAGCCACAGCGACATTTTTTCCCACCAGCCACTACCTGTTTCTTCTCTGCTGCCTTTGAGGTTCTTAGCACCAACTGCCTGTGTTAGAAACAGTTGGACATGGTTCATCTTCTCAGTGGGCTGGAACCTGCTTGACGGTGGAGGCCATGGCTCTCTTAATAGGATGGATGCTGAATGTAGAAAGGCATCCAAGTAAAAGGGGCGGTGGTGCTGAGGAGTCCGAGGCCACGCTGCGGCACATAGTGAGACCATGTTGCAAAACCAAACCAAACCAAACCAGGTCTCTGTGGTATGAGTGCCTTAGGACCTTTGTCTCAGCCTCCAGCACTCACGTAAAGCTGGGTGTGGTCTCACACACCTGTCTGTCCTCCCAGAGAGACAGACAGGTTGACTGACGCTTGCTGGCCTCATACACAGGGAGAAACTGCCAGCTCCAGGCTCAGTGAGAGACCCTGTCTCAAGGGAATGGGGCAGAGAGAGACTGGGTAGAATCGAGCTAGTAACTAACTGGGTGATTGAGACCTGTGTCTCCTCTCATGCCCACACACATGTGCACACCACACACACAGACAGAAGCACAGACAAGTGCAGGAGAGAGAGCAGGTCTGCCATTTATGTCACTGTTAACTTTATACTCTGCTCTGCCGCTAGTATCCTTACTAAGTGCACGTTTTCATACATTACTTTAGAGTACAGAAAACTATATTAACATCTAGGGAAATTTTAACTTTAAAACTTCATATGTGCTTGCTTTATTTTCAAAATTAAAGTTGGAATTATTTTTAAAGAAAGATCTGATAACTTCCTGTAGTCAGTTGTATCTGTACATGGTCAATGAGAGAGCACATAGTGGGTTTCCACCCAGAGTTCCCCTACTATTCCTCCTTAGATTCTGTCTCCACAGGTGAACCACACAACATACAGGACGACTTCTTAGTGTTTATTAAAATTACATTCAAGGGTTGATTTCTCAGTGTTAGGGTTTTAAAAACATTTCCCCCCTTTGTGTTGTGTGTGTGTGTGTGTGTGTGTGTGTGTGTGTGTGTGTGTGTGTGTGTGCGTGCGTGTGTGTAATGCATGGCTGTGTGGAGGTCAGAGGTTGATAGCTGGAGTTTCCCCTTTTTTGCTGTTTGTATTATTTTTTTCAACAGGATTGCTTTGACTTGAGCCTTTTGTGCTTTTATATGAATCTTAGGGTGATTTTTTCTCTACTTCTGTGAAGAATGTCACTGGTGTTTTGATGGAGATTGCACTGAATCTGTAGATTACTTGAGTAATATTTCTATGTCACGGTATTAATTCTGCCAATTCATGAGCGTGCCATGCCTCCCCATTCTCTAGTTCCCTCATTTCCTTTCTTCAGTGCTTTGTAATTTGTAATTTGTCATTGGTGGTGTCTTTCAGTTTGTTGGTTAGACTTATCCCTAGATGGTGGTGGTTGTTGAGGCTGTGAATGGAATGTTCTTCTTAATTTCATTCTCAAGGAGTTCGTTATGGCCTGTATAAAAGCTATCTATTTTGAATATTGCTGCTTAGCTAAATTTGTTTATTGGTTCCATGCGCCTGTTGGTGGAGGCTTCGGGGTCTTCGTAGATAATTGTACAGTCTGAAAATGTGGTAACCAATCTCAGCTGTTCTGGCCCCTTTTTTCTGGTCAGATCCAGGGATTAACCACCATTCTTCTAGTGGACTGAGAGTAGAAGCGGTGTGTGCCCTTCCCTCCCGCTTCCGATGCTCGTTCTGGTTGGAGGTGTTGCACATCTAGGATGCTGTCAGGGAGGCTGAGCCAGGCTGTGGAGGCTCTGCCTGGGGAGGCATCTGCGACAATGTTGGGCTTGGCTTGGGGGAGAAGGATCCGAGATTTGGAGGGGTTTGCTTGCAGCATGGCCTGACCGTTCATGAGACATGAGCTGTTAAGTCATGTTGAAGAAGGAGACACAAGGAACTGTGTGCAAGCCGTGCTCTAGGGAGTGCGTGGCAATGGTCAGGCACACCTCTGTATTACTAGGGCTCTCCCAGCAGTTCACCTTTCCTCTGGGCCTAGTTAGCATTCCATGGTACAACTCAACCAGTCCCGGGCCTGACAGATGTCAGCCCAGTTCCTGGGGTTCTCCGAAACTGACCGAAAGGGAGCTGGGACAGCTGGGGCAGCTTGTTCTCAGTGAGTGCATGTTGCCTCCAGTTTTTGTTTTTAACAAGGTAGCTTTTCCATAAGCTGCACCAGATGCTTGCCCGCAAGTCTGTAGTGCCTCTGGGTAGGCCTCTGCGGAGAATGGATTCTTTCTTCTGTTCCTGCCAGCTCTGTTAGGCTGTTTCCTAACTGGCTTTGAGAGAGGCCTTCCCAGGCTCAGCCTACAGTGAAGTCTTTGAGGCTGGATCCCATTTCAGGCTGTTGCAGTGGGAGCTGATCTGCTTCTGGGCTTTTTCTTTGGTGACTTGGTTTCCCCATTTTTCTGGTCTGCTAAGTCACCTCTGTGCCCTTTCTGTCACCCCCAATTAAGTTGCTCTTGTCTGCTGACCCTCTTTATCCTTTTGTATATATGTTTTTCTATTGAAGTTTTATTTATTTTTATTTTATGTGTGTGAGTGTTTGCCTAACTTTACATCAGTGTACCATTGTATGCAGTGTCCTCAGGCTAGAAGAGGCCACCTAGTCACCTGGGACTAGAGTTAGTGACAGTTGTGAGCTGCTGTGGTTTTGTTTCCTTTCAGAAGTTTATTTCCCTTCTTAGTTCAATTAAGCCAGGTGTGGTGGAGAATGCCTTTAATTCGGCACTTGGGAGGCAGAGCCAGGCAGACCTCTGAGTTCTCAAGGAGCCTCGAACTATCTTATCTGAATAGAGCAAATGCTTAAGCCATTTATTTTATGTTGTTTTGATTTTTGGTTCTATTTCATTTTGAACATACTTCTACCTATAGAATCTGCTGAATTACTAAAGAAACGCCCCTGATTAGGAGGATTGGGGGGAAGCACATGGGGACAGGATGCATTTTCTTGTGCATTGATTATAGTGGTTTCTTTTCTAACTCCTGTACTACTAGTCTAAGACTCAGCGCCGCCCTGGTCTGCATGGTTCATTGGCTTTTAGAATAAAGGAGCAGTATTTATGTGAGCGGTGATGGAGGGTTATAGTTAGAGCTCTCCCAGCCCAGCCTGTGTCACCTTGTCCCCTTTGCCAGCATTCAGCCTCATGACTTTTGTTTGCCTCAAATCGAGTCTGAGGCTAAGCTCAAAGGGCATGCATTTTTGTTTATGACTAAGGGCTGATCTCTGAAGTTATCAGACATTCCTCACATTCCATATGTCTAATTTTTAGTGCTTGGCAGATCTGGTGCTATGCCAGAAGAAAACACAGGCTAGCAAGGAGGAGGAAACACCACCAAAGGAAGTCTCCACAGAAGTAGAGAAACGCAGCCATGTTTAACCAGCAGAGCAAAGGTGTGGTGTGGAGTTGATTTGCAGCATGTTAATGCCATTCCCTTGCTGCTTAGGAGCAGTGCTCAGCTTTCTGATAGTAGAGTCTTGAAATTCCAGTCTAGGAGCTTTAGAAAACCTGTGATTCTTTCCCTCTGTATGCATGGCGCACTCGGGGCCAGTGCATGGCGTTTTAGTAAAATAATTCCTTGCAAAGGCTAGTAAGTGTTGTGGGAGTGACTCTTTGTGATTGATGGCAGCCATCAGTCCAGATGTGGCCCACAGAGCCAGACACTGAAGGTGCTGAAGGAGCGCCAACTGCTTTGTCTTCTTCCCAGCACAGCGGGAGAATGGGTCATGCAGAGCGGAAAGTAAGGCATGGAGGGCTCCGAGACAGACTGCCCACTCGTGGTCAGCGCTGCTAAGGAAATGAACAACTTGTAAACTCGAGTGACCCCTTGCTTATATAGCAAGTAACCGAGGATCAAATCAGGAAGCACACATGTGAGCCATCCCATGGCCCATCAGTCACGGAAGTGTGTGGTAAAATGCAAGTCTGTGTTGGCCAAATATTACACATACTATAAAGATGTCAGTAGCTTAAATGCAGATTTTGTAAGTGTCCCAATCAGAAGCTGGGGGGGGGGTGTGGGGAGTGCTCATCAGGATTAGGGAATGTAAAGAAGAAGAGTGTCCCCTCATCTTAAGTAAGGGGCATATATAAAATATGTGTAAAGACATTCTGACTGTAATTGAATTATATCTAAATTAAAAAAAAAAAAAACAAAACCCTTTTCCAGTGTTCCTAAGAAAACCAGTAACACTTATGGATGTAGTATCCATTCTCTACATATCCACAATCTTCCTTACAGTAAGCATGCTTTCTGGATGTGCTTTTCATCCGACATGAGCAGATGCAGGCGTAAGAAGCTGTCTGACTTGTTTACCTTCTCCAAGCTTTCTTCCGAAGCGTCAGACTAGACTTAATTGTCTAGGAATCTGGTCTGATGCCTTTGTGGCCCTCAGTGCTGGGACTCCTATATGGAACGAGAGGTCTCTGCTGTGGAACACAGGAAGAGCACTGAATGCAGTTCCATAGGGATCATTAGGTAAAGTCCAGTCAGTGAAAGATCACGGTTCCAGACCAGTGACGTATCTGAGCACTCCTTTTGGAAAGAGGCTTCATGGCCGTGGCAAGCCGAAACTTTCCCAGTCCAGCACCTTGTTCCTGTCACTCGCCCACGTACTTTGTGCGTGTGCGTGTGAGTGCGTGTGCGTGTGAGTGCGTGTGCGTGTGAGTGTATGTGTAGAGCTGTGTGACAGGTGCCACCCTTCTGAGGTCACCTTTATAAACCTACATCGGACAACATACCAGTCCGTATCTAACCTAGAGCTTATCCAAGGCTACTTGATACGGCATTGTTTGAGGACGATTAAAATCCCCATCAGCACCAGGTGGCACTGCAAGGACTAAACAGCCTGTGATGTCATGGTAAAGGAAGTAAGTTAGCAACTTGACAAGCCCAAGGCAGTTCAGGAGCAGACACACTAGTGGCTTTGATTAGAGACGTGGTAGTGGAGAGAGACAGTTGTATGAACTGAGGCCCTGCTCGGGAGGGTCAGCCTGTAGGACTGAGATGGATTCAGTAAAGGGCTGTTGGAGGAGGAGGCAGCCGGAGTGCCTCCTGAGTGTGACTTGAGTCTCTGAGTTCCTGCTGCTGCCATTGTCTAAGATCAAATTGTTTGCAGGGAGGGGACAGATAGAAGTGAGGAATGGGATTTTGGAGGGGAAATCAAGTATTGTGGTTGACATGAATTACATTTGCTGTGGTAGCAGGCTGTCCTGTGGCCCTGCCAGGAAGAAGCAGCTGGCTGGGAATCACACTTGCTGTTTTCCCTTCAGGTATGCCTGTCAGGCACCTCATACCTTGCAAGGTGCTTGGCATACAAAGACGAAAAACCAGTAGGACTTCTGTGGACTGAACAAACTGAGAAATGCAAACACTGAAAACACATGAATGGGAAAAATATCTTCCAAGCTTATAAATGTCCCTAATTAGTGCCATCCCAGAGACAGGAAGGCCTCCTCAGCAAGGCACTTAGGGTAACTTTAAAGACTGAAAAGGAGATAGGGAAGGGAAGGAGAGAGGATGCTGGCACCAAGGCCTCTGTCAGGAAAGCCGGCTTGGCTGCTGTGCCTTAGGTTTGCTGGGCCTTCCTGGCTTCTCTGGCTGTTCAGTAGTTGGTGTCAGGGCTCCACACCGTGGGCAGCCTGCTCCTGAGCTGTGAGACATTCCTGCTCTTTGCCACCTTTTCTCTTGTTTTTCTGCTGTTAATGAAAGTACCTTGTTGGAACTAGCTGATTTTACTTTCTTCCCCGATGTTGGATTTTTGTAGAACACTATGTCATTAATTTTTACCAACCATATTAAAAGCAATCTTAGAATTGTTAAATTGTAGCATGATGTATAATGGCCCAGGCCAAGAAACTTTTCTTGTAGGCTGGGTGGACATTGTGTATGGAGGTGCCTATGAGGGTCGCTGGGTGGACATTGTGTATGGAGCTGCCTATGAGGGTCTCTAGGTGGACATTGTGTATGGAGCTGCCTATGAGGGTCGCTGGGTGGACATTGTGTATGGAGCTGCCTATGAGGGTCTCTAGGTGGACATTGTGTATGGAGCTGCCTATGAGGGTCTCTAGGTGGACATTGTGTATGGAGCTGCCTATGAGGGTTGCTGGGTGGACATTGTGTATGGAGCTGCCTATGAGGGTCTCTAGGTGGACATTGTGTATGGAACTGCCTATGAGGGTCTTTAGGTGAACATTGTGTATGGAGCTGCCTATGAGGGTCTCTAGGTGAACATTGTGTATGGAGCTGCCTATGAGGGTCTCTAGGTGGACATTGTGTATGGAGCTGCCTATGAGGGTCGCTAGGTGGACATTGTGTATGGAGCTGCCTATGAGGGTCTCTAGGTGGACATTGTGTATGGAGTTGAGGGTCTCTAGGTGGACATTGTGTATGGAGTTGCCTATGAGGGTCTCTAGGTGGACATTGTGTATGGAGTTGCCTATGAGGGTCTCTAGGTGAACATTGTGTATGGAGCTGCCTATGAGGGTCTCTAGGTGGACATTGTGTATGGAGCTGCCTATGAGGGTCTCTAGGTGGACATTGTGTATGGAGCTGCCTATGAGGGTCGCTAGGTAGACTTTGAGTGTGAACTCAGGCAAGTAGATTTCCTTACCTCTGAAGACAACTCCCCTTTTATCCAATTCCAAACAGGGAGTCTGGATAAGGAAAAGAAAAAAATCAGTGATTTATTTTGAAAACAGTGTTCTGTTTTCAAAGGCGGACAGATTTGTAGCGCCGATGGCTGTGGGGGTGGGCGTGGGGGGCTCCCTTTATGACAGTCAGAAAATGCAAAGAAGGTACAAGTGTTGGTTTGTTTACAGTTCTAACACGTGCCATTGTTCTGAGGGTTTCAGTTTTGTGTTAACCGAATTGCCCACCTACTTCCTTTCCTCATAACTACCTCATCACCTTCATAATATTCTGAAAGTGTGATAAGAAGATGCAACAAGGGGTTGGGGATTTGGCTCAGTGGTAGAGTGCTTGCCAAGAAAGAAAAGCCCCGGGGTTCAGTCCCCAGCTCTAAAAAAAAAAATTAAAAAAAAAAAAAAAAAAAAAAAGAAGATGCAACAAAACATAATTTGTTTTCAAACTACGCATGCGGTGCTGCAGTGAGAGCACCGTTCACTGTAGATGGTAAGTGACCACCAGAGGCCGCCGTGTACAGGACAAACCATCAGAGGACAGATGTCTTACATTTTGGTGTCATGGCAGAGGGAGCTTTCTTCTTTACTGGAGTAGCTGTCTCCCTGCAGCAAACATCACCCCAGAAGGACCTCAGAGTTGTGTGGAGAGCGTGTTAAGGGGAGCCTATCTGTTGACTGTGTGTGGTGTGCATTTGTAGTGTGTGTGTGTGCGCATTTGTAGTGTGTGTGTGTGTGTGTGTGTGTGTGTGTGTGTGTATGTGTGTGTGTGTGTGTGTGTGTGTGTGTGTGTGTATGGTGTGTGTGTGTGTGTGTGTGTGTGTGTGTGTGTGTGTGTGTGTGTGTGTGTGTGTGTGTGTGTGTGTGTGTGTGTGTGTGTGTGTGTGTGTGTGTGTGTGTGTGTGTGTGTGTGTGTGTGTGTGTGTGTGTGTGTGTGTGTGTGTGTGTGTGTGTGTGTGTGTGTGTGTGTGTGTGTGTGTGTGTGTGTGTGTGTGTGTGTGTGTGTGTGTGTGTGTGTGTGTGTATGTGTGTGTTTATGTGTGTGTATGTGTATGTGTGTGTATGTGTGTGTGTGTATGTGTGTGTATGTGTGTGTGTGTCTGTGTGTGTGTGTGTGTGTGTGTATGCTTGTGCACGGTGTGTGGAGTCAGAGGACAACTTGAAGGAGTCAGTTCTGTCCTTCTACTGTGTGGGTCCTGGGTGTAGTTCTCAGGTCATTGGTTATGTTGAGCTTTTAATCACCTGGGCCACCTCCACTGTCTTCTGCCGATTTAAGTCCGTCTTCCCATGTGGGTACAGAGAACCAAGGTTGCAATAGAAAGTAACTTGTGATCATACATTTTCCCCATATTTCTTGTATCTTTTTTGATAAGCCAAGGAGAAAATATGTTTACCTCACAAATCTTTAATGCCTTTCTAATACCTATCAATAACCCCTTTGGCAGGAGCAAACAGAGCAGTGCCGTGAGCTCAGGGCCCTGATGGTTCTGTAGATAGAGTTCCTTTTCCTGGTATGTACTCTCGGTGACTGTGCTGGATAAGAATGCCAGTGGAGACCTGGTTAGGGATAGAGCCACAGCCCCCTCCTGGCAGGCTCCGCATACCTGCCCTCTCTCCCTCTCGTCAGTTGCATTCCTAACAGGACTTCTCTGGAATGAATTCTGGTGTAACGAGCTAGGATTCAGCTTTCGTCCTTGCTAACTGGCCCATCAGCCTTGCCAGCCTTTCAAAATAACCATGTCTTCACCCATAGGAGAGAAGTGGATCTCATGACATACTTACAATGTGTAAGAGTCTGCCGTGGGTCATCGGGCAGATGAGGCCAGTCGAGCAGTGAAGGAGCTGCCCCTTCACTAAGGGCACACACAAAGCTCAAATCTGAACCCCCAAAATGCTGCCAAATCTAAACCCTTGTGAGCCTCGGACAGCACCACAGGTGAAAACTTCCACACTGTGAAATGTCATTTCATGCACAAAAAGGATTAAAATTTATTGCATAATTACCTAGGAAGCGCAAGGCCCTGGGTTCGATCCCCAGCTCCGAAAAAAAAAAAGAACCAAAAAAAAAAAAAATTTATTGCATAAAATTACCTTCAGCCTATGTGCGTAAGTCATATATGAAGCATAAATGAATTTCATGTTTCAGTTCAGGTCCTATTTCCAGCTCATGAACTTGCAATATTAAAACAACAACAACAACAAAACAAACAAACAAACAAACAAAAAAAAAAAAACGGAGGCAGATCTGGCTTCACTGGCATCCTCTATGAGTAGTAATGAGATCACCCCAAGCCTAGATGGTCTCTTTTCTGTCATGTGGGAAACTATTGAAGAGGAAAGCCTATGTGCAGGAGAACATCTGTGGGAACTGCATTTTTAGTTTGTTCTTTAGTGTGTGTCTGTGTATGTGTGAGTGTTCATTCTCACACTCACAGTGTGCATGTGTAGGTGCACATGTACTTGTGTGTGCATGCATGGGTAGTCAGGGTATAATCTCAGGTGTCATCCTCAAGAATTCCATTCTGTTCCTTTAAGGTGAGTCCTTTGTTGGCCCGGAGCCTACCAAATAGGCTAGACCAGCTGAGTAAGCCTCAGAGCCTCCTTTCTCCCCCTACACTGAGATTTTAAGTGCAAGCCACCGGCCGCTCCCAGCTGCTTTTTTTCCCCTTAAGGGAGGTTCTGGGAATTGACCCCAAAGCCTCAGGCTTACAAGACAAGTATTTTGCCTTCTAAGCTATCCCCTCAGTTCAAGGATTACAATGTTTTAGCACCAATATATGTCTAAAAGCATGTCTGACACACACTGAGGTTTTGCAACTAAAAAAATTGACGCTTTTAACTGTAAAAGTGTGCGTATTCTTCGTTCAGCTAATAGGAGTTCACTAGGACATCTATGACCTGGGAAAGTACCACGCTATTGCAGTAGCTATCACTATGGAAAATGGAGGGGCTTTAATAATAGTGCACACTGTTGGTTTATGTATTGTTTATAGTGAGGGCATGTGGTGATTTGAATAAAAATGGCCCCAATAGACTCACAGGGAGTGACACTGTTAGGTGGGGTGGTCTTGTTGGAGGAGGTCTTGTTAGAGGAGGTGTGCCACTGTGGGTGTGCGCTCTAAGGTCTCAGATACTCAAGCCAGGTGCAGTGTGACAGCGCCTTCCCGCTGCCTTTGAATCTGGATGTAGAACTATCTCTCCAGCACCAGAGGCTGCCTCCCCCAAACTGCAGCTCACCAGCACTGTAGATCCCATCGGGGCAACAACAGGACTGCACAAACCTCTGGTCTCTGTGGACAGTCCTGTTATGCCTCTTTTAAAGAGGCTGAGAAATGTGATGTTAATGGACTAAACCTCTGAACTAAGCCAGCCCCAGTTAAGCATTTTCCTTTCTAAGAGTTGCCGTGGTCATGGTGTCTCATCACAGCAATAGAGACTTTAACTAAGAAAGAGTGTCAAGAAGGCATTCATTTTTTAAGCATATGGGTGCTTTGCCTGTGTGTCTATGCGACTTGTGTGTGCCTTGTGCCCCCAGAGGCTAGAAGACATTGTCTAGACCCCTGGAACTGGAATTATAGACAGTTGTGAATCACTGTGTAGGTGTGGGGAATCGAACCTGGGGCCTTTGGAAAGTTCACCTGAGTTAACCACTGAGCCATCTCTCCAGCCTTAAAGGATGCATTTTTAAAATCAAGATTCAAAACTGAGCTGGCTAAAGAGGTTACAGCTGGGTATGGTGGCACATGCCTTTAATCCCGGCACTGAGAAGGAAGTTAAAGAGTGGTTAAAGAGCATTGGCTGCTCTTCTAAAGGTCCTGAGTTCAATTCCCAGCAACCATATGGTGGCTCACAACATCTGTAAATGAATCTGATGCCTCTTCTTTGTGTCTGAAGACAGCTACTTACATACATAATAAATCTTTAAAAAAATGTTCGAAACTTCAGTGTATATATAGCTTACTTAGTAGGATCTCAACTTGGTAAAATGTATGTGTTTTTATTATTGTACATATGTATCTGATTATTTAATAAGCACAGCTTCCTGAGAAACATCCTGTTGTTAGCGGAGATTACTCAACTGTAGTAATGCTAAAGGGATTTTTAAAAATTCTCCTAGCTCTGCAGTTTTGACAAAAGTCACATAGCAGGACTGTCCCCAGAGAGACAGGAGGTTTGTGTGGGCCGTTGTTGCATTGATGGGATCTATACTGCTGGTGAGCTGTACTCTGGGGGGCGCAGCTCTTGGCAGACCACTGTTTGGATAGCAATCCTTTAAGAACCCCTCTTCCTCTTACGACATTCCTACCTTCTTGGTTGGCATGCCCACTTACAGTCTCAAGCCATTTTCAAAACCAAGTAATCTGACAAGCAAATATTTCCTGGCTCTTAGCAGGGAGAAGAGCTCAGGTAAAAGTGTTTGTGTGACTGCTTCGCTTTCCTCAGAGAGAGAAGAAAAACACTTACTAAGGTGCTGGAACCTCCAGGATACAGTCGGATTCATAATGCAACTACAATAAATAAAAACAAATCACAGATTTAATGCAGTCCTGAAAGATCCCCTCTCTTCTGTCCCAGTTGTCAGGCAATATATCAAGTGTCAGCTAACATCAGCCTTCACACTGTTAGTTGCCCAAATGCACTTACTATTAATGAATGCAGATGGACCCTTTTAAAAATAACAGAACAGAAAGGGTCTCAGTGTGTAGCCCTGGCTGGCCTGAAACTTGCTTTGCAGATCAGGCTGGTCTTCCTTCTCAGTGCCGGGATTAAAGGCATGTGCCACCATACCCAGCTGTAAATGGAACTTTTTTGAAAAGAATAATGTATCTTCCCTCAGCCCTCTGTCATTTATTTAGTCAACATTTCTCATGTCCTGACCATGCTGTGAGGCAGGCTCTGTGCTACGTTATGTGGATTCACAACTATTCTGTGAGCAACACAATGGCAAAAGCAGGGCTGAGTGAGGCTTGCAGCACAGAACATGCTGGGGTGATGGCAGGTAGCAGAGGGTTTCTGAACAGTGCAATAGCATGGCTGGGAGGAACTAAATCAACACTTGGAGAAAATACTTTATTATTATTATTACTATTATTATTATTACTATTATTATTATATGTTTGGGGGAAGGAGGGAGGGAGATAAGATTGGAAGAAAGAACACACACACACACACACACACACACACACACACACACACACACACACACACACACACACACACACACCCCGAGGAGCTCGCACAGAGAGATGGAGACCAGCACAGCCTTCGGGGTCGATTGTCTCCTGCCAACATGGCCTTCAGGCACTGAAGTGAGTCAGCAGCTGTGGACCTGATAAACCACTCCTCTGACCCAATTCTTTTATTTATTATTTATTTTTAGTACTGCCAAGTTGTTTTATAAAAGCATTGCATGTGAGTGAAAGTAGCCGATTTCCACTATTATGACCGGAACTACTTCTTCACTGGGGCGGAGCAAACCCAAATGAGCCTCCGTAGCTTAATAGGCTTGAAACGCAGCCTCCGAGTTGTTGAACTTGGCATTTCTCTTTATTATTAGGGATGTGGAACGTTTCCTCATCTTTAATTATTTATTGTCTCTTGTAAAAGGATTTTATTCACTTGGAGTCTTGGCTTTCTTGCATGCTTGTTCCTACCGTCTATTGAGGTAACATTTACGTAATGTGGATTCACAGTGATTCTGTGAGCAACACAATGGCATTTAGTATAGCCACATGGCTGTGCAGCCCTAGGCTGTATTCACTTTCAAAGATTCCCATTTCTCCATGGCCCATAAGGAGTCTGTCTGTCTGTTCTTCCGTCTCCCTGTCATCGGGGAACCATTTACCTGTGCTCTGGTCTTATGGACTTGGGTTGGGTGTTGGTTTTATGTGAGGGAATCATGCAGTGTTGCTTTCTGGGCTTTCCTGTCACTTAGTGCGTTTAAATCCTTATTGTTAGTTT
The DNA here is from genome assembly GCF_011064425.1 of Rattus rattus. Taxonomy (NCBI): domain Eukaryota; kingdom Metazoa; phylum Chordata; class Mammalia; order Rodentia; family Muridae; genus Rattus; species Rattus rattus. The sequence goes on from NC_046166.1 coordinate 40,110,343, forward strand.
AATTACTGTATGCAGAGACTTACCCCTTTTGACCATGTACTGTGTAAGCACTGAAGCGTGGTCAGTATATCTGGTCCCCCAACAGCAGCACAGAAGCTGCGCCTCAAAGGTCTGCCTCCTGCAAGCTTTGCTTTTGCAGAGGGTACTGGTGTGGTGACCACATAGCTAGGTGTTAGTGCAGAAGGGAGACCGGCTAGAACGGGCAGTGCTTAGGAAGAAGCGACCGAAATAAGAGTGTGAGGCTTGGGGGAGAGACCCCGCTATGGTGGGGATCCAGTGTGCTTCTAGGCCAGAGGGCAAAGGTTAACTAGCCTGTCACAGTAACTTCCCAGGATCAGAGTAGCACCATAGCTGTCTACTTGATTTTCATTATTTGTACCTGGATATAGTAGTCTAATCTGATGGTTCAGTCTTTAAACTTCGACATCCATAAATATATGCCCAGTACGTTTATGTATGGAGAGAGCATGGCAAGCATCATGCTACACAGATGGAGAAAGTAAAGCTTAAAATCTCCTTTTGAAGTAACACCGTGAAGAGTTTGCATTAACTTTCTCATGGATGAGAACTTCTGAAGGACTGGTTCTCTGAATTTATAGTCAAATTTATACCTACAGATATAATTCTGCTCTTATAACAGTGACAGTTAAATATGTTCTCACTGACCAGTTCAGAAGGAAGAACCGAGCTATTTGCACACTAACGACGTCCGCACAGCTTGCAATCATAGTGCACTGCCTGAAACGTTCAGACTTTTTTGGTAATGAACAGGTGTGCACATGTGTGACCTACTCAGGCTTGCACGTGTCGATTTGGAACCGGGTAAGCGATCTGTCTCTCTTGACTTAGACTTGCCTTTCTGTTCATCTCCTCAACCCTCCCTTCTTCACTCTGCCGTACGCCATGTGACAGCCTGCATCTGAAGTCAGTCGGCCAACAACAGCTCAGTCGCTCCTGGGCAGACAGCCGTGCACAGGTCAGACAGGCATTCTTAGGCTGGTGGGTGTACACAAGGTCACTTTCTTTGGCACTAGAATTTTTGATATTGTTTGTAATTCCTTTATCAAAAGAAAAATATTTTTCTGGGCAGCTCATTGGCATGAGGTAGATTTTGAGTACAATTGTTAAACTAGGATTTTTTTTTCTATAACTCAAATGGTATTCAGACTTTCTTGACGAATTCACAGTAAACTTGGCAAATGGTTGCATTTGAACACACTCTTTTAACCTCTCTGAGATTCATTTTACTCGGTGAACAGATTTAGAGGTTTACCGCTCACCATGCCGTGCACTGTCCAGCAGTTTTAGTTAGAGTTCTGTTGCGGGAATTAAAATACCAGGAGCAAGACAGTTGAGGAGAAAGGGTTGATTTCAGCTTCCATTTCCTGATCTCAGTCCATCACTGAAGGAAGTCAGGACAGGAACTCAAGCAGGGAAGGAACCTGGAGGCAGGAGCTGATGCAGAGGCCATGGAGGGGTGCTGCTTACTGGCTTGCTCCTCATGGTTGGCTCAGTGTGTTTTCTTGCAGTGCCCCGGGCCAACTGCCCAGGGGTGGGCCGGTCCCTTCCACATCAACCATCAGTCAAGAAAATGCACCACAGGCTTGCCAGCAAACCAATCAAGGCTTTATCTTCCCAAATGAATCCAGCTTTGTGTCAAGTTGGCATAAAGCTAACTAGTACAGTTAAAATTTACTCTCTCCCCTGTCCCTTTTGGGGAAATTCAGGTTAGAGTCTGCAGTAGAACTACCTGGAGCGCATTATGTTGCTAGGATCCAGAGTTTGTAGATCTACCCTAGAGTGCAAGACATGTCTTTCCATTGATACAGCTGGTCCTGGGGGCACAGTTCAATAGCACGAGGTTTCGGGATGCACCTCAGTGCCACTTAGGAGTAAATGGGAGGATTCATGTCAGGTTGTATCAGTAACCACTTACAATGGCCTCAAGGGTGTTCCTGTGCAGTCCCTTTCTGGCCAGGTAGGTAAGTTGCCGGAAGGGCGTGTGGATTAGGAGGGATTACCACCTTCAGAGAGAGAAACCAAGGAGGGAGAGAGATGCCCAGCTAGGAAGGCTCACAGCTTGGCTCTGTTAGAGCTGGTTGCCCTCAGAATGGACTGTGTGTGACTCAAAGACCGGAGCGCTCAGAGCCATGTCCAGAGTTGAAGCCACAGGGAAGGTGAGTGAAGAGGTGGCAGTAGGGCTCCTGTCCCTGCAAGGTCGTCATAGTTGGGAATGCTCAGGTCACTTCCCCGAGGAGTAGACCAGAACTTGGTTCTTCTGATGGACGACATGATCTGGGAAGTGGTCTGTAGAGATAATCGCTTCTCCTCAGCACAGGGAGAAGGGATCGTGGGTGATTTCACAGGTGAGAGCCACACCAGTGCCGTGAAGCCACACTTGGTCAGCAGGCACGGTGCCTGGCGGTGGCTTCCCTGCAGCAGGACAACCCTAACCTGCAACAGCAGCCACCATGGCTGCATGAGCAGCCAAGGCAAATCCCTGAAGCAAAGTCAATCAGAAGTGATGTCTAAACCTGTGTGCTGCTGACAGAAGGCCATGCCGTTTCCCCGTCATGTAAGGACAGAGGTAATGAGGCAGTTAGTCTTAAAGAGAATGTGTCTTGGGAAAGTCCTCTTAAGAGAAAAATCTGGACGTACATGGTTCTATCAGATGTGTGTCCTTCCTCCCAGGAAGAATTCGTAGTAGAAGTCAGACTTATACGCGTAAATCAGTCAGAGCATCCAAACTTGAAACCAGCCCAGCTTTCCAGGGTGACCCTCTCTCCTGTGTGAGGATTGCACACCCACTCAGTCTCTGTGTGGGTGCCAAGGGTCTGAACCTCACAGCTTTGTCCATCCATGGAGCCGTCTCGACAGCCTCCCGGTGCACATTTCTGTCCCAGAGGTGCTGGTGTCGTCGTCATCTCTAGAGTGAGCATTTGACTCCAGGGAAGTTTGTTTCCCTTAGGCCCTCTGCATCGCTCCCGGATTCCGGCTAGGTCCCAGCTCTCCTCACTCCCAGCTTGGTTTCTGTGACTGAAGGTGGCCTGCTTTATTTATAGAGACTTGTCTTTCAGTGTTAGTGACAATATATTGTATGTTTTTTTTTTTTTTTTGGATATTCGTTTCTGTTATTTTGTCAAAAATGTCAAATTTTTTTTTTGTGACAAAATGAGACAGCTCAGAGGTTAAAAGCACTTGCTGCCCTTGCAGAAAACCAGAGTTTGGATCCCAGCACCAATGCCCTTTGGTTCACAACTGTCCGCATATAAGTCTAGTTCCAGGGCATCTGACCCCCACACCAGCCTGAATACACATGTGCACACACATGCACACTCACAATTCATATTTAAAATAAATTTCTGATGCAATAATGCAAATTCTAGGAACAATCAAGAACTAGAAGAAAATGCAACTTAGATGTTTAAATCTTGGTTAGGATGCTGACTTTTATAAATATTTAATGTATGAGTGTATCTGCATGTACACCCGCATGCCAGAAGAGGGCATCAGATCCCATTGCAGATGCTTGTGAGCCACTGTGTGGTTCTTGGGAATTGAACTCAGGTTCTCTGGAAGAAGAGATAATACTCTTAGCCACCGAGCTGTCTCTCCAGCCTCAGGGAACTGACTTTTGACATGTCTGGTTTGGTGAACAAATAAATCACAGTGTGCCTCTTCTGGTTTGCCATAGGTTAACGAAGCCGCTGTCCTTCGCTGATTGTGTCGGGGATGAGCTGCCGTGGGGATGGGAAGCAGGGTTTGACCCTCAGATTGGTGCCTACTACATCGATCACATCAACAGTAAGTTGTCCTTTTGGTGAAATAGAAATATTAGAAAGCAGATCTAAAAATCTGTAGGCAGTCCTACAAAAGGCCGAATGTTTTACAAAGTAAATCTCCTCATTTTAAATTCCTGTTTTCTTAATGTCTAGCACTCAGCTCCAGGGCCCACCTAAGTACTTGGGGGTGTATATGAGGAACTTGGCATGAAGTCAGAAGAAAGAGTGTGTCTGGGCTGCCTGCTGGGCAGCTGATGAGACTGTAACCCTCTATAGGTCAGCTGGGCTGTATCTCCAGCATTAGTTCTTCTCTCTGTGACCCCGAGCCTCCTGATTGCTGCTCTCTTGTGCTTGTCCTGAAAAGAGTAGGACATAACACTCTGTGTTCTAAAGTCCGAGCTGGTGTAGCCTGGGTGCCTGGGGCAGGTGCACCCATCGGTGGTTCTGCAGTCAGCATAGCTGTTGGGAAGCCACCAACCTCATTCCTTCTTTCCTTTGTGTGCTCAGTGGCTTCTGGCTTGTTGGGGAGGGGCTCTTGCTTTCATAGCTTTTAGGTCTGCCTGGGAATGGCTAAGGCAGAGAATTGCCACAGCCGTGAACTTCTTATATAAAGACTTAAAAAAAATAATAATAATAAGGTGCCTGTGTGTGGATATATGCGTGTGGGTGCAATCGTCTGTGGGGTTCAGAAGAGGGCGTCTGATCCCAGGATCCTCAGGATCTGGAGTTATGGGCAGCCAGGAGCCCTCTGAGATGCTGGCAACCAAAGCTCTGTCCTCTGCATTGCAGTGAGGCTGTCACCAGCCGCTGAACCTCCTCTTTAACCTCCAGTCACACACTTCTTGGGCTGTTGTTTTGTCTCTTTTTTGTTTGTTTTTGTGAGAGGGTTTCTCTTCATTCCCTGGCTTCCGAGAACTGGCTCTGTGACCAGGCTGTCCTCAGACTCTGAGATCTGTCTGCCTTTGCTTTCCCGAGCCCTGGGATTAAGGGCAAAGGCGTGCGCCACCACCTGGCGATGCACTTTGCAACAGTCATGCCTGTAGTATATTTTCATCCATTGTTCTATGTGGCTGCATGTTTGCATGAATGTTTATTGCTTTATTGAGCCCTTTAAAAGGTTATTCAAATTGTAGTACTCAGAAATCAGGATGGTTCATTTTATTTCACTTAAAATTGTTTCAGAGATTTGAGGGAACCCATAATTAGTCGATGGCCATCAAAAGATATACGGACAGTACTGTGTGATATCTTTAGGATTATATCAATACCCACCAGTGATAGTTTGTAGTGCCCTCTGTAGGTATATGATGCATTCTTTTTTTTTTTTTTTTTTAAAGATTTATTTATTTATTTTGTATATGAGTACACTGTAGCTGTCTTCAGACACCCCAGAAGAGGGCATCAGATCCCATTACAGATGGTTGTGAGCCACCATGTGGTTGCTGGGATTTGAACTCAGGACCCCTGGAAGAGCAGTCGGTGCTCTTAACCACTGAGCCATCTCTCCAGCCCAATGCATTCTTTAAAATATATGATTTTACTTACTGTGTGTGTATGACTGCTTTGCTGCATGCATGTGTATGCATCATATGTGTATAGGTGGCCGCAGTGGTCAGAAGAAGGCATCCACTTCTCCGGAACTGAAGCTTTGGATGGTTGGGAAGCACCATGTGGGTACTGACACCCAACCTGGGTCTCGTACAAGTGCTCTTAACTGCTAAGCCATTGCTTCAGCCCTACATAATACACTTTTTGAGAGGCCCCAAATAACTTATGTTAACAGGGAGATGAGATGTTTACAGGGAGGTGAGATTCAGGAGCAGAAGGAACAGCTACTCCGAGGTACCAAGTCTGTTGTAAGAAAATGTGGGCCCCACAGATCATGTGTGTGCACGCATGTGTGTGCTCATTTGATACTTAGATCCCAGCACCGTGTGCAGGCTAAACCATGTGCCTTGTTAAAGTTAGCTTTAACTTTATGGAGTTTTAAAGTTTTACTTATTTATTTTAAAGTAAATTTTTATATATGTGTTCCATTTGAGTGCCTGCTGCCCAGAGAGTCCAGAAAAAAGTACTGAAGCCCCTGGAACTGGAGTTAAAGATGGATGTGAGCTGCCCAGTGGGTGCTAGAACTCAAACCTGGGTCCTTTGGAGCAGCAGTCAGTGCTCAAAATCACCAAGTTAGCTCTTCAGCCCAACTATGTATTTTTTATGTAAGAGTTTCTTGTTAAAGTAGTATTGTATACTACTAATATTACATATCATCTGTCTGTTTAATATACAGTTATGGTTTATCACTGATGAAACATCAAAAGCTGTACTCTTTACGAGTGGCAGAACTAATTTTGGTAAAATTAAGGTCATTTTCAACAGTATATTTCATCCTTATATAATTGCAAATATACAGTTCACTAGAGTATCTGAAGTAGCTATTTTGTTTTGTAATACTTTAGATGGATAAAATTAGCTTTCTTTCCATCAAAGTAATATTTGGGAAATTAAAAGCCAAATAGTTGTCCAGGTTTGAGACAGTCGTACATAGCCCTGGCTAGCCCGGAACTTGTTACTTAGACCAGGCTAGCCTCAAAAGTCACAGACATAAGCCCAGACTTTATCCTGATTGCTGGGATTAAAAGCATTGGCTGCTACACCAGCACTTTAGTGTTTGTTTTATGGTTTTCTGGCTTAATATATAAACACCGAAAGCTCCTCTCTGCCCTGAAACACTGTCCTTCCAGATGTGTCCAATCTGTCTGCCCACATGCTCTCCAGGATAACTGTGAATGAGGCCCAGCGCCAAATCATTCCTTACTTAGACACCGAGGAGTGCGTGCCTGCGTGACTTGTGTGTTTCTTGAGTGCAAATCCTACAGATGCTACTGTTGTGTATTAAGATGTCAAAAGATTTGACATGCATGCATCCCTCACAGATGCAGTCCCTGACATGCATGCATCCCTCACAGAGGCAGTCCCTGACAGCCATGGCCTTCATGAACTTCATCTCCTCCACCGTTTCCCGTTTTCTCAGTGTCCACGCTTGCTGAGGTCACCCGAGGCACCACAAGATGGTGACAGCTCTGGCCCCCGCTGTAGTCTTGACTTCTTCGATTTGTCGCCATGGCTCCTGGACTGTGTGGGATCTTTTCAGCACCTGCGTGTTTCCTTCCAGTGTTCTCTTGCCTGACCTTCCTTCCCAATACCTTCTTGTGGGATTTCTGAATGGTTTTTCTGCTTCTCTCATTCTGTGGACTTTCATGGGTGGTAACCAGTTTATTCTGTTAGTCTGTTGTCTGCTAAATTTGTCCCTCAAGCTCCAAACTCACTGCAGTCCCTGGGCCTTCTCTTATGACCAGGGACAAGGTCTGTTCAGATGTTTCTGCCTCAGGAGGCTTCCCATGGCACTCCACACTGTACTGTAATACTTGGCACACAGGGAATTTTACAAGCATTGTCATTTCGCACTTGCGTTTGCATGTCACGAGTTCTCACCAGCTTGTTAGCCACTTGGAGGCAGTGACTGCATCTTACGGATTTATCTGGACTCAGGAAGAAGAGCTAAGTCACTGAGTAAAAGCTAATTTCTTCCTAAAGGTTTAAGTGTATTTCAAGCATATGTAATACTTCAGAAAGAGATGATCTGAATACATAAAACCTTGTTATAGAACGTTAAGTTTTAAGCCTACCACTTTGCTTTATATATAATTGTAGCCGAGTGGCCCAGTGAGTATACTGTTCCCTGAGAGACTGCAGTTACCCGAAGCAAGGAGTTTCCTTTCTGAGAAGGAACTGCCTGTTACCTCATTAATCTTCAAGACACTCCTGCAAAGTAGTTTATCAGGAGCAAATGGTATTATTTCTTCATAACAGCTGTCCACACATATGTTATGTTTCGACATTGTATAGTTTCAGCATTATTTCCTCTTTATTTAGATAAAAAATGAGACAAGAAATGTTTGGTTGCTTAATAATATCGCTGCAGAGCACTTCAGTGCTGGCCGTGAAGGACCTGGCCTTGGCACTGAAGCGTCTTGGGCCATGTCTCACACTTGCCTTTGCCTTGTGAGTGGGTGTCTGTGGATGTGGGCAATAGGGCAGGATGTTTGTGTTTACCTGGAAAGTAGCATGATGCTTGTAAAGTTTCGATACTTTTACTACAACCAGAAGGAAGTGGCTCCTAAGAGATTGATTTATTTGTAAGTATGTGTGTGAACCTGCTTGAGTGTGTGTGCACCATGGACGTGCAGGAGCAGGGGAGTCCAGAAGATGGAGCTAGAGTTCCAGGAGGTTTGAGCCGCCAGGTGGGTTCTGGGAGTCAGACCCAGATCCTCTGAAAGTGCAGTGAGTTCTCTCCCATCCCTGGACCTCTTCAGCTCCAGAAGAAAAGCCTGACAGCTTAGTACTCCCCAGCCAGTCCTTCACTGCCACATTGCTCAGATTTCCATCACCATAGCTGAATTTGTCTATTGTAAAAGGATGCTGTTGGGCCTGGTGTTTGTTTGTTTTTTAAAAGGACAGTGTCTCACTAAGTAGTCCTGACTAGAATTTGCTATGTAGACCGCGCTGTCCTTAAACTCACAGAGCTCTTCCCCCTTTCCTCTCCTCCTTGTGCCCCCTTGCCTCACTGGAAGTAGATTCTTTTAGTTGACATATTTTAAAAAACAGGCCCATCCCCTGACACAAGCCAGCGAACAAGCATGTAGTGGAGAGACGGGAGAAAAAGAGAGGCAGAACAGTTTGTTCACTGTGGAGAAAAGGAGACCAGAGGGTGATGGGGGAGGGACAGCCCGGTGTGAGTGGCCTGCACTGCCCCCTGAGGGGAGGTCCAGGCCTGTGCTGACACTGAGGGCTGTATTTGGGTCAGTGGCCCTGCAGCAGGGGTCTCTGTCGATGTCCGAGGCCCCTGTTACCACCAAAGGCCATGCTGAAGTCCCTGCCACCTGGGGTCACGTTGATGTTGGAGGGCTACACAGAGATGCCCCTTCCCCTTACTGGCTGTGGCACCGAGAGTGCCCCCACCCCCTTGCCTAGGTTGCATGGTAAAGCTGGCCTTGGGCGCGGGGCATGGATGAGCTGGCCCAGAGGGTACAAGTGTGGGAGAGATGACTCCGCACATACACCCCTCGGTACCTGTGTCAGGCAGGAGAGCTGACCCCAACCCTCACTGGCTGCTGTACTTGGGAGAGGCCCCTGACCTCACTGGGTTAGGGCTGGCCTTAAGGGTGTGAGAGCAGGAGGGGTGGGCCCCGCACCTACTGGGGCAGTGCTGGAGAGCTGGCCCTGGTGGCCCAGGAGCAGCGAGCTGATGGGCTGAATAACTCAGCTGCCGCCCAGGCCCACATCTAGGTCCTTTAGGTGACCCCAACATCCCCCATCAGTGAACTGCTGGAGTGACCCCAACATCCCCCATCAGTGAACTGCTGGAGTGACCCCAACATCCCCCATCAGTGAACTGCTGGATCCCATGACACAGGGTAACAACAGGATATCTGGGAGGAGCCCTGGGGAGGATCCAGTATTGATAATGCAGCAGAAGTCAGAGGCCTTGAACCAAAGCAATGACTCATTGCAATGAATGTTTGCAAGTAAAGATGTTTGGGTAAACGGGTGTACTGTGTGACGCACTGTGGCACAAACAGCTTCCATAGCAAGATATTTTGTTTTTGTTTGTTTGTTTGTTTGTTTGTTTTTCTTCTTTGTTTTCTTTTGGGAAGATGTTGCAGGGGCAGAGTGGAGATATGGAGGAACTGGGAGATGAGTGAGGTTGGGGTGTATGGTGTGAAATTCACAAAGAATCAGTAAAAAGTTAAACAACAAAAGACACACACACACTACCCAATCCCTGATCTGCGCTGGGAGAATGGCTCAACAGGAAGAGTACTTGCTGCCCTTTTAGGGACCTGGGCTCTGTTCCTAGAGACACAGAGGTGCTCACAACCACCCGTCACCCCTGGCCCCCGAGTGCATGTGATGCCCGTGCATACTCTCAGGCACATAAGCATCAGTTCAAAATAAATATCCAAACCTGTGCTAATGAACTGAGCAACTGAAGCGTCTTCTGCACTCACAATTATACTTAATAGGGAGCTCATTCAAAACATGAACAGTTTTCTAGAAGTCAGTGTTAATGAGAAAAACTAGTTTCAAAATGTACACCGAACTTAGACATTTCATGGGCAAACAGTGGCCTCCCTTATTTTCATCTGTGATGTCAATCTATTCCTTTTTATTGCTTATTAGTATTTCATTTAAAAATCTATTCTGACATTGAAATTGTGTCTACTTGGTGCCTACTTGTGAGCGTTGTTATAGAAGATTTGTTTTTTTTAAACTGTAACAAAAAGCAGAAGTAAACCTCTTTATCTTGGAGTGCAGGCTGTGAATGCTGTACGGACTCCATGGCGCGTGCAGCCCAGCTCAGTAACATGGCCTCCGTGTCCAGTGCATCCGTGTTAGCTCTGCACACTGCTGTGAGCGCAGCAGGTCTCTCGGAGTCTGAAACAGTGGTCCAGTAGCGTTTGTGTCCCCAGGTATTGCTCACGGCAGCCATCATTTTTGCTGGTTTAAGAAGGAGCTTCACTCTGTTAGACAACTCATTTATTTTTTTGAAGTAAAAATTTGTGATTAAAATTCCCGTGTCATCTGTAGTCCAGGGCAGGATGTCCTTATGTTGTAAGCTTGGTGACGGTCTGCATAGATTTACCCGGCATTTCTGTTGCTCCTGCATCAGGGGATGGGCCTTTAGGCCTCTTCCCCCTTTAGTTATTGAGAACAGTGTTGCAGGGAGCATGGCCGTGAACATTCTCGGTGTAGGCTGCCTGGATCATAGCTCTGGTTCTAACTGAGGAGTTTCCACTGCTTTTCATACCACCTGGCCATCGGTGTGCCAGAGTCCTGTTCCCCCCCAGCATCCTCTTAATCAGTCATTTACCTCCTGGTGACTAAGAATCCTAAGGGGGCCTGAGCAGGTCACACCCTGGCAGTTTTCATTCAAATTTCCTTGAATATTAGCGATGTTAAACGTCCTCTCATGTTTATTGGACACTTGAATATCTTCTTTGTGGAAATGTTCCAATTTTTAAACTGGGTTGTTTGGAGTTTTAGGAATTCTCGTGTGTGTGTGTGTGTGTGTGTGTGTGTGTGTGTGTGTGTGTGTGTGTGTGTGTTTTGTTCATGAGTTCTTTATCGAGTATGTGGTTATATCTTGATCGGTGGAGTTTTTATTCCCCTTTTAAATGTGCCTTACTTTCCTGAGCGCAGGTGTCCGCTTCTGTCCTCAGAGCTGCCCTCAGACACCTCACAGCTGTCTGTAACTCCGACTCTAGGGATGTGACACTTCTGCAGACACCATGCGTCCTGTGCTCACATGCAAAGACACGCCATATACATACTTTAATACAATTAACAAAAAGCCTTAATTTAAATCTATTTTTTGAGAAAGCGCACCACACCACCCTTTTCTTCATGGCTGGTGGGTTTCTGTTCTGCCTGAGAAGTCTCTGCAGGTGGTAAAGGTCTCCCCTGACTGCTGGGTGGCCTTCCGTGCTCTCACATGTGTGTGAGGTGGCTCTGGAGCTACCAGCGTCTTCATTGTCCACACTGAAGTGGTTTAGAGCCCAGGTTGGAGTAGCGTGACCTCAGCGTGACTCTGCGTCATTCAGTTGAGCTGTGTTCCCTGTGCTCCGGCTACAATGCCCTGCATTCTGTGAACCGTTGGCGAGTCAGCGCACAAGGCCTCCGACCCTTGATCAGTTCCCGTGCCCAGCGGCGACTTTCGATCGTGTGTGTAGGTAGATTTACTTCAGAGTCAGTTTGCTGGTTTCTACCAAAAGAGCCTGTTGGAAGTTTGATAACCATCTCTAGGCAAATTTGGAAGAGTGATTATCGTGATGATACCATGAATATGATATAACTTGTTATTTACTTAAAGTTTTTAGTTTCTGGGGGTTTTCAGATTAGAGGTTTTTGTTTATCGTTATTTCTATTGAATTCATGTAGAAGTTTTCATTTTCTAAATACAATCTCAGTAGTACAATGGAAACAACCCTTCTGTATATAATTTACATACACAATGCATACATTTTAAATATGCTGCCACCTTAGTCTCAACAAAGACATTTTTAGTCATAGAGGAATTTTGTCTTTGCCTTTGGCAATCAGCCTTTCGCCACCCCCCCAGGAATCTCTGCTACTGGAGATTAATTTTCCCCTTTTCCTAAGGAATGACATTTAGACACTGAGAACTGTGCTATATGCTTCTTCCTGCTTCTGAGTAGTGTCAGCATTGTGCCTATGTCTGGGGATGATGTCTGTGCTTGCCTGTTGTGAATGAACCTCCTGCGAGCTGCCTTTTGTGGACAGACACCACCATGTACAATGTGAGGACCCGAGACGTGTGGGCCATGTGAACATAGGGTGCCTTTTAGATGAAGGACCCGAATGGTCCTGCAAAGGACCTGTGCCTTTCAGGGCCGTCCTCAGCCTCTCAGAGAGTTCCTGGTGTTCTCATCCTAAGCTCAAGCTGGTGCAGTGTGTGTGAAGTGAACCCTTGGGTGGACTCCATTTGCATCGCCCTGCTGGCTAATGATGTCCAACCAACACCTCTAAGTGCACTCGTCTGCACTGCTGTGTACTGTGTGCACACATTTCTGTGAGTGTGGAGAAGTTATTTTCCCCAAGTCTTTAGTCACTTGTCCAGTTAATGAGTTGCTAGAACTCTGTTGTCTACGTGAGACTCGTGTGAACCTTTTCCTTCTGCTCTGTGGCGTCTCTTTTCAGTTTCCTTACAGCAGGTTTGAAGAGCTGAAGATTTTGAAAGTCCAATTAATTTTTAAAAATGCCTCCTACCTTTTGAGTCTTAAGGAGTCTGTTTTCCTTGGAGAAGGTGTAACGTGGTCTGCTTTTTATTGCAGATTTCATGAAGCTCTTAGAGTTTAGATTGCTGCTCCACGCCAAGGTATTGTCTGAGTTTGGTGTGAAGTAAAATTGAAACCTGTTCATCCCGGACCATTTCTTTTCTTTCTTTAGTGTGTTTGTCTTGTCTCGTGCATCTGTGCACATGCGTGTTCACCCATGCGTGCTTCTGCGTGCATGCATCTCTGTACATGAGTGTTAGAGGCCAGAGGTTGGCATCAGGTGTCTTCTCTTGTTGCTGTTCGTGTTGTTTTATTTTAAAGTCCGACTTGCTGACCTGAAGCTCACAGCCTTGCCCCGCACGGGGAGCCCTTGGCATCTGCCCTGCCCCCAAGCACTGGGATTATAGAAGCACCCCATTCCCAACTCTGTGTGTTGGCGTTGAGGATCTGAACCCAGTCTCGTGCTTACATGGCAAGCAATTCACACACTGAGCCATTGTCCCTCCTTAACTAGTTCTTGTATGGATATTCTACCTAAGAGAGGGGTTACCTATGCTTAAAATGTGTCGGTGTTCACTTTAGTTATTGTTCTAGCTCTGGTGACAGGCGGCCTGTAAAAGGAAACATTAATTGCAGGCCTGCTTTGTTTCAGAGTTAGTCCACGGTCATCATGGCAGGAGACATGGTGGCAGGCAGGCAGGCTTGACCTGGAGCAGTAACTGAAAGATTACATCCAATCCGCAAGATGGAGGCAGAGGAGGAGCCCAGTCGGGCCTAGAATGGGCTTTGAAACCAAGGCCCACCCTAGTGACACGCCTTCTCCAACGAGGCCCACCCCAGTGACACGCCTTCTCCACCAAGGCCCACCCCAGTGACACGCCTTCTCCACCAAGGCCCACCCCAGTGACACGCCTTCTCCACCAAGGCCCACCCCAGTGACACGCCTTCTCCACCAAGGCCCACCCCAGTGACACGCCTTCTCCAACGAGGCCCACCCCAGTGACACGCCTTCTCTACCAAGGCCCACCCCAGTGACACGCCTTCTCCACCAAGGCACCACCCCAGTGACACGCCTTCTCCACCAAGGCCCACCCTAGTGACACGCCTTCTCCAACAAGGCCACACCTCCTAACCTTTTCTAACAGCCCATCTACCGAGAACCCAACATTCATATACATATACACTCGGTGTGGCCATTCTTACTCAATCCACACAGTGTTCACCTGTCTCTTTCTGAGTTCTCTCTTCTGTTCAGCTCATCTGTGTGTCTGTCTTATGCTGATAGAATATAATCATAATTATAAGGCTTTCGTGTCTTGAAATGGGTTGATGTATATTCTTTAATTGGCTCTTTATTAAAATTATTTTTCAAAAATTACAATTTTTTTAGATTTCTGTGTAGATTGTAGGTGCAAGCATCTTTGCAATTTATATTTTAAAATCCTGAGTTTGTTGGATTAGCTGAACACTGTTGAGTCTTCCAAGGGTAGAGCGTCTCTGCTGAGCTGCCGAGTCCGCTCAGCTTTTGGCTGGCCTTGGCTCTGCAGAAGGGCACTTCACGTCTCCTTTGCTGTTTACCCCGTGCCCCTGCTCCCCGCCGCCCCCTTTATGTTTGAGGGCTGTGGTGGACAATGCGGTTAAGCTTCACGTTACACTCTCTCGTCACCACATGGTTTTGTGTAGAGACGCCCCATCCCTCCAATAGGGAAAGCTTGATCTCTTCCTTACCACTCTGCTCTTCTCCCCCTTCCTTTATGAGGCAGACATATTCACTGTTCAGTCACATCCCCTGCAACTTTAGATGTGTGTTCTGATGGGGGAGGGCAAAATTAGCAATCGGATTAGTCAGTTTTTCGTTAAACAGACAGTGATTGATAAAATATACAGATATTTTCAGTGTCTGCTGGGATTCGGCTACAGGACCCTATATAGAAGGCCAGTTCCCATGCACACACCTATGCTGCGAGGGGATGGGGTGGGACACCGACAGAGACAGAGACAGACAGACAGACAGAGAGACACAGATTCACTGCGGAGCCTTCTTGGCCTGGAACTTACTATGTAGAGTGGGGTAGGCTCCTACTTGGAAGTTTGCTTGCCTCTGACTCAGCAGTACTGGGATTAAAAGTGTGTACTACTGCCCCTGGCCTTAACCCTCTGTAAAGTGGGCCAGTACTGGATATAACCTGCCTCTTAAAGCCCTCTCAGATCACTTATAATGCTAATGAGATGCAAATGGTCGCTCTGCTCTCTTGTTCAGCCAGTGACAAGACGAAGTCTGTTTACTAAAGTGTCTGTCATTGGCCTCCCTATAGTATTTCATTTATAATTGATCGGGTTGGTGAATAGAACTCAACGGATATAGAGACTTGCTTTATCCCTTCTTTTTAATGTGCTTTGCTTGTACGGAGTCGAATTTGTATCTTTGTTTATAAGGAGTATTGCTCTAATGTTTTCCTCTCTAATGGTGGTTCATTCTGTGTCCTGTGTGTCTATGTCTCTGTGTCTCTTCTAGCTCTGAAATATGGTCAACCTTGGTAAAAGCTCTATGTATATTTCAAAATATTGTTAATTTTGCAATTATGAGTATTTTCATCCCATGAAATTTAATTTGAGAACTTATTTTCTCTTTTGTGATTGCTATTTCTTTTCTCATTTTCTGATCTTCAGGTGCTCCCTAGGACTGTGGCCAGTGCAGGCCCTGAAGACACCTTCACATATGCTCCACATCCATTTACAGTCCTTGATAATTCCAATATAAACTATCTGAGAGCCTTTTACTAGTGTTTTCTCCCCTCATCTTGAGTAAAGATTTTTGTGTTTTAATATGCCTATTTCTTTTTAACTTTGTCAGACATGTTGACAAAAGGATATAGATGTTGAATTCTATTTTTAAAAATTTAGATAAAAAAATATGAGCAGGTAACTGTGGAAGCCAGAAGAGGGTGTCAGATCCCCTGGAGCTGTGGTAAAGGGAGGTCGTGAGTGTGGGGATGGACCTTGTGTCCTCTTAAATCCCCAGCCATCTCTCCAGCCTGTGGATGCTGTTCTGCGTGGATGAAGACTTAGTTTTGCATTCAAGTAGTTCTTCTGTGATCGAAGTTCTTATATTGAAGTCTTGTAGGGGAGAGAATTATTCTATTTCTATTCTTTTCTGTTTGTCTTTCTATTGATTTTGTAGCTTTGCTTCCTCCTTGTGGACTGTGGCTATGACAGTGTCTCTGAAGTCTTTGATTTTTCCCAGTATCTGTCACTGGCCTTTATTAATAGTCGTTGTCCTTGAAGAGTAGGTAGCCTTTCTTTTCTTTTTTCTAAAAAGACTTGTGTACTTATTATGAGTATGTGCTGTGCCTGAGTTTGTGTGCACACACGAGCCTGTACTGCCGGCAGCAGCCACAAGAGGGCAAGAGCGGATGTGGAACCGGAGTCCTGTGAGCAAGCCAGTGGGTGCCAGCAATGGACCCCAAGCCATCTGCAGGAGCGGCAAGTGCCGTCAGCCGAGGAGCTGCCTCGCTAGCCAGTCATGGGCACTTGAGTATTCAGAGACTATGCACTTTACTTTTAGAAAGTGATTGTTTTAGTGGGTGATGAATCTGACTGGGCTCGAGTGGCAAGCTCTCGCCTGTCTTCTCTGGGCTTTTGTTCTAGGGTCATTTTAGTTTCCAGAGTCTCACAGACTGACTGGGTCTGCCTTGCAAATGTGTCACCCAGAAGTGGCCTGGATCTGGTGGCTCTCTATCCTGTCAGTTCTCAAGCTCCTTGTCATGTTTAGTCAGTGAGTTTAGTAGTGAGCTCATGCACAGATCTAAAATGTCCTTTTCTCAAGTGTGTCCTCTCTCTCATAGCTCTTCCTTGGGAACGGCAGCTCCAGCCTTGCTATGTTATCTGACACTTTACATGCGTGGGTGACCGTCAGGGCAGTGTGGGAAATGAAGCTGAGGTGGCGTCATGGTTAGCTTTAGTGGTCAGCTTGACACTCCTGGGAAGAGGGAACCTTAACTGAGGGTCTGCCTCCCTCAGAGAGGCCTGGGGCCATGTTCTTTATTGCTAATTAATGGTAGGGCCCAACCCATCCCTGTGACCCCTTCCATCCCTGGGAAGGTTGGCCTGGACTGTATGAGAGAGGACAGGAGCTTGGGAACACGCTCACAGGCAGGGTTCCTCCATGGTCTCTGCTTCTGTTCTGACGACTGTGACCTTAAGTCAAATGAATCCTTTCCTTCCTCAAGTTGCTTTAGTTCAGTGATTCTCAGCCTGTGGGTCTCTACCCCTCTGGGGGTCGATGGACCCTTTCACAGGGGTTGACAAAGACCATCAGAAGACACAGATTGACGTGATGATTCAGAACAGTACCAAAATTACAGTTATAAAGTAGCAAAAAATAATTTTATGTTGGGGATGTAGTAATAAATATTTAATCTCAATCAGGGTTTTCTACCCCGCCTTTGATTCAGTTCCTAGGTAAAAGACACAACACTTTTATAGTTTTAACAAGCTTTAATCAGCACTAAAGCTGGGCAGATAGCAATCCTCTATGCCAGTCTACTTCCCCACCATAACCCTGAGGTGTGACTTGCTGTGCTCTCCCTGGGGCCCCTCTTACTCCGCCATAACCCTGAGGTGTGACTGCTGTGCTCTCCCTGGGTCCCGCTTACTCCGCCATAACCCTGAGGTGTGACTGCTGTGCTCTCCCTGGCCCCGCTTACCCAGGCTGGTCAGTTTTATGCGTGGCCGAGTCTCACGATCATTTACCCCGTGGCATCTTCTCTTCCCTCCACCTTCTCACTTTTCCTCACTGTCCTGCCTCAGGCCCCAAGCCCAGGAACTGAAAACCCCACCCACCTCTCCTCTGCCCAGCTATAGACCTGGACATCTTTATTGGACCAATAGCTTTAAATTAAGGAGCAATGTCAGTCACATAGCATCACTTGATATACATGATGATTCTCTTGTCCCCGAAGCAACCAGGACCAGTATTTAGCATGACTATGTATAGCAACAGACCAGCTGTCAATGTGGGGGTCATCACCACATGGTCTGTATTAAAAGGACCACATTAGGAGGGTGGGGAACTGCTGCTTTGCTCAGTGTTTTATCGTAGCGAGACACCAGACTATAGCCTGAGGCTTCTGCCGTTCGTTTAGGGAGGGTCCCAGGAGACTCAAGCATCATCTGGCAACGGGAGCCTCCTCCCCACTTTTGACAAGAAGTAGGTTTTTGTTTTGGAGTTTTCCCTCTCAAGTCCATTTGTAATCTCATGAGATCTAGGAACCAAGAAAACTTATTAGAGCTGTAAAGCACGAAGCAGGAGTTACTCTTGTTTTTGACTTTCTTCCCAGTCCTTCGTCTTGCTCTTATCTTCTTTGACTGGCTTCTGGATCCTGTGCTGTCTGGGAGTGATGTGTGCTGTGCGTCCTCCATGTTACCCTGGACAGCTTCCTAGGAGGTAAAGGACAGTCTGGTGTATGTATGATGCTCTCATACAGTGTTGTCTCTCAGAGGAGGACATTCACCTCAGAGCTTCCTGTTGCTTCCCTGTCTGCATCCTCTAATCCCCAGATGGACAAACTTATTTAGAGGGGAGAGAAAGTGTACATAGGTTTCTAGGTACCTCACATGACCGAGTAAAGCCTAACATACGTGAGACATAGTGTTAGGAGCTGCCTCAGCTATGACCCTGAGGTAGTGTTCAGCACTGTTAGAGCCCTGTGAAATTCATTAAAGCACTGTATACCTTTCTCATACACACCCTTTCTAGTAGTCAGGCTTCCTCTAAGCTGTTGGGCACCTGAAATAATTTCACTCTCTGACTGACATAGTTAGACTCCTCCCTGATGTGCTAACCGCTTAGTGGAGGACACCAGCCAAAGAGCTGGCCAGGAGCCTTTCTGGCAGCCCCGGTGCTTTGAACTTGAGGGCTGGTGGGGAAGCGGTGCTGTTGCTAAAGCTGCTTGCTATAGCGAAGCACGGTCCAGGCTCCAGAGGCCCCGTTCCTGCTTGGCCTTCTGTGAACTTGACTCAGGTTCCGGGTTAGCTGGGAAGTGGAGTCTCAAGAAATGGTCGCTATCAGATTACCCGTAGGGAAGTCTGGGGCATTTTCTATTTTAATGATTGGTAAGGAAGGGCCTCGCCCCCTGGGGGTGGTGCCACTCCAGGGCCGGTGGCAAGTGGTCCAGGGTTGCACAAGAAAGCAGGTAAGTAAGCCATGCAGAGCAACCAGTAAGCATCACTGTCCGTGGCTTCAGCTCCTGCCTCCAGGTTCATGCCTTGAGTTCTGTCCTGACTTCCCTCAGTGCTGAAGTGAGACCTGAGGGTTCTAAGAAGAAATGATAACCCTTTCCTCCTGAAGGCCCTTCAGTCTTGGTGTTTTGAGACAGCAGTAGAAACACTAAGACAAAGCACCCTCCTGTGACACCCTTGGGTGCTGCAATATTAGGCTCCTTAGAAGAATTATCTTCAATGAACTTTTAAAAAAATTACTGTATTTATTAGTTCTTGGAGAACTGTGTACATGCATAGGATGTATCCCAGTCATATTTATCCCTGCTCTCCTCCTAACTCCTCACAGGTCTCCCCTCAGCCTCATGACTTTCTGTGCTGAGAAATATTCAAGGGCATGGATCATTCGTGGGAACATGGCCCACCTACCAGTGGACACTCCCTTAAAAACACCTGACTCTCCCTCCCAAGCAGGAATCCACGTGTCACTAGCTGCTTGGTCGGGGATGGGAGCTCCTGAGCCCCTCATCTGTCTGCACTGAAATGTTGTCTGCCTCGGTCTTGTGCAGATCTTGTTCAGATACCATAGTTAGTGGCTGTGAGTTCCTAAATGCTGCTCTCCTGTCAGGCCCAGAAGACAGTCTTGCCCGGGTTCTCCCTGACCTCTGCCTCTACAGTTTTGCTTCCTCTTCCCCGATTTTCCCTGGGCCATGAGGAGAGGAGTGATATAAACTCTCACTCATGGCTGAACACTGCTCAGACACCCGTGCTTGATGCTCGTGAGTGAGCAGTGTGTTATCCGCTGTACAGTGAGGCTTTCCTGTGAGGTCTGAGTCACAGTAATCTATGGGGACAGAGGTAGGAATTTATAGAGAGCAATCTGATCCTGTGTCCATTCAGCAGAGCAGTGGTAATAGTAGGTTTATGTTGGGACCAGTGAGCTTCCCAGTCCTGGGTTCTTGGCCAGGTTTACAGTACCAGGCATGGAACCTGTACAGGAGGCCTGCAGTCCAACCAGAGAGAGTGATCACCTTCAAAAGCCAAGTGGTCTTTCTGGCCGCGTTTGCCCACTGGTAAAGTAACTGGTCTGGCAGTGTGAAGGCCGGGAGTGGAAGCTGACAGAGCAACCCTTTGGCAGCGGGCCTCACATTTCTGTCAGGCGATTTCTAAAATATAGCTAAGATCCTTGTGTGCGTTTGCGTAGATTCTTCTGCGACATACTGTTGCTTACAAAGCGAGTTTCCCACTTGATGTGAGAAGGATCGCCATTGCACGGAAAGGTCAGGGGTGGGGGGACAGGAAGAGCAGGGGCAGGTAGGAGCCCCCCTCTTCTGAGGTGTTCCTGTGCTGCCTGCAGGAAGTGCTAGCTGACTCTCAAAGGTTGGGTGAGCTAACAGGAGAAAGATAGCCTCTGGTGGAGTTTAGGGGACAGGAGAAGGACAGGAAGAGCCAAAGGCTTCAGCAAGCTGAGAACATGGGGCTTGATAGAAGAATAAAGGACACTAAGTGTCTGACCCGTGTGAATCAGGACTGCAGAAGCGCAAGGGGCTAGGTCCGCTTGCCTGGGACTTTTTGGTGTTCTGTTTAATTCCTGCGGGATTCACTGGCATCATCCTTTTTCAGCCAGATGAAACCCTGCCCTCTCTACATTGCTATATAATTAACCATCTTTTTCTGGAGATTCGTGGGGTTTGGGGATTTACTTTGTGTGCAATGATTTCCTCCAACACCTTATTTTATTTAATCATCTAGTAGGTGGCTTAATCACTGTATGTGGGACAAGTGAGCAACGGTAAATTTTGCAGATACTTTATAAAGTGAAAGATAAGAAAAGTTGTTCATATTTATTTCATCCATTCTTTTGAACACAGCAGGAAGAGTAGAAGTCTGCAGTATAGACAGAAACACTATTCTCTGAAGTGTAATATTGTCTTCCGTAATAAGGTTTTGTATTTCCTATCTGTAAAGTCCCACATCTATGAAACTGATGGGGTATGAATTCTCTTGAGATATGTGATGTTTCAAAATGTAGTATATTACTTCCTTAATAGAGCAGACAGCATGCAAATTGCATTGCATTATGATATAGTGATCTCCCAAGGGCAGTAGGTCTTAATAAAAAAAATACCACATTTGTAAAGCACACTCTCCTCGCGTGTTTACATTTAATAAATATTCTTTTCAAATCTGTTCAGCAAATATAACAGATGGAGATGAAGCCTCGTCTTGCTTTATGAAACCTTCGAAGACGCCTTTGGGAGTCCTCTTTCACAGTTCATATTTGAATTGTGCGATAATTCAGAAATATAAATGTTTCCTGCCTCTCGTAACAAATTCAAGCCAGTCTGCCTGAGCTGCTCCGGACTCATCCAGAACACATTATTAGCACACAAAATACTAATAGCTTGTTGTCGCGTGCTCGCGTTTGAATTCATTAATTTGAGTGTCAGTGTTGTAGCAGTATTTCATGGCCTTTCACTGTTGACAAATATTTAATAAAGTATACCAGTTTCCCAAACATGGGGACAAAAAGGACTCACTGAAGGGATGGTTGCCTGCTTACTATTTAATTTAAAACATCTTTGCATCTCTTCACTTGATTGGTTTAATAGTTACATATCTCATGATGACAAAGTACTAATCCTTGTTATCTTACAGTTCCTCTGGGTCATGAATCAGGCGAAGCTTAACTGTCCTGGCTACAGTTTTCTTTCACAGCCCTACAATAGGGTGCCAGGCTGCAGTCGTCCCTGGGTGCTGCTGGAGAAGACTGTTCTAAATTCAGGCTCTGGTTCTTGGCAGCACTCCTTGCTGCTGCTGGCCAGAGGTCTCCTCACATCCCCTCTGTAGCCCAAGAAGACTTTAGGACCAGAAATTCCTGTTTGTTATGTGATGGGTTCTGTACTGTAAGCCAGAGTACTGTCCTATGAATTAAGTACCCACTATCAGAATAGCAAAGACCCATGTTGCAATGAATATATGCACATACAGTTGAGCACTTCAGACCCTCACTGGGGGATCTCTGCCCCCCTTCCTTATTCTCCACATGGCTGCTCTGTGTGGTTTGCTCCGTGAGATTATGTCCTGAGGGTCTGCCCGTTCAGGACATGTTATTGTCCTGTTGGGATAGTGGCTGTAGCGTGTATTAACCCCTAGTAATGACATGAGATGGATATCTTTTGTATACGTAAATATTTTTTTTTCTTTTTTTTCAGAGCTGGGGACCGAACCCAGGACCTTGCGCTTGCTAGGCAAGCGTTCTACTACTGAGCTAAATCCCCAACCCCGATATTTTTATTTTTAAAATAAGTTTTCACATTTGTGCTTTAGAGGAAGTTCAGCTTTTGTTAGCAGTGAATATGGAGCAAGATCTGTACGTCCGAGGCCGTGGTTCCATGTCCTACTGAGCTAGGCCTCTTTGTGAATCACCCAGGGCCTCTCAGCTCTAAGAGCCTTCCTTGTCTGAACTGCTTCAGTTTAATGTCACAGCTTACATCTGGAGGCCACGTCACACATTCCCAGGAGAGTCTGGCCCCTGAAGTGTCCGTCCATGGACAAATGAACACCTCCTCAGTTCTCAAAGTTTTAAAATTTATTTTATGTCTAGGAATGTTTGCCCCTATGTGTATGTGTATATCTATGTATGTGCACCATGTACACCTATGTCTGTGTATGTGCACCATGTGCATGCCTGGTGCCCAGATCAAAAAAGGGTGTCAGGTTTCCCAGTATTGGAGTTAGAGAAGGTTGTGGGCTACCTTGTGGGTGCTGTGAATTGAACCTAGGTTCTCTGCAAGTGCAACAAGTGTCTTAGATCACTGGGCCATTTTTCTAGCCCTGTGTCTTTAATGCCATCCATCCGAGCCTTTAAAATTATATGTAATCAACTTTAAACCTTACACTTTTTTTAAAGAAAGGATTTTTTTTATTCACTTAATTACTTTATGTATGCAAGTACACTGTAGCTGTCTTCAGACACACCAGAAGAGGACATCAGATCCCATTACAGATGGTTGTGAGCCACCATGTGGTTGCTGGGAATTGAACTCAGGACCTCTGGAAGAGCAGTCAGTGCTCTTAACCACTGAGCCATCTCTCCAGCCCTATAACCTTATTTATTAAAAGCAACTTTTTCTTCTGCATTCCAAGGAAGGAGGGAGACAGACAACTTGTTAGGCAAGCACTACCCATGAGCCACATCCCTAACCCCTTCAGTCAGCTCTGTTAAGGTGTAGTACAATGATTTGTATCTGTTTTCAGCATACAGCTCATGGGTTTTAAGAGGTGTACATCACATAACCTTTGTGATAACCAAGAGATGAATGTAATGTTTCTGCCCCTCAGTAAGGACGCTTGCCCTCTGCTACAGTGAGTGTCATGGCTTCCCAGGTAACCATGGATCGGCTTCTGTCTTTGGTCTTGATCTGCTTTTGGCCAGGATTTGGTATACTTGCTTACACAGTGAGTACGGTTTGGCGTCTGAGAGTATGCTCATTGCTAGTATCTTTTTCTTTTCATTGCTGAGTAGTATTTATTGTATGAATATACCAAGATTGAATACTGCAGTGGTGGCCTTTGTCTGCTGTGAATACAGCGGCTAATAACTTTTATTCATACATTTCTATTAATACGTGTTCTCGGAGTTCCTGAGTGAATAGGTTCCTGAATGCTGGCCTGTCTGACAGTAAGCGAAGTGTTTTATGAAACAATTATTGCGTTGGACATTTCTAACCACAGTGAATGAGAGTTGTAGTTCCTTCATGCTCCTTCCAGCACCTTGGTACTAGCAGTTTGAAATTTTGATCTTTTAAAAATGTATTTTTATTACTGTTTTGCCTGCATGTGTCTACCATTTAAGTGCAGTGCCCGTGGGAGCTAGGCGGAGGTCTGTAGTTGGAACTGTAAAATGAGTGTAAGCCACTGTATGGATGGTGGGAATCGAACCCAGGTCCCCTGTAAGAGCTGCCAGTGCTCTGACCATTGAGCCATCTCTCCAACCCCATAAATTTTGATCACTTACAGTGTGTGATGCCATTGCTTCACAGTTTATCACATACTTCACTGGTGCTGTGAGCTTCTTCACCTCCTCTCCAGCCAAGAGTGTGTATTCTTTGGGACTTTTGTCAGTGTGGACATTTTGAGGTGGTCTCTTAGCCAACCTGCACTAGCCTCCTTGAGGCTTCACAAATGCCACAGTTTGCCTTGTAGACACCAGCACATGGGTTCTTCTTGCCCCAGTATTTGGCAAATACATTTATTATAAAATAAAAGGGCTAGGGTGACCCCTCCCAAAGCCCATGTCCCACTGGCATGGTATTCCTGGTTCAGAGAATTTTACACTCACTCAAGAACTTCCTCCTCAGAGCAAGAGCAAGGTGGCTTTGGTGTTACATTTTCTAGTCTACCACAGAGTTACTGATATTTTTGGTAAATGCAATAAAAGATGAATTCATCGAAAAATAACCAGGAAACTTAAGTCCCCATATTTATAGATCGACAGGTATGTAATAATTGAGTAAGACTGCTGTTAGAGTCAAATGTCCTTTTGATTTGTTGTTATTGGTTTTTACTGCTGTGGTTTGAGGACAGTGGTCGTCTGTGGCCAGGAGCCAGAGCGGTGCTCGTGTAGTGTAGGAGGACAAGAGTCCCGTGTTAGGTCAGTGGCGTGTGTGCGGCCTTGAGAAGTCCATTTGGCTCAGAGTATCCATGACCTTGGATGCTGATAATTTGGCTCTTGTTTTTTGGGGTGTCGGGGAGCCAGAGAATTCCCAAAGGGATGATCTGATGGGTGACATCTGAGGGAAGGGCTTATAGTTGCAGTGCACTGTGGTCAAGGACTGCAGATGAAGGGACAAGGGTTGGCTTCAGAGTCAATAAAGAGAACAGCCATGTCCAGGTTTTAAACAAGTCACTTCTTAGATGTTTTCAGCAGATGCTTTACAGGATACAAGAATACGAACTAGCGAGTCTCTTGATGAATGATCCCACAAACAGTGAAATCCCAACACAAATTCCCACCTACTGTCTTTTCAGAAACCACACAGATTGAAGATCCGAGAAAGCAGTGGAGGGGCGAGCAGGAGAAGATGCTCAAAGACTATCTCTCCGTGGCTCAGGATGCACTCAGGACGCAAAAGGAACTGTACCACGTGAAGGAGCAGAGGCTGGCGCTAGCTCTTGATGAATATGTGCGGTTAAATGATGCCTACAAAGAAAAGTCAAGCTCTCACACAAGCCGTGCGTACTGTTTATACTCCACATCCGGGGGTGGGATGGAGAGAGAGGTGACAGCCGCTCACACTGCTGTGCTTAAGTCTTGAGCCTTCTCAAGCCATGGAGATGAGCTCCCACCCTGCACATTGCCCAGGGAAATGCCCCGCCCTCACTTGAGGAGCAAATCTCCCCTTTTGGGCATTGGACAAACCTTCTGTTTCTCCAGATGCTTCTGCCTGGTTGCCATTGGTTTATGAGTAAATTTCTCTGTCAGAACAAGCAAAGTAGGTCAGAGCCGTACATAGTTGTGAGCTGCCCAGTTTGGGTGCTCAGAACTGAACTCTGAACCTCTGAACGCAGCAAACACTCTTTGAGCCCAAATCTGAGTCATTTAAAAGGGACTCCTGCTCACTGTTGTTACAAGGGAGCTGGGACTACTGGACTTCTGCCTCCTCTTTTCTACTGCCACTCATCTGGAGCAGGAATTATTTAAAGGAGCAGCTCTGATGGGCTCAGAGGCTACAAAGCACAGCGTTGGTTCCCTTACGGACCCAGGACAAGGTCCTTTGCAGTATTTTTTGTATCCTGGGGTTTTGTTTTGCTTTGTTCCTAGTGTGCCAAAGGCTTGAAGAGCCAGCCCTGGTGGCTCATACCAGTGATCCTTGCATTTGGAAGGCTGAGGCAGGAGAATCACTACAGCTTTGAGTCTAGCCTGGGCTACATAGTTAGACCCTGTTTCAAAAAATAAAGTAGGTTTGAAGTAAGCATGAGACCCTATCCCCTCAGAGAGAAAAACCAGATCCATAAAGAAGGACATCATCAGTCTCGGCCCTCTGTGTCACAGGAACCAGGAAGGGCTGCGTGTGCTGGCATGTGCTGGACCACGGAGCTATTTCTCCAAGCCTCTCACTTTCTATTGTAAGCCAGGATCTCACTAAGTTGTTTAAGCTGCCCTTGAACCTTCCCTTTAGCCCAAGAAGGACTTGATGCTGCAATCTTTCTGCCTCAGCCTCCCATCTTACTAGTGTTACAGGTGTGGCTGAAATGCCAGGTCCAGCCCCTAAGCCTTGCTTGTTAATTGTAAGCTTATGATTATTGCAATTTATAAGTAATTTTTTCTCTCTTAAAGTCTTCTCAGGGTCTTCATCTAGCACTAAATATGATCCTGATATTTTAAAAGCTGAGATCTCCACCACACGATTAAGGGTAAGATGGCGTTTACTGTAGTCTGTGATTGGACAAGTGTGTAGAAGCTTCAAGTCATGAAGGAAGCATGTGTGGTCATCTCCCAGTTTTGTCTCTGAAGGAACCTCTTCACTCCGCCCTGATGGTAGTCTTTCTCCTTTGTTTGAAGTTTGGATTACTTTGGTCTCCCATCCAAGTTCTAACCAGGCCTGACCCTGCTTAGCTTCAGAGATCAAATGAGTTCTGGTACCCTCAAGTCGTCTGGCCTTAGACTAGGCTTACCTTTGTGACTGGTGTTGGCTTTTCTTTGACTGCAAGGGAAACCTTGCAAATGATAATTTACTTTCCCTCTCTGTCTTCTAAGCTGCTTTGTTCTTTCATCAGATAGATGTCCTGGTATTTAAAAAGGTGCCTGCAACTTCCACTACCTGGTCTGTCTGTCTGTCTGTCTGTCTGTCTGTCTTCCTCAGGAAGAATTATTTCCCGATCATTGCTTAATTATTTTGATCAGGCTGCTAAATGCCAATCTGGTTTACCCTTGGTCGGGGGATCATATGGGCTGTGCATGAGCAAATTTCTCATATTAATAAGCTCCAGGGTCTTGAGGCATCTTTCCATCATAACCCAAATGCCGTGTGCATGCTCTCACGCTGCCCTCACAGCCACTCGCCCTGGAGCCACGCTCGCCTTGCTAGCAGGGTCTAGTGCCTTCCTTAGCATTTGGGCTCCTATGTGGCTCCACGGTGTTATTTCAAGGTCCATCCACATTCCCATCCATGTTTACAGTTACATAAGTGCTGCTTTGGGAGGCACAGATCTCTACTGTGCCCCTATGTGTGACCATTCATTCAGGGTTCTGCTCACTGATAACTAGGCCTCTTTGTACATACCATACATTTTTTTTTTCTTGGTGGGGGGTGGGGTTTGGAGACAGGGTTTCTCTGTGCAGCCCTGGCTGTCTCAGGACTCACTATGTAGACCAGGCTGGTCTTGAACTCACAGAGACCACCCACCTGTCTCTGCCTCTGCCTCCCGAGTGCTGGGATTAATGTGCCCAGCCACGTGTACATGTTTCTGAGATAAGAGTGAGATTGGCTTGTCACACTGAGCCCATCGTTTAGCAGGGCTAGCTTAGCTGTCCGAGTGCTTGCCTAGCGAGTACCTTAGAACAGACAGACCCACGCCCTGTTTTTCGATGGATATTGCCAAAGAGTTGTAACTCTGGTTTCCAAATATTTGCATCAGCTCTGAATCCCTTAATACTTAATGACTTGTGCTTCCATCCCATAGACTTTGGGTTTTTGCTATCGTGTGTTTCCAAATATTCTCCTCCCTCTCTGGAAGTCAGTATAGTATTTGCTTCATTTTCAAACACCCGAAGATTTTTTTATCATTATTATTTATTTCAGCTCAATTCTACTCCATCAGAAATCTGAGAATGATCAAATATCTATACACATAGAAAGCCCAACGCAGCTTCCAGAACCGAGACAGGTTGTAGAGACAGATCTCCACTAGCACAGTCGCCTGTCAGCAGCATGTGAGCACAAGTCTTCAGCCTTCTGACCCAGGATCAGCTGACGGACCTTTGAAATGCAGAAATCTGGAAGGGCTGATAGATAATTCTGGGTCAGCAAAGATTATCAGTCAACTATTCTGCAATGTGTCCCATTGTGGACAGTGTTAGTCTGTGGTGAAATAGGCAGTTTCTGCCCAGTGGCTGCTTAGCCATAAGGTATAACCTCACCTGGAGGTAGAGACGCTTAATTTCTTTGTTAAATCCACCAAAGGGGAACTGTTAGGAGCAGATAAATAACAATAAATATCATAATTTGTGGGTTTCTGACGTTTTTGAAAACCATCTATCTATATAAGGTAATCTGGACTGTTGTCCGTTAACTATTTTCAGCCATTTCTGAGGAGAGTAACAATGTTAATTTTAAATCAATAAGAAATTTATAGCAGAGAAAATCTAATCTTGTATCAAATAAATTCTGTACCAGTGTAAAAGATCATAACTTTAGCTTAGCAATAAATATAAGGATTTCTACCAGAAACACATTTGTACCCTCTTTTCCCTCAAAAAATCAGTGCCAGTCCTTGAAAAGATATAACAATCATATCTTGGACTTAGTGATATTTTATTTCTCTTTTTCTCAGATGATTTGACCTCTTAGTCCAATTTTACGGGCGCTGTACTGCAGGCTAAATAACAGATCACATGAATTCCTTCACTGACATTGTGTCGTTGGGGGATTCTCACTCTTCTCACTGTGAGTCACGGCCTCTCCACTCCGACTCTCAATTCCCTCCATGCTTGGAGCAATTTGCAAAATTAAATGGAGTTGATGTCTCTAGGAAAGAATGTAGTCTGAACAGCCGGTGTGGCTGGCGGAGACATCCACTGTAAATGGTCAGCGTTGATAGTTCTATAAAGCCTGGACAAACAGCCAGGCAGAACAGGAAAAAGAATTTAAAGTACACTGAAGGGAATTATTTTAGATTAAGGCACTTTATCGGGCCAAGGGAGTGAATATGCTTGAAATACATTGTGTGCTTGTTTGAAATTATAAAAGAATAAGTAAACCTGTATTTTAAACCATTTTTTTGAAACTGAGTCTCACCATGTAGCACTGGCTGGCCTAGAACTCATTATATAGACCAGGCTGGCCTTGACTTCATAGAGATCACCCTGCTTCTGCCACCTAACCCTAGGATCAATCTATCATCCCACATAGATTAAAATATGTTCTTTAATAGAAAAGATTGCATATGTTTCGGTTCCCAGTAGTCTTTTGTCTGGTCTTACATGTCATCTGTGATGTTTTTGCTCTGCTGGTACCCTTTCTAGTTTCATGACATATAGGCCCTACCTTCACAGGTGCTAGGCTCTGCATAGGAGAGAGAGCGTGTAGTATCTGTCTTCATGAGTATGGGCTTCCTCAGTACTGATTCCAAGTCTGCCAGTTTCCCTGTGCATTTCATTTCTCCTTGTGACCAAATACAGCCCATTGTGTGTGTGCGCTGCACCTTCACTGGGCCTCTGCGGATGGACAGCCAGGCTGCTTCTGTGTCCTTGCTGCTGTGCACCCTTCACTGAACGGACAGCTGGCTGTCAGGACTGACTTGAAAGTGAGAAAGAATCAAAAAGAAGGAAAAAAGTCAAAAAACACAAAAGAGGGCTGGAGAGATGGCCCAGAGGTTAAGAGCACTGGTTGCTCTTCCAGAGGTCCTGAGTTCAATTCCCAGCAACCACATGGTGGGTCACGACCATCTGTAATGAGAGCTGGTGCCCTCTTCTGGCCTGCAGGTATACAGGCCAAACACTGTATACATAATAAATCTTTTTTAAAAAAGCACAAAAGACTGTCACTTCCAAAATAGCAAATATCATAAGAAACTCATACTTATTACATCTAGAATTTCAGATGAAATGAAAAAATTTTAAATTATTGATCAAAATTGACTCAAGCTAGGCGGAGTGGCACATGATCTTGGGAATCAGAAGCTGGTGAATCTCTCTGAGTTGAAGGCCAGCTTGGCCAGAACTATATAGTGAGAGTCAGTCAAACAAACAAACAACACAAAGCAAGCCGCATTGTACAAACGTTGGGATTTCTGAGAAACAAGATTAAACAAGTTCAAGTTTAACAGCGACTTGTATATGTGGATTGGATGAGAATTCTAAAACTGTATATGTCAGGTATATAAGCCTAGATGCCAAAATCCTAAAGTAATCACAGCAACATTTAAAAATACTGTATTATGACCAACTTGGGTTTCTTCCTAGGAATACACATCCGAATATGATTTAAAATGTAACATAGCAATGGGAAGAACCTCTCCAA
Organism: Rattus rattus; assembly: GCF_011064425.1. Lineage (NCBI taxonomy): Eukaryota > Metazoa > Chordata > Mammalia > Rodentia > Muridae > Rattus > Rattus rattus. The sequence goes on from NC_046166.1 coordinate 40,140,442, forward strand.
TAGACAAGGTGGAGCTTCTACTCGTGTCTTTAAAACTGTGCGTGCGTGTGTGTGTCAGAGGACACCTTGTGGAGCCCACTCACTCTCACTTGTGTGTGGGTTCCAGGAATTGTCAGACGTGTACAGCAAGCACTCTTACCTCCTAACAGCCGTCTTTACTCTGTCTTAAGTGTTCACACCGAGTAGCCCTACTGAATAGAGTATGAGTAACAAAGGAGACTTGGTCTCAGGTTCCAGCCAGGTATTCAGGGTGGGTGCCACTCAGAAGGTGACATTTACCAGATTTGCAAGGGTAGTGAAGAAGCTAGTCTGGTGGGAGGAGCTAGCGTAAGGTTCTGATGTTGGAAAGTGCAAGGTGTTCTGGGTACAGCACAGTCTCAGATGTCGCCTATGCAGGTATCACTGGGAGTAAGTGCGGAGAAGAGCTGGCTTATGGGCCAGCAGAGAAGTAAAGACAGCACACAAGCCCTGCAGAACACTGTGAGGATCTTGGGATTTAATTTGAAATGAGAGTTTGTCCAAGTATTTTTGACTACTCAATCAGTTTGTAGTGAAACTATGGTTTTCAGTCTTCTCCTGTTGGAAAGTAATCAATTATTTATATATTCCATTTTTAAAATTTTCTTGTTATATTTTTTAATTTAATGGCTTTCTTAAGTAACATTTTATTCATTTAAAATAACACAGATTAAAAATTTTGCAGCCATCAAATGGACAGATGGTGGGTTTCAGACTATGTAGAGCCCCTTATTACTAGAATCTAATTGTAGAGCACTTGAACCTCTAAAAACAAACCTGTCCCCATTAACAGTGTCTCCTCATTCCACACAGTTCTCTTCTCCAGCCACTCAAATTGCAGACTGTAGCCACCATTTTTCCTGCATCCCTAGATTTGTATGTTGTGACTGTTTTCACACAAATGTCAATATGGTGGCTTAAATCAGAGTGGCCCCCCATAGGCTCATATAATAGTCATTCAGGAGTGGAGTGGCACTATTTGAGAAGGATTAGGAGGTGTGGCCTTGTTGGAGGCAGTGTGTCATGGTGGGTTAATGGCCTTTGAGGTTTCAAAAGCCCATGCCGAGCCCAGTTCTTTCTCTGCTGCTCTAATCTACATGCTGCCTTCATGCCACCATGCTTCCTGCCCTGACTACAATGGAGAAACCTCTGAAACTGTTAGCAAGGTCCCACTTTCAAGGTTTCTTTAGTAAGAGTCACCGTGGTCATGGTGTCTCCTCACAGCAGTAGTGCACTGACTGAGATGGTCAGGTGTAACACTCGGCCTCCTTTGGTCGGCTTCTTGGTTTCACTGATGTTTCAAAGTCCCCTTCTGTGTGGCAGCACATAGGGATGCAGCAGCCCTTTCTAGTATGGAGGAACGGACTGTATGTTTTCCTTCCGTCAGACGGAGACACTGCATCTGTGAGGCCGTGGACATGCATGTATACATGTTTGAGAGGATACGTTTCCATTTCTCTAGATAATTGCTTGTTATTGTTGGGTCATGTGATAACTTGCTGGTTTGTTTTTACGTGTTTGTAAAGAACGTTTACATAGCTCTATATTTTTATTTTCAGACAACAAATTTCCTAGATGTTCTTAGGATTTTTTCACATAGGCTCTATAAAAATTTTTATTGGAGTATCAATTTTTTTTAAACCATCTTATATCATAAGGCAAAAAATCCTTTAATTAGTCATCATAAATGGTTCTAGCAGCTTCTGGGGTTCTGTTTTCCTCTGTATTTTTAAAGTTTAAAAACGGTGTTCTTGGTCCTCTTGTTATCTGGAGTTGATGAGATGGTGCAGATTGGGAGCAGGGTAGGAGTAGAAGTCGAGAGATTCCAGGAGCAGCAGGGTGACAGTTGGCCTTTCTTGTCTTACAGAGGAGCTTCCTGCGAGACGGTGGAGTGACCGTGAAAGGGAGGGTGCTCATTAGTAAAATACCACTTTGCTCATTATAGCTTTAATGCTGTTGGGTTCACCTCAGGGGCAAGCCTGGGAAACCTGCCTGTCTCCTGATCTTTCAGAGGCCTCCGGGTTTCGGATTTACTTCTCCCTCTCATCATCCTCTTCAGTCTCCTGCTTTTAAATTAAAACGGTGCTCCAGGACTGTGCCAAGTGGGGGGAACGGCTGTGGGTTCCAGCCATACACACTCGATCACGGCATCTTCCTAGTTTTCAGAAATAACTTGGAAGTCAATTTAAAATGTCAGTTATGTTACGTTAGTCAGTAGAGAAAGCAGGAAATGTGCAAAGGTCGTGAATCTCTTGCCTCTGACTTCGCACTCTGGGTTGTGAGTTTGATTCGGAGGAAACTGATGGATAAAAAACTGGGAAGCTTCCTCTCTGCCAACTCTGTGCTGGGGGCTGTGCATGTCATCAGGTCTGACCAAGGAATATGGACACTTCTAAGTCGGAAGAAAAGGCCACAGGCTTCACGTAGCCCAGTTTGCTGTAACTCTAACTGTAGCTTTAGAACTTCTCCTGGGTCCCACCCTGCTCTCTGTTAGGCTCCCCACTGTTTTCTCTGCAGGTCCACACTCCTCACATACATTGTAAGCATTAGATGTCGCCATCACGCATAATTGGGAGAACTGAAGATGGGAGTGGTTGGCATGATGACCAGAATAGAGGAACTATCCGTTACTGCCTCTGTGGAGCGCGTGCGTGCGCTCCAGCGTGTACATGTGCTCCAGCGTGCGCTCGGCATGCAGACCAGCACTGGCCTGACCCTCCGGCTGGGTGGCTTGGAGTGGAGCACACAGTAACGCGCTCTCCCATAGCTGGTGAGGAAAGGAGAGGCACAAAACTGAAGGACAGTGTCTGGCTGGAACCCAGGTCCATTCTCCTTAGTCAATATAATGGGAGTGAATTGTTTCACAATTAAGAAACAAAATCCATTTGACTTTAAAATCGATACTTGGGAAGTAAGAGCCATTCGGGTAATGACCAGACTCTGTAAGCTAGGGGGCGCTGTGCTTAGCCGGTGTTAGGTAAATTGAATAACGTGAAGCTGAGGCAGCTCGGGTTAGCCTCCTATGTCGTTGCTCCATTCACGATACAAGTCAGAGGTCAGGGTGGTCAGGATTAAATTTAGATTTTTAAAATTTTAGCTTTTATCGTGTGTGAGAGAGACCTTTAACATGACTCTAACACGTGTTGAGCGTACAGTGCTGAATCGCTAACCCCAGGGGCCCTGTTGCACAGTGGAACGTGTTACCTTGTATGAATGAAAGCTTATTGCCCACGGAACAGCGCTGTCCATGCCCTTCCTTCCCTGGACGCCATTCTCCCTCCCGTGGGTCTCCTTACACAGCTTGTGCAAGTAGAATCGTGCTGTGAGTGGCTTCTTTATCTACTGTGGTGTCCTCAGGGCCCATCCATGTTGACATACTTCAGCATCTTCTGATTTTTTGTGAACCTGAAAGCTGTCATTGTAGGGACACACCATATTTCCTCTGTGTGTTTGTCGATGGCTGTTTGGTGTCTTCACCTCTTGGTCACTGGTATACGTGAAGCTCGCTAGTATCTCTGAGACACCGAGAATCTGAGACATTTAAATTGACCTGTCATTCTATCCTCAGTGACTCCTACTTAGGGCGCCACTTTCTGTCAGTGTGTGACACTAGTTGGCTTAATTCAGCAGCTCTACATGGGCTCAATAAGATTCTACCTCCGCTCTTTTCAAAAGTAAAGATGGGTCTCAACCCGTCTCTTTGAGTTGCTATTGACTTCTTGATATATTTTGCTTTGTTTTGTTTTAAATAGAAGGGTTATTGTCTTTTTAACAAAACATACACACAAGCTTCAGATTCCTGTACCCGGGGAATGAGCGGTTGATTTCTCATGGCCCCATTGGCATGTGAATGGCTAATGTCTGCCCCAGGATCTGAGGATGTCTGTCAGTTTGCTCTTCACCACAGCTTCCATTGCAGAGTGTCCATCTCTGGCCCCATCGGCCCCCAGCCATCTTTCTTCTAATAGCACTGAGCTTACTTCTAGAAATGTAATTACTTGTATTATTTTCCATGACAAAATATAAGTGGGCACAAATGAAACAACAGATTGAACTCTAAGGTGTATAGTACTGAACTTTAATCTACTTTAATCCAAATGCTGTGCTTTACACAGAGAGACATGACTCACACGTGCTGGCCTTCTCTTCTGACCTCTCTCACACTCATGACGCCCCTCCACTCTGCCCTCAACTCTTTCTGTTTCTCTTGTCCCTTGTCTGGGGTTCCTGGATAATGAAGGTATCTGAGGCGGTTACTGTTGAGGTGAGCTCATCTATTCTCATATTTGTATCGTGCGTGGCTCCAAGTCTGCTTTCTTTCTCTACTCTAACCCTGTTTGAATGTCAAGTCCTCGTGTTCCACTCGACCACAGCATCTCCTAGATTTAGCCCTGCTCTTTGGGAAGGAAGTTTCCTCCTCGGGGATACCAAGCCAGGTACTTGAAAGGGATCTCTGCTACCTCTCCACCCCCACCCCTGCCTCCCCAAGCACACTGACTCTCTCCCAGAGTCCTATGAGCTGCTGCCCGAGCTCTGCTCTCTGGAGCAGTTGCCCTCATCCTGGCGCACACAGGAAGCAGGCACCACAGTCCCACTGGCCCACCACGGTGGTCATCACTGGTTCTCCGACATCACAGAGCAGGGCTTGCTGTAAATCCCTCCATGATTCCTGCATGAGTGTGCTTTGCAGCGCAGTGTTGGAACACTAGACATAACCAAAGCAAAATGGGGAAGGAAGGGTTTATTTACCTCTACTTCTGTGGCTCACTCCATCACTGAGGGAAGTCAGGGCGGAAACTGAAGCAGGAACTGAAGCAGAGGCCTCAGAGGAACACTTCTGACCGCCCACTCTCTGCCCTCATCCTACCCTCTTTCCTGTACCACTCAGGAACACCTTCCCAGGGTGGCACTGCCCATCCCAATGTCGTCACTCGAGAAAATGCAGCACAGACTTGCCTATCGGCCATCTAATGGGGGCCTTTTCTCGATTAAGAGTCTTTCCAGATAGCTTGTGTCACGTTCACACGCACACGTACGCACACACGCCAACACGCACACACACACAGCAGAGTTCTCATTACTCTTAACATAAGGTATTAATCTTCAACATGGCTTCAAGACTACATCTCTGACCTTTTGTAGCCCCGGCTTCCCCTTGCTTGTGACCCAGCAACAGGAGCATTCTTTAATCCTGAGACCAAGTGGCTTCATGATCTGGCACTTGCCCCACCCTGAGCCCCTTCCCTTCTGCCGGGTGAGAGCACACTCACTCACCCCCTTGCCCCACCTCATGCCGTTTCCTCAGACGACCTCTGTCCAACCCCTCACACTAACCTGAGCCCCACACCCCTCTGTATCTCCTCACACACCTCCCTTTTCCTTGCTGCTTGGAAAGCTTCGTTTGTCTGGGTGACTATTTGTACAGAACCCGCCCGCTCTTCTGTGCTTCAATAAGGACCCTGGGGTGGGATGAGTAAAAGGCGGTGTCTGTCCATGTCTCAGGCCCAGACCTGGTCACAGGACAGAGTCAATAAATACTTCAGAATGAGTAAATAAATAAAAAAAGTTCAGAAACACATTACAATATGGTGCAACAGATTTTACTTCTTAAAGCCATCGCTTGGTGTGTAGAAGTCAGTCCCTGCTGCTCATGTGAAGGCCTTCACTAGATTGCGACTGAACACCAGGCATGTGCAGCGTTTCTAACCTGTCAAGCTGCCACATCATTATTGCCAAAAAACATAACAGGATACGTGTTTCTATCAGCGTGGTGACACGCATTCATTAATCACTTGGTTTGCTTAGAACCCTTGCAGGTGTTTGGGATGTCTATGGTTTCCTGCAGTTCACTGTCTCTAGACAGAGCACATATGCAGCTGTTGAAGCGTAGTCTGGGTTCATAAAGCAGAGCAGGGAGTAGGAGAGATCTGAGAAGTGCTAGTGAGAAGGTGACCGTGAACTTACTCAGACACATGGGAGGAGTCAACCTTGGGAGGCTTGGGCAGAGCCTCAGGCAAAGTGTGATAGCCAGTGCGAGGTCCCTGAGGCATGTGTCAGTGCGCATGTGTGAGAAACCAGGGCATGGCTGGTCACCCAGAGCCCAGTAAAAGAAGGGGAGAAGTCCAGGGTATAGAATCCTCATGTGACCCCAACTGGCAAAGACCAGGGTGCTGTCCTGCTCTTCAGTGTTGCTGAGTAAGTGGCAGTGAGCCGTGGCAGCTGTGCACGTCACTGGTCATTTAAATGTAACTCATGGACCCCTACAGAATGATTGCGGTAACGGGTTGATTGGTCTGCTAACTCCGTGTCTGCTGAAATAATGTGCTGTCTCATTCATAGACATTAACGGCCACCCTGGTTTCTCTCACAAGGTTAAAAAGCTGAAAAGAGAACTCTCCCAGATGAAGCAGGAACTTCTCTATAAGCAACAAGGCTTTGAAACGCTGCAACAGTGAGTATTAAAATATAAAATTGACTTTACAGCAAACCAAAGCTCCCTAATAAAAAAAAATAGATATACCAATTACATAAGGCATTTCTCAAAGAAACATAGAAAGTAAAAGGCTTAAAGCTCTCTGCTGTAAGTCCCAAAGCAATCAACTTAAAAAAATACTTGGAAAAAAAAAAAATCTATACACTTTGAAAAGGTCTGAACTTCTTATCATTGAAGATGAGCCAAAGAAAACCAGAGTGAAAATTTTACCGTTGTATCCTGGACCAGTGCCAGCCTTCTCACAATTGTGGTATAGGGCTGCCTTGAAGGCTGAACTGGGCGGCCTGTGCTGGGAGGGTTCTGAGCTCTCCCGGGATTCTGTCCACCTTTCTGTCTGTCCCAGAGACCATGTGTTGTCCAGCCTGATCCATGACAGGCTGAGTCAGGGCAGCTGAGGCTCTGCAAAGGCCTGCTGTGATGGTGGGCTGCTGGGGCAGCTTCCAAGCCCCTGTTTTCTCTCACAGATACCTCATGGAAAAACAGAAGCCTGTGGTTTTCATAGCCATTTGACCACAGAGAGCACCAAAGGTGTCCTCTGAGACACTCGGCTGCTTTTCTGTCCTCTGCCTGGGCAGGGTGACTTCCTAGTGCTTTCCCTGGTCAAGTTTGCGTCCTTCCCAGCAGCTTCCTCAGCAGTGTGTTAGCAGTGCCAGGCTAATGCAGAATCTACCTCTCTGGAAAGTACCTGGCTGTGTCCCTTTTGCCTATGAAATCCTAGTCTGCCTTCTAAGGAAATCTGGTGCCATCCAAAGCCTTGCTGCACGAAGGCTCTGAGTATCACCGGTTTGCATGGCCAATTGTTCTGCGTGCTGAATGGTGTCTTACATCTTATGAAGCCTGCTCACTCCTCTTGGCCTGCAGTCAGACACATGGTTGTAGCCTCAGACATGTGATTCAGCCTTCTTGCTTCCTACAGTCAGAGCACTGACACTCTTCTAGATGTGTCCATTCTAGTGCTCCACAAATCAAGCGCAAGACTAAGCAAGTCTCAAGAGGCACCTACTGCAGCTTCTCACTAACTCTCCTGTTTAGACTTGGAGCCTTTTCAGCTGGTTTCAGACTAGAGCAAACCAGACGTGTTAGTACTGGGTATCAACATAAGCAGAGTTGTAGGCAGGAGATCACATACACTTTAAAGAGTGCCACAAAATATTTAGCCACACGTTAGACATTTTCAGACCCGTGAAATTATATCATGCCACCACCCATTGTTAAAGGTTAGGCAGGCTTGCTGTGTTTGTTGTGTCGATGTGACAATAATACTCAATTGTTTCCAGGCAGTGTGCTTGCAAACACTTTTCATAGGAATCTAAGGCATCTTTAAGACTTCGTCAGAAACATTCCATAAGAAAACAATAGACATTTGTATAGAAATCCAGGCTTCTTGGGCTGCATTAGGAACAGAAAGATACACCATCTAAGGATGGAGACCTTAGATATGGGCGTAGACAGGACAAAGCTTTTTCCTTCTTCTGTTGTCACTGTGCTAAACACTGGGAGGACTGGGGGGACCAGAGAGCAGACTTAAAAAATCCAATCCTCACTGCTAATTCTATGAAAGAGTCTGTCTGTCTGTCTATATACCTACCTTTCTACCTACCTGCCGACTACTCCCTACCTACCTACCTGCTCACCTACTTTTTACTTACGTGACTGTGAAAGGGAGAGTTGAGTAGGATCCCAGTGCAGGTTTCTGTAACATTTCATTCACCATAGAGTGGGATTTCTTTATTTATTTGTTCCACCTTGAATTATAATGTGATTTATCCTTGAGATTTCGTTTTACTTGGTACAACAGTTCTATGCTGGATGAAAAATATCTTTCTGTCTATGTCTTTCAGTTTATGCCCTCAGATCTGACTGTGGTCTAAGCAGTAGTGAGGCTTGTGCCTAGGTGGATACCAGGGTCACCCTGTGCCCCCTCCTCAAGTGGACACGATAGCAACTTAGCCAATCAAAAGCACACGTGATCCCAGGAAGATCTGGCTCTAAGGCACATTTTCTAAAATGCAAGTGAAAATCTCTCTCAGATGTAGAGTGAACCATTTAAAGTTTAAAAAAAAAAAAAGCTCCTCCTCATTGAGAGGCAGAAAACTAAAACCACGCTGCTTCATTTTAAAAGCAGAGGGTAGCTAGGCCTATGACTCTGTAACTACAGCCACCGAAAAATTAGTAAAGCATCAAACCATGTCCATGTCGTTATAGTCAGGTCAGGAGCGGGAAGAAGGGGAAGTAAGACCTGGAGAGGAAGGGAAAGCCATTAGAGATGAGGTACACAGCGTTGGGGATTTAGCTCAGTGGTAGAGCGCTTGCCTAGGAAGCGCAAGGCCCTGGGTTCGGTCCCCAACTCCGAAAAAAAGAACCAAAAAAAAAAAAAAGAGATGAGGTACACAGAGGACGGGGTAGAGGGAGGGCTCCGACAACCGAAAAATCGCCGTCAACATGCAAAACTCAGAAATGAAAGCTTACAGTCAACCCTAACTGCTTTCTGCATTAATGACGGACCGCATTTCCGAATTAAGGGCAGGCTTTACCTTTGCACTCGAGGATCTCACAGGGAGGAGGAAACCACTCTGGCTTTGGACATGACTCTGTCACATGTTAATGTTTGCATAAAGTCCCAGTTTGTCTCCAGTTTCTGTTTGCTTGCTTGTAACTTTTAGAGTGCCTTGCTTGTAAATGCCCAGACAACACTTACAAATAGCATGTCTTTTACTCAGTGAGCCTTTGCCTGGACAAAACTGGTGTGTACAATTCCTGGAGGACCCTAAGATTGTTTTGATAAGTCCCTTCACAATAAGTGAATTCTAGATTTGTCTTAAAGTTTTCTTTTTTTTTAAGATTTATTTTATGTATATGAATCCACTGTAGGTTTCTTCAGATGTAGCAGAAGAGGACATCAGATCTCATTACAGATGGTTGTGAGCCACCATGTGGTTGCTGGGAATTGAACTCAGGACCTCTGGAAGAGCAGTCAGTGCTCTTAACCACTGAGCCATTTCTCCAGCCCCTCTAGATTTGTCTTTATAAGATTCCTCAGCCATGGTCCACAGCTCTAGAACAGTCATTTGATTAGCTGTTCTGTGTGGCCTAGGAGTTCAGTGGGCAGATTTACAGAAACTTTCTGGCCTTAGTTCTTCATTTGGGAAAAGTAACAATGGGATCTCCAAGGCCCTGTTCCTACCGCAAGTATGTGCGTGCGTGCTTGCATGCGCGCGCGCGTGTGTGTGTGTGTGTGTGTGTGTGTGTGTAAGTCTGTGATTTTATTGTCTGTACTTCATTATCAAATGACCTTATAATCAAGTTTATTTTGTTAGGCTTTTAAAGGCTTAATTGCTTGTTCAGTAGCATAAAATATTTACTAACATTAGTACTCTGGGAAATGCGTTATCTACAGACTGTACTTGATTGGGTTAACTTTGTTTGGCAAAGTGATTAATATGGCATTGTGTTTTATTCAGATTGCACCTTTCACATTGAAAGTACACATCAATTATTAAGTGGCCTAAACCAGATGAGCTCAGAGTCCATTTCTTCTGAATTAGTGCCTGCCATTTCTCTGGAGGGTCTGTTGCTAAGTCCTGCAGCAGGTCTGAGAGGCTGAGTGGAGCTGAAGGCTGGTGGAGCAGAGGCACTGTCCATAGGGAACCCTGGGCAGGATCATAACTGGAGAGAACAGAATGCAGAACAGCCAACACGTTCTTTAAAAGATGTACACAGAGTGGTTGAGCCCTTCAGAATAAACAATTCTTCAAATCCTCCAGCCAGCAATAATAATGATGTGTAATAAGGACATCCAAGGGGACGTGGGACAGAGCAACTCACTGACGAGCCTTTGGCTCTGTGCACACTGGCACAGCAGACCATCTGCTCTCACCTGTCTTTCCTCATTCAGCAAGGCAAGACACTCCATCTCAGCTCATGGCTTTAGTAAATACTTTCCCTATATCTGACAGAAATGAGAGACCACATAATCCAAATACCGAGATTCACCAGTCCAAACAAGCATTCGCTGAGTGCTTGCTGGAGGCTCACAGGGCTGCCCGTGCTCCCCCGTCAACAGCCGTGGCGCTTCTGTCGCTAGAGTGTTTTCCCTGTGCCTGTGGTAAGAAGTCGGCTCAGCCAGCTCAGGAGCAGCCCAAAACGTATAGTGGATGGAAAAGTCAAGCCCAAGGGCAAGGGAGAACACTCAGTCTGTGTGGGGTTATGTGAGAGCAGTTATGCCATGTCAGTTGCTAAGTAGGGCACCCCAAACCAGCGGCTCCTCTCTCTGCAAAGTCATCTGCTCAGGAGGGCACCCCCAAGCCAGCGGCTCTTCTGCACTTGTCCTGTTTATTTCTTTTCCCTTGTCTCCTCCTCTCTTCACAGAATTGATGAAAAGATGTCTGGAGGTCAGAGTGGATATGAACTTAGTGAAGCCAAAGCCATCCTGACGGAACTGAAATCTATCAGAAAAGCAATCAGCTCAGGAGAAAAGGAAAAGCAAGACCTGATGCAGGTATGTCATGGGGCACCTGTGTCTGTCTGCTGGGGTCTGAGAAGCTCCCCACTCAGGCTGATCATGCCCACTGACTGTTAGAGGCGCTGGGGAGCACGTGGGCAATGAGCTGGTTCCCAGCTTCTGGTGTCCTTTCTGAGTAGAGCATGAGGAGGTGGAGCCTGGAGGGAGAGCTTAGTTTCTTAGCACCTCCCCCCACTGAGTGCATTAGAAACTTCTTGTGTGATCTAGACTATCAGGGTTCCTCTAACAGTGGCCCCACCCAGGGTGCGTGAGAGTGTATTGCCATCATCAGTAGGTAATGGGTGTGTCTCCTGGGGAGGGGGATGTTGGCCCAGCCAGGGAAGGTCACCCCAGGAAAGGTGCCAGTTGATTCCTCGTCCTCACTGCACGGCTTCCACCTGCAGGTCTTACTCCTTAGATCATCCACGTGCAGAGCAATGCAGCAGCAGGGTGGTGAGCTTTCCAGCGTCTGTGCCTGTCAGAGCCATGGCTGTGTCTTAACAACCTCACTCTCCCTTTCCAGTCCCCCAGTATTGTGAAGACCATGAGGAAATTGAGAGTTCATCATGCTTTAGTCTGTGCCTTTGAGTAGCGGTCGAGCCAGCAATGATTCCCGTGTTCATAACAAAACCTTTCCATTTAAATGTCCAGCTTCTGCGTGCTAGTGTCCAGTTGTTTGCTGCATAAGAAAAATACTCTTATATCCATGTGGCTTTTCAGTTTTAGAATTTCAAAATAACTTGCAAGAAGTGATCTGATGGAAAAGGCAGTGGTGGCAAAGACAGATCCTTGGGAGTGTGGCTAGTGCCAGGGCCTCCCTGAGGGCCTTCCTCATGCATGGGGCCCTTAATCCACGTGGCATGGCCCTGCTTAGAGTTCAGGAACTATAGCATAGCAAACCTAGCAAGTTACTCAAATCACAGAGCCCGGAAGCAGTAACATGGGGGTGTAAGCCCAGCTAGCCTTGGTATGTGGTGTTTTATAAACAGATCTATCTGTACCCGCCTTAAACACACATGTAGCGCATGCAGAATGTTACTCAACGTTTCCTTGTTGCCCACAGTTGTCCTGCTGACTAGATTGGTAATTTCTGAAATGCACACGGGAGTTTCTGTCATTGAAACTTGGACACAGTCACACTGGAGCCCGTAGTAGATCAAATTAGGACTGCACTTGTTTGTTCTGCGTGCTCTGGTCTTGTCTGCAGCTCTGGTTGAGTTCTTTTGGCTACTAAAGTACATATAATAATTAATTAGCAGTTGCTGAGATCAACAATAGCATAGAAGGGAGATCAGATATTGGCTATGACTTTTAAACCTATTTGAGCACAGTAGCAAATATTTTACACAGAAATCCAGTATTACAATTATGTACAGCTAAAGATCAACACATAGCCACTCAACCAGTTCCACAGTAATAGTCTTCCTCTGCAGACTGGTGATAAGCTCCAAGTTATGTCCAGTGTCCTCTATTCCTTTTAAACATATCAGTCACAAGCTACCAAATTGATTAACTATGTCATCATCACAGTTAAGACAAAAATTACTGATCATTTGCATTCAAAGAGAAACAAGAGAGTTGCCCACATTCGCTGAAATATTTCTTTGTTCTTTTCTGTAATGGGTAACTTGAGGTGTCTCTGCAAGTTTTACCATATGCACATATGCGTGTAAGCTTGTTCTTGTGAAAGGAGAAAATTAAATATCGGATCTCAGGTATTCCCCTCCCTCCCTCCCGCTCTTCCTTCCTTCCCTCATTCAACATTATGTCCTTCTGTAGCCAAGCGAACTAAGACCTCCCATCCTCCTGTGCCTGAGACGGCAAATGTGCATGTCAGATCTACAGACCTCTTACAGCTGTTCTCCCAGTGTGGAAATCCTAACCATCAGGTTAAAGATCCATCGCCTTATTAACAGTAATGGGTTTTTAGTTTCTGTTCTTAAACTTAGTGCTAATATAGGGCTTTTAAAACAGATTGCATTAGATTTTCCTTTTAGTATGTTGACTTGTACCTCCCTCTAGAGTTAACCCGGGGTGCTCAGCCTGGACAGCCATCAAGGGCACCTACACTTGGGTCACACATCTTGCTATCAGCTATCAGTCACCTCCACAGCCTGGGCCATGCAGTTGGCACATAGATGGACACAGATGGGGCCAGGCTACTACTTAAAAACTTCTGGGCTTAGTTCTGTATTCTGTAATCTTAATGTAAACTGAATCATCTCTTGAGTCTTGTCTAGATATAAAGTAGTATAAATGTAGCCCTTTCTAAATGGGAAGATGTCTTACTGTATATCTAAAATGAGAGATTACATTATAAATATTGAATGGCACCATAATTTCTGTAATGTTACATGAGTAGTTCTGTATTAGTCTGTTCTCTGTTGTTATAGCAAAACACCTGAAGCTAGCTACTTTATAAAGAAAAGGCTTGTTTTCCTTACAGATTCAGAGGCTGAAAAGCCCAAGAATGTGTGGCCCTATTATTTTCTTTTCAGACTTTTGTAAAGTCTTCATATGACTGGTTGCACAATGACAGAATTGTACCTTGAAGAGATTGATGTCAAGACAGGAGCCAGAGCCATTGAACCGTGTGCTTTCTATACCAACGAGCTCTTTTGGGGAGGAACGGTGGTCTTTTCAGAGCTGTGTTAATATTGTGCTGGCCCCTCGTCTGCTATTGTTTGCCACGTGTGAGCATCATCACACTGAGAATGTGGGAATGCACACGAACATGTTCAGACCATAGAAGATCCCTACTGAAAGAAGGGCCACTTAAGAACGTGTTCAATAATAAGAATTGAACACACTGTGTTACATTCGAGGCCAAGGCTAGAGAGCCACGCGGCTGAGCTCTTGCTGCTCCTGTAGAGGAGCTGCATGTGTCCATCCCAGCACCCCCCAGCACCATCTCAGGCCGTTCACACGTGCCTGTAACTCCACTTCCCGATCAGCAGCCGCTTCCGGCCTCCATGGGCACCGGGGCACCCGAGACAGACACACTACGCTGCGCGCACATGCACACACACACAGGCACACACACTACATAGATAGTAAATAAAGCAAAGCTAGTTTCTGTATCCGCAGAAGGGAGGCCATCTTCTGAATCCACTTCACACACTTCCAAAATCATGTGCTTGTGCAAAATACAAAGTCATTGTCTTCCTCAGGGCGGTTCCCTCCGTTTAGTGACACTGGAGATGAGCTGCCTGCTGCCTTTCTACTTAGGAGGTGCTGTGTGCTTTTTGACAGAGTCTGGCTAAACTGCAGGAGCGATTTCATTTGGATCAGAACATGGGCAGTTCCGAGCCGGATCTGAGATGTAGTCCTGTGAATTCTCACCTCTCTCTGTCCAGACAGACCCTTGATGCTGGGTCACAGACAAGCATTTCTGGAGATGTAAGTGGTCAGAGGGCATTGGCTGCCCCATGCTGTCCTTGATGCCCCGAGGACGGGGTGGGAGATGGTGGGAGGGTGGGTGTGGGGAATGGGGTAGGTGGTGTCGGGCTTGAGGGTCGGGGTTAGTAGTGACAGGATGGGGCTCCAGTGGACAGGAGCAAGTCACAGCCTCATCTTCGCCTGTGAAAGTGACAAGTGCACACATAATTGGAGCTTTCTCTCGCGGCATTTACAGATAGATGCCACAGAAAAGCAGAAATATGTCCACACTTCTTGCTGACTCAGTTTACGGGGTGTGAATTGGAGTCGATTCACAGGAACATCAGGGGAATAAGGAGGACATTTTAAAGCTAGCAACGGGGTGCTGGAGAGAGGCTCAGCTTTTAAGAGTCATTGTGTTCTGCCAGAGGCTCCCAGCACCCACATCAGGAAGCTACAACTACCTCCAGCCCAGGGATCTGACACCCAGATTGGCCTGTGTAGACACCCGCACACAGGGCGCGCACACACACACACACGCACGCACACACAGCCCTATGCATGGTGGGTTGGTTGTTTTTTTAGAGAAATTATTTTTATAAATTTGATGTTGATCAAGTATTTGCGAATTATAGCAGAGGTTTGAAAATATTTACTATGATCTAGATAATCATATTGCCCTCCCTCGTGAAAATCTATTTCTAAGCATTTACTCTAGTTTGGTTCCCAGCTGCGTTTACGGCTCTTAGATGTGCGCGTGTGAGAAAGGGAGCGGCGGCCGCTGGCTGGAGGACTTTCCGTGCGAACGTTAGTTCCTGACATTCTTTAGTTTACATTTTGTTTAATTATGAGTTAAATAATGGAAAATTTGGTAAAGAAATCAGTTCTATTTCATCAATTTCATTGACTTATATACCCCTCATAAACTCTCAGATACCAGACACATTTACCTGATATTTTTGTCTTGAATTTAATCTGTGGGGAAAGTGATGCTAAAGTCTTCACAAAACAGATGAGCCTGAGTTGAAGAAACCCTTCCCCTCCTGAGTAAGTGCCTTTTAACTGGGCTTCCCTGTTTCACAGCCATTTTCTTGAGCTTTTCAATTACTGGTGTCTCTTAAAAACAAAAGCAGTTCAGTTCATTCATTAGCACAGTTAATTGACTTTTTTCCTTCTGTTTTTACTAGATTGGGGTGCGAAGCAGATCAAATTTAGCTGAGAAGGTCAGGCTGAGTCTCCAGTATGAAGAAGCCAAAAGAAGGTGAGGTCCTGGCCGCCCCCCTATGGTCGTGGGCTCAGAGGCTGGTCTGTTTTCCAGGATTAAGTTCTGCTGCTGTGGTGACATGTAACAGACGCATGGTCACTCCCTCCCCTTCTCACCAACCTGCCCTTGGTGCTTTAACCTGTGAAGGTGCTTCCAGCTCCCTCTTCCCTCCCTGCAAAGCTGGAAAATATGGAGAATGTTATTTTATTTTTACTTATGTATTGGGTTTTTAAGACAGGGTTTCTCTGTGTAGCCCTGACTGCACTGGAACTCACTCTGTAGCCCAGGCTGGCCTCGAACTCAGAGCTGTCTCCCAAGCGCTGGGATTAAAGGCATGCACCACTATGCCCAGCTTGAATATGGAGTATTCAAGGAGAAATGTGGGGTTAAATGTTTCCACTCCCTTCTGAGAGAAAAGTTTTGAAATTGTATATTTCCAATTGAAAGGAAGATGATTGGTTCCTCAGATAAAACTCAGTGCAGCAGCCTGGCTCTGTGCCTCTACTGGAGACTTATCTCTGAGGAGCTTTGTCCCCAACGAAGGCTCCCTACTGCTTCCTGGAAGGAGGGTGCTGCTTCTCTGTTTCCTCGACAGGCCAGGGAAAGAGGAAGGACTCTCAGCAGCTCCCACTCACCCTCGTGCTCCTGTCTTGTTAATTCCCTGACTCTGCTAGGGAGCCACACTGCCCCGATATAAGCAGGTGATACTCAGATTGGTTCCTAACCATAGCACACACCCCACTTGGTTCTGAGGGGGAGGGCATTCTGATAACATTGATTTATTATTCTTCTATGAGCAAACATCGATTCATCATGTGGGAGACATTAAGAGCTGCTACATCATCACCACACAGGAGAGCAAGGGCTTTATCTTGTTCTTCCTCTCAAAGTGCTGTGTCTCCTACCATCAGGAGGACCATCTCCCGTTCAGATGCGTCCACTGTTCCTAGAGACATGGACTTATAAACTAATTGACCGTAGGTCATAGAGGTTATCTGGCTCTTGAAGAGTGAAATGGATATTACTACAATATTTGCCTCTGTGTCAGCCAGTGTTTCAAACAGTACTTGGGTCTTCAATTTACTGAACAGAAACCCAGGCTTCATTCCACAAATGATTAACCACATGACCTTGGAACAAGTCCCTTGGTCATTCTGAGCAGCATTTAACTCAGCGATTTTAATGTCCTTAAACTTCCCCTGACAGATTTTAAATGTCTTGAGGGTAGGAACGTTTTTATATTATGTTATCTCCTTTCCAGGAATGGAACTGGGGGTTTGCCTTCAGTAGGTTTTGAGGGCTGATCTTTGGTGTGGAGGGCCAGTGACATGACATCTCCTGCACTGGGTGGCACGGTCAAGGGCTCTGGCTATGAGCAGTCCTACCCGCCAACATGTGCATTCCTCGGCTGGGCTGTGAACAAAGCCCAAGATGTATGCTGGGTTTCTGAAGGCCAAAGGCCACAACCCAGAGTTAAAGTACACAAGGCCTTGCACTGTGGCCTCTCATGGACTTGACCTTGTTGCCTTTCAGTCACCTTGAGTGACCTGTAGAGTAACTGGCTGTAACACTCGGTTCCCTCCAGAACTTAGGTAACATTTCCCTTCCTCGTTCCCGGAAGTCGCTCCTCACCCTCCCCGTCGGATATATGGACGCTTTCAAAATAAAGCCCAGTGTCTGCCTACTCATGGGCCCTTGAGTAACAGACACCTTGCTTCTCTCTACTGTGTTGTTGCTCCCAGCTCAAATGGCTGCTTTGATGACATCAGCATTTAACTTATTACTTCTCCACCACGTGGCTACACTGGTGTCATTTGGAATTGCTTTTAGGGTTCCTGGGGGTGCCAACCGGAGGGGGACCCACGAGGGATTTGCATATGTAGGAAATGCATTTCCCTCCTCAATTCTTAACAAGGGGGGAGGTGAGATGTTCTCCCTGAGCCCGTTTTCTGCTGCAGCTTTCGTTTCTTGTGCTCGGTGAAGCTAATAATATCATGCTTATTTAGCAATTTGATGATTAATTTTGCAGTGCGTTGAGACAGTTGTTTATGGTTTCATGGTTAGAACTGAAGAATAGCTGATGTTATATCTATCGTAAGCACAGACAGTGGGAGGACAGAGAAGCAGACGCTGCATGTGCACCATCCAAGATGGCGTTTGATGTCCTATAAAACCGCAGTAAGAGACTCATGGCTCACGGGTGCAGCCCTACTTGTCAGCTTTGTTTCCGGTGTTGTTCTTCATAATAGTTCTGTCTCTTCTGTATAGTTTCTCCAAAATAGGGAGAACAAATCCCCTTTCTGTTCTTCGTGGCATATGCTGCCTAGTAGCCCAGGCAGCTCTCCGTGGTTTACGGAGGAAACGATGTCTGTCAGTGCCAGCTGTGGCCATTGGTCATCTGGGTCTTGCACCTTCTGGCCAAGCGTTCATCTGTGTGAAGTCCTGATGGCCTTCACAGTGCAGCAGGGCAAGGCGCTCAATCCCAGAGCTCAGCGTTTGGGCGGAGTTGGTAGTTATGTAAACTCGACCATCTACGGCTGGACTCAGACACAAGAAAGCTGGGGGTTGGCAGAGCTGTGGCTCGGGAGGCTCTGCTGTGGCACCTTCCCTGTCTTCCTCTGTCCATTCCTCCTCCACTCTGTGGTTGCCACACCAGCCACCTTTGCTTCTCTGGTTAAGGTCCACTGTGCCTGCTCTGTGCAGCCAGACAACCAGTAGGGAGCATAGGTTGGAAGCCATCACCCCCAAGACAGGACAGGATTACTCTGTAATTAATGCTTACCATGCAGAGGCCTGTGGAGAGGAGATTTCCCAGTGTGAGGCCTGAGGAAAGGGGGGCTGGGAGGACCCATTATCCTTGGTGATGTGAAACCTTAATGAACTGATTTTGCTGTAGTCTGAGTTGACCAAAGCCCCACTCCGTCTTCCTTCTGTGATCTAGCAATACTCCAGTTTCTACCCAGCTCTGGGAAGGACCATTTTTCTGAGGGATGGAGGCTTTACCCAGAAGACTCTAACTTTCAGCAGTAGCATTTTTGGGGCCCCTAGCATGTTGGTGTGCTTCAGCCTGTAGGTACCCCTCCCATCACGACACCACACTCCCATCCGGGATGCCCGCCTGTGCACCTGCTTTAGATGCCTATGTCCACCTGATGTGGAGTGTGTGGCTGTCACACGCGCTACGTCTCGGGGAGTGCATGGATTGCAGTTGTGCCCAGACAGGCCTAGGCTTGGAGTCTCCTTTCGCAGGAGTCTTGAACACTTGTATCTTCTCTGTCTTTTAGCATGGCTAACTTGAAAATTGAACTGTCAAAGTTGGATGGTGAGGCCTGGCCTGGGGCCCTGGACGTGGAGAAGGAGAAGTTGATGCTGATTAATGAGAAAGAAGAGCTTCTGAAGGAGCTGCAGTTCATCACGCCCCAGAGACGCACACAAGACGAGCTGGAGCGCCTGGAAGCAGAGCGCCAGCGGCTGGAGGAGGAGCTGGTGGCTGCTCGGGGCTTGCCGAGCAGGGCGCTGGCTGAGAGGTTTGTTTCTTCTGGGAACACGGTGACTTGGACCTGTGGTTGTGTCTTACTGGTGACATATCTCCAGGTTTGGGACTCTAAATAGCTTTTGTTGTTAGTAGACTCAGAAACAAAGCAAGAGAAATGTCTTTGTAGAGCAGTGAAGCACACCCCTCCTGTGCCCCAAGTGTAGGTCCCTCTGTGTCTGTTAGGAATGGGAAAGGCTCGTGACAGATGAGGAATAACTAAGGAATGTTGACATAAAGTCAGGAATGCAGTACAGCCTTGAGCAAGCCTGATAACAGGAGCTGAACCCTGCTGCGCTCTGATGAAGACGGCCTACACTGTTACGAAGTGAGCCTTGCTGGCTGGTCTCCTCCTCTACTGACAAGAAGTCATATGTTCATTGCTTTTAATTTCATCAGGAAAGGAAAAGACAGCTTGCTCTCTTTGATATCCTAATCAGTCACAAGATGTTCCTTGTATGCGGCTTGTCAGTTGAAACCTGCTTCTGAAGCAGAGGCAATCACTCTGAGCAGTGTTTTGATTTTTCTGTGGGAAGGTGTGAGAGTTATTTATTCTAAAATATCCAGTCCTGTAGGCAGATGGGCAGATGCGCGTGTGTGTGCGCGTGTGCGTGTCCCTCGGATATGAGCACACCTGCAGCAGAGCCCCACGCCCGCATACTGCTGCTGTGTCAGGGTGCCTGTTTGGTGACAAACTGGCCTTTCAGGTCAGTGCCTGTCACAGAGAGCTCGAGAGGAGCAGTGTCTGCCCCAGAGCAAACCTGCGCGTGTCTCCAGACCGGGAGATAAATTCAAATGTCCATCCAGACAGTTTCTCTTGCTTTTTAATCCCTACCTCTCAATAAATATCTAGATTTAAATGTCAAAACATTTTGGAAGTGTGGGAACAGTGAGGCGGGAAGGGAAAAAAAACTGCTATTCCTGATTAGGACCTCACCTGTGAGCAATTTGAATTTAGCCGTTTAGGGGAGTTACATTGATGGGGACGCCATATGGCTACAGCGTCCTGGTTTTAGGGAGCACAAGCAGGTCCCTAAGGCAAATCCTCTGATGACTGCCCATGTTCAAATGAATTCTCACTGCTGCCTCGTCCCTGCTTCTCGTCCCCTCCCTTATTGTGCTTTCTCTGCCTAGTGCTGATCGGAGTTTTAGCTTAAGGTGTGAGGAAGGTCTGGGGTACAAGCACCAACAAAGGAAGAAAAGTTCCTGTTTTCGTTTGTATAACTTAAATTTCCAGCAGAGATTATCAGTGGATGGAGTGAAACAGGCAGCCTCTGTGAGCTTCCCGTGAAAAATACTGGTTTATGTTGTGCAGCTCTTACTATAATGCACGCCCTGTCCCCTTGCTCTCCCAGGGGCTGCTTCCAGGACCCCTCCCTGACACCCAAGCCATGGTTGCCCTGTACATGTTGTGTAGTGTTAACAAAAAAATGTGGATGTCCTCTCATGAGCTTGAACACTTTCTAGATGGCTTAGGATTCCTAGTGAAATGCAGATGCTCAGGAAGTAGCGGCACAGTGTGTAGCTTAGGGAATAAGGACGTGCGATCATGTGATCAGTACAAACTCGGGGTCTTCCCTGAGCACCTTGATCCATGGTTGGTTGAGAACCAGGGCTATGGAGACTCCCGACCCTGGTGTTCATCTTACAAGCTAAGGCCGGTGCCTTCTTGGCAGGTGAGTCTGCAAAGGCCTGCTCGGTCCTCCTTGGCTTTGTGCAGGGAGAGCAGGACATGTCCATCCTCTCAGCGTTTACAGGCATGGCGGGCGCCCGCTTGTTGCTCTTGTTGGGGATGGCTGGTTCCTCAGGGCTTCTATACTGTGGTTGGCACACACGTAGTGACGTCACATCTCTAGTGGCGGGTTGGAACTTATCAGAAGCAGAAGCTACGTAGCCCTTACATAAAATAATGATAATATTCAGTGAGAAGAAGCCAGGGGCTTTGTGCCATCTGGGGAGTAAACTGGAGAGTGGCAGGAAGGGATGTGGTTATCGTGTGTGTAACGTGCTGACTTGCTGAGTCCTTCGGAGGTCAGGCCACTCCCATATGAAGTAAGTAAGTGCATAGGAATGTCCTTTCGTGTCTGAGGGCAGGGGCAGATCCCCATCTCTGCCGTGGGAGAGGGGACTCAAGCCTTCCTATGTGATCCACTTAGCTCCATGGTTTATTCTGTTTTGTTTTCGCATGGCTCCTCCTCCCATATGCTAACGATCAAAGCCTTCTGCTGCAGCGCCACTGGACCAGGTCTCCACCTCAGACAGATGCAGCACAGCAGGGCCTGCTTTTGTTGCTAATGCTGCTGTTCTCTGTTCCTATTCAGTCTCTTTCTGCCTCTCCCTCAGCACCACACGACTCGGTTGTCCTGGTGCTGTCCCCTCACTCTTGGGAACTCTACACATTTATTATTGCTTTGCTCCCGCCCTGTCCGTGAACCTTGACTCAGAGACTTCCTCTCTGAGCTGCACGTGCTCAGTGGCAGAGCAGGCAAGTGGGACCCAGGAGCACCCTAGGAAGGAGTTCTCATAGCCTCCTCATTGAGTATGTCATCAACACCAGAGCCTCTGTTTCTTGCTGCTGCCACTGTGGCCACCAAAGAAAGCTTCTTGCTGCCTTGCTCTGAGCTTTCCTGTTGTGGGTACCTCATTATTCCAGGACTGTGATCTCAAGACACTGAATCCTCAGCCGTCCTGTGTATCTGCTGCCAATGTGAAGCACGCAGTGAGCCCACAGCAGTGGCTGAGATCTCCCTCTAGTGGTGACTGGGAGTATCTGCACAAGCCACATTCATCAGCGCAAAGGAGAGATTGTTCTCCCTTTCTGCACCCCCTCCGTTCTTGTCACAGAGGACCTAGGTTCGATTCCCAGCACCCACATAGTGCCTATAACTCCAGTCCTGGGGCATCTGACACCCTCTTCTGTCCTCTGCAGGCAGTGCATACATGTGGTACACAAACTTACACAGAGGCAAACAGCCATACACTTAAAATAAAAATAAAAGTAAAAATAAACAAGGTAGAAAATGATCTCCAAAGATACCAGACATCAACCTCTGGCATACATACCACACACACACTCACACACCACACACACACTGCACATACCCCCCACACACACACCACCCTGCAAACACCACACACACTGCGAACACCACACAAACACACATATACACACACCACACACCATACACACATACACACACAAACACACCACACACACAGTGCACATATTACACACACATACCACACACCATATACCCTACATACACACACACAAACACACATATACATACACCACGTACCATACACCCTGCACACACACACACAAACACATATGCATACACCACGCACCATACACCCTGCACACACACACAAACACATCACACACAGTGCACATATTAAACACACATACCATACACCCTACACACACACACAAACACACAAATACATACACTGCACACCATACAGCATACACCCTGCACACACACACACACACACATATACATACACCACACACCATACACCCTGCACACACACACACACACACACACATATATACACCACACACCATATACCATACATCCTGCACATACGCACACACACACACATGAGTACACGTGAGCACAAAAGCCAAGCACCAGCAGTTTAGAGCCAGCCTGCAGGAGCTGGCACAGCATCACAGCCTGGAGAGAAATTACCTGTTATTAATACAACTCATATGTGTGACCTGTGTGTTCTTGTAAAAATATAAAAAATAACATGCTGTCTTTTACCCACTTTAGTTCTGGGACTGCAGTGCCCCAAGATATCTGCTAGATATCTTAAAACTCAGTCAGCAAAGTGTCACCCGCTTTGCTCCGTCCCATATCACACTGCCGAAGGCCTGTCTCTGAGCTGTCAGCAATCTCTCTACCTATGTGGTTCCCAAGGCAGGTTTCCATGCCAGAAACACACATCCCAACTCTGTGGTGGCCCAGTGCCTCCTGCTGCCACACACTTTCTTACACACAACACAATAACCTTTAACCCAATTGATAAGATATAATTACCCACCTAAACATACATAGCCCTGTATACATCCATCCCTTAAGAACGTTAATAACAACCTATAAAGGTACAGTGTGGAATCTTAACGTCAGCTTCCATGCTGTCTCCTGGCTACTCCTCCTCCTCCTCTTCTGTTCCCGTCTCCTCCTCTTCCTTCACACTTTCTCCCGCCCATCCTTCCTTCTCGTCCAATGACAGGCCTCCTCCTATCTTGTACCTGCCTCACCTGTGACATCATCCCACACTTATTAATAAAACTGATTTGTAGTATGTGTTTTGGCAGTGTTTGGGGCTTTCCTCAGTCCTTTGCGTCTTCTGACTGTTAATTTTTCTTCCTGATTGAATAGATTTGTTTAAGAGATTTCAAAAAGTAGACTGTTCTTTAAAATGCAGTTGAAAAAATTGTGAAAGAATTGATCATGCCGGTGTTATAGAAAATGGCAAGAATTACTTTTTAATTATAACACATAATAAAAATTATGTTGTAGACACGTCCAAGGAATAGGTGGTACCTATAAATAAAATGAAATTGGGGAGATTTTATTTTTTCTCCAAAGCAGTGTGGCTAATTGTGTACATCACAACTTTGCAGGGCTGTGAGCGAGTGTGAGTGTCTGTGGTCTGTGGACCACTCCCCCCCCCGGTCCTTTGATCCCTTTAACTGCCTTATCTGCTGCACACAATATCCTAGTCACCGTTCACAGGCAAGGAAGGTGGGCCAGTGGCTTGCCAGAGGATCCTGGGCTCACAAGCTCTGTATCCCAGACCAGGGCCAGGGCACCGCCTTCCTTGGATGGCGCCTCAAGTCCCCAGCTGATGCAGCTTGTGCATTTTCCTTGGATTCCTGACCTGTTTTGAAACGAGTTTGTTTTAAGATAAAATTCTACAGCGCTCTTACCTGTATGATGATCTGGTCCGGGTGATAAGACAGGATTGGGCTGGGAAGGCCCCTTCATGTTGAAACTGAAATGGCCAGCTCAGCCCACAGCAGCAGCTGAGCCATCTCTCTCAGCTGTTAAAGCTCCCAGGAAGTTAGCACGGCCTTAAGCACTGTTTTACAGCCATACTCTATCAATTCAGTCACCTTTTGCATTTCCTTATTATCGCTACCCAATGCTTTCTCAACAGGAAGCCAGCCTACAGTCCCGTAAGATCCCCAGGTCTTTCCTTAGGCTGTTGCTGTGCTCAGTGTTGGCTGCTGGACCTCCTTGCCATTGCTCCCTGACTGGGGCCAAATCTTTCACTGAGGAAAGTTCACACTGTCAGCATTTAAAGTTTTCCAAGCTCTGGACTGGACATAACCCCCACTTCATTTGTCATGGCTGTGAAGTTTTGCTCCGTCTCTCTTGGTTATTCTGTCTTCTCTTTACCAAGGCCAAGCTGACAGCCCCCCTTCTTACACATGATTCTGGGGTACTGAGGTTTTCTGTTGTTTAGTTTGGGTTTCCACACTATCACTTGAAAATTAATTTCTTTATTTTTGTTTTTCCTAGATTGAAATTGGAAGAGAAAAGAAAAGAGCTGCTACAGAAACTTGAAGAAACTACTAAGTTAACTACTTACCTGTATTCACAACTTAAAAGGTAAGCCTGTCGTGTTCTTCAAGGGAAATGTTTTCCCAGCATTCAGGCACGTCCTGGGTCCTCTTTAGTTGGCTTTTAGCTTCTTAAAAGTAAGTAAGTTATGCCCACTCAATTAATGTTTGAATTACCAAATTTAGAAATACATTTTCCCTCTAAACTCCATATTTATGTTTAGAATGTATTTTTGAAATATCCTGCAGAAAGAGGGCTTGCTTTATCTGTCACTGAAGACTTGAGAAAATATCTATGCATTATCCCACCTGTTCCTCAGGGACTAGAAGGTCCTCAGTGAAAACACTGCTGTGACCTTACACGGGAGTCTCTCTTAGCGTGTCACCCTCACACTCCCGGCCTTTATCCATGCCCTTTCTCTCTAGCCACAGATGCGACACTGACTGAGAATGAAGTTGCTGTGGGTAGGCTCTGCAAGTTGGTTTACAAATAGGCATTCGATGTGAGCTTTTATTTAAATTTTACAAAAGCACATCATGGACAGTGGGAACAATGATTTTACTGTGCAGCCCTGCCTTGGCCTGAATTTGATATGGAGACCAGGCCTAACTTAAACTCACAGAAGTCCACCTGTCTCTGCATCCTGGGGGTTGGGATTAAAGGAGCATGCCACTTTACCCACCTGTATTATGAAATTCTTTAAAATGGTTATCTACTTATACATGTTTGTATGTATGTATGCGTGCATGCATGCATGTAGTTTTGAGACAAAGACTCTCTGTGTAGCCCTGGCTGTCCTGGAGCTGGCTATGTAGACTAGGCTGGCCTTGAACTCAGAGCCTTCTGCCTCTTCTCTAAAGTTCTAGGATTAAAGGCGTGTGTCACCACTCCTGGCAGCCGTGTGCCATGTATCATTAGAAAGACCAGCATTGCTAAGGTGTACGGGGGGGGGGGCATGTTGGTGACAGTAATGAGTGGGTAGGGGAAGTCTTTGTTCCCTCAGTGAGTTCCTGCCCAGGGCTATAGGATTGACACTTGGGCTTCCCTCCTGAGTCTGAAGGAACCGGTGGGGATGTGGTTGTTGGTGTGGAGTGCAGGGTTTACAGTGTGCTGTTCTCCTGTTTCCAGCCTCTCGTCCAGCACACTGTCCATGTCGTCTGGGAGCAGTCTGGGGTCCCTGGCCTCCAGCCGGGGCTCTCTGAACACCTCCAGCCGAGGGTCACTCAACTCCCTCAGTTCCAGTGACCTCTATTACAGCAGCCAGGGCGACCAGATGGACACAGATTATCAGTACAAACTGGACTTCCTTCTTCAAGAGAAGGGGGGCTACATTCCTTCCGGACCTATCACCACCATCCACGAAAATGAGGTGGTCAAGTCCCCCAGCCAGCCCGGCCAGAGTGGGCTCTGTGGGTTGGGAGTTGCAGCCACCAGCCACACTCCCCCACTGACGGAGGCCTCTAAGTCAGTGACGTCCCTTTCCTCCAGGTCCTCTCTCTCCTCCTTGTCTCCCCCTGGCTCTCCTCTGGTCTTGGACAGCACATTTCCAGGGTCTTCTCATGACCCCTCTCTGCCCCAGTTCACGGCTGACTTTGAAGACTGTGAGTTGAGTCGCCACTTTGCTGACATTGGCCTTGGTGAGAATCAGGTCTTGCTGGACTCAGACTCGGGAGGAGCATCTCAGTCTCTCCTTGAGGATAAAGACCTTGATGAATGCACTGGAGGGCTGCTGTATGAAGGGACAGCAGGTAAATGCAGACCCTTCCTTTCCCACTGTCCCCTGAGCCATTAGGAAGGACTGTGCTACCTCTCTTCATGTAAAGGAAGTATATGGTTCTCCTCTCCTTTCTCCATGGTGTCCTTTACAGAGTATTTATTCTATACCTAGACTCTTTTCTCTGTCACATATAAATTACTGTTCCAGACGGGAATGTACTTGGCTCAGTGGTACTGGGGTGTGGACCCCAGGGCCTCGCACATCTAGCCAGCCTGTCTGTCACTGAGGAGATGGTGCAGTGTGGGAACCATGAACATCTGAATTCACACCCCCGTCATCAGCATAAAAGCCACTGCTGCAACTCACACCTGTACTCCCAGGCAGGGAGGCAGAGGTGGGGGCAGTCCCAGGGCTTCCTGGCCACAGCCAGATAGATCTGCTGAGCTCTGTCACATTCAGTGAGAGGCTCTGTCCCCAAAAGTAGGGTGGAGAGTTACTGAAGACACCCTGTGTCAGCTGCCAGCGTAGACATGCTAGCACACATTTACAGACTGCACACAAACACATCCATGTGCACACTCAAAGCATACTGCCTTCCTGTTCAATAGACCAGCCATGTGGAGATCTGTGGTCCAGGGCGCCTCTGTTGGAGGTGGATGCCTATGATGCGTTTTGTGAGCAGTCCACACTTCCACTTGGATCCCAGTTCAGAAATAGCAAAGGGACGAGGGTGTTCTTCTTAGAATTGACCTGAAACAGATGAAAACAAAGTCAATTAGCATATTTGCTAATTAACACGAAGGTTCAGTGTTTAGCTTGCTCGGGGAATTGTATATAAACACGGGTTTTGGGTTGTGCCAGGCTCTCCTGCCCCGGTTACTTAGCAGCTGCTGCTCCGTGTCCGGCGTTGCTCTGCCACCTGCTGGCGACTCTCCTAACTGCAGCTCCAGGAGGAGGTGGGCAGGGCAGGGCCTTCCTCACAGTGCTGAGCCCCTTTCAGTGTTTACCCTTGCTTCCTCTGCATTATGGAAGCTCTCAGTTCGTGCTGTAGGTTTATAAGAACCCGTGTTCTGAGGATGGTCCATTCTATTGGTCTTAAAGCAAGCGAACTCTGCTCCTGCCAGGAAGTCCTGTTCCGTCAGCATGTGCCAGGGTGTCCCCTCATGCAGAGAGGACAGCCTCGGTAGAACCCAGTCCTTGCTGTTTTAAGAAGATTTTTTTTCCCTTTGTATACACAAGTGTAGGAATCCTACGTATTAGTTGATTGACCAGTTGTGATCTTTAAAGATGAATACAGCTTGATCTAGGGTTTTCTGACCCTGACTGCTGGTGTTCTGTGTTCTCATCAGTGGCCTGAGGCGGGGCTGGAGTGGATGAAACCTTTGTATGGTTTGTATGCCCTCTCTCAGAGAGGTCCCAACATTGCAGGTTAAATACCAGTATAAAGTAAATACCACACACCCTTGCACAGAAACACGTGGGAGATGCAGCCGCACTGTGCTGCCCCCCTGTGGCCTGAGTGAGAAGTGCGGTGGAGCAGGCATGCATGTGCTCTTTGCTGGACCCCAAGGCTGTTTTGGTGCAATCCTGTCTTCTAGACCCATTCGTTCCTCCTCTCACAGTGGCCCCCACAGAAGGTGAGAGGGTTAACGCCCAGGGAGCCTGCCTGGCGCACACACTCAGTGTGTGGACATGGGTTCACCTGTGTGACGACCAGAGCTCATGCACACAGGTGTGTAACACTCCACACAGCAGTGCAGGCTGGGGACAGCAGAGAAAGCCCAGCGCTTTTGGATGTGCCGGTTTTCTTGCTTTTTTGCCTTTCAGGCCTTCCTTGACACTCCGTGAGCATCTTCAGCTGATTTTGCCCTTTATATAGTTGGAGTATTCTCTAGTCAGCATTTCTCAATATCCTGTCAACATGGAGAATGCTCAGAATGGGGGAGTCCCAAAAACTTCAGCCCAAGGTCCACCACATGATCCTGAGTTCCCAGTTCCCAGTTGCACCCACTGCCTTGGTCCTAGTGCTTGATTCGATGCTTTGTTGATGACTCTTGCTTGAGACGGTGACTGGGGGACGTTCCCGTAAGACTTTTTTTTTAAAAAGCAACCTTGTAAATGTTACACAGCACTCTTGTTTGGAAGGCACCCTAGGCCTGGTGTTGTGTGGCAGGGTGCTTGCCTAGGACATCTGACGCCCTGGGTTTCATGCTGTACCCCAAGACTTGAAAAATGCACAGGAGGACCCTGTTTGCAGTGCGCTTTCAACTTCTGGTCTGAAAACAGCAGAAGGCATGCTTTCTAAGCATCCGGGCTAACTGTTCAGGGCCAATGCTCGTTCTGTTCAAGGAGCGTCATCCCGCCTCTTAAAGGCAAGGGGCGCTCGCTCGGAAGGACACTGCTTCTGAGGCCCCACAGTGAGGCGGAGCCCGAGTTTTAGCCAGGTTGCTTCTCTGCACCCGTACCTGCCGGATGACAGAAACCAAGGTAGGATAACTATGAAGCCTTCCCACAGTTGGTCTCTGTCATTGTCAAAGTCAGTTCTGTCTGCCATGGTTATTCCTGAGGGTAATCAATAAATCTTGTCGTCATCTTCAGCCCTCACACAGGGGGGTGGGCAAAGAGAAGGCACTTCATCATCAAGGCAAAGGCATTCCCTACTGCAGAAATAAAAGAGAGAATGCAGCAATCAATCCTGTAATCTGAAGCCTTAAAACTTAAACATCTTAACAGGATGTAAAGTCACGACTCAGAGGGGGGCCGAAATGCATACCAAGACCTCTCCTCGCTCCCTCACTGCAGGATGAAAGACGCTCCGAGGGCTTGCAGCTTATTACAGTACAGAGCGAGCTTTAAATGAGTGCTCCTTGCTCCCTGCTGGATGCTGGTGTATGAATATGAGTTAGAGATAAAAGCTAAGTGGTAGCTGGAGATTCAGTAGCACACAGAAAAGTTGTTTTGTTTTTTTTACTGATATTATTAGCTGGTGAGAATTGCTGTAAGTCAGAGGTGTTTTCTCTTTAATTTCTGATAGAAGAGTAACGTAGATGGAGCAGACTGTGTAGAGAGAAGCGAGAGCAAACTCTTTAGTAGCTGGAGTTCCTCAGTACAAACAGTCCCCGTGTTTGATGGGAGCATGTGCTTGCTTAGCCGGAGTTTGTAGTGGCTCACGGAAGCCTGAAGGAAGAAGCTGGGGATAATGCGAATTATGTATCCCGGCCTTGAAATTAGGGCAGGAACCTGTGAGATGGGCCAGTGGGTTAAGGCAGTTGTATCCAAGACTGGCAGCCTGGGTTTCTTCCCCAGGACCCACGTGATGGAAGGAGAGCTGTTCCTTCAAGTTGTCCTCTGACCTCCACATGTGCATCATACACACGATGCACACGCTCCCTTAAATAGATAAACCTGCTTTAATCGGTTTCTGATGGGGGTCGGCTCTGAGAGCAGGTGCGGCGGTTAAGATGTTCTTGCAAAGAACTGGAATTCAGTTCCCAGGACCCAGGTGGTGGCTCACAACTGCCAGTAACGCCAGACCTGGGGAGCCACTGCCATCTCCTGGCCTCTGTCGGTACTGCATGAACATGGTGTATTTCTATAAATGCTGGCAAAGCACTCAATGCTCATAAAATACATCTTTTTAAAATAATTCTTTCGACAAAAGCAAAAACAGTTTTTTCCCCAAGTAACCCTATGAATCACAGATTTCTCTCACCCCATCTGTGAATATGGGAAATAATATTCTTGTCTTTAAGAAGGAAATTGTACTTTGGGTGTCTATGGTGTGAGTGTTTTATACTTTTCCCAACAAGAAACTAATGATGGCATCATTTTCTCCACCTTAGATGTGGAAAAGTCGTTACCCAAAAGAAGAGGACTTCATCTTCGAGGAGACAAGACTGCTCGTGTGTCCGCAGCGGCCTCTGATGAGTCTGTGGCTGGAGACAGTGGGGTCTACGAAGCTTCTGTGAAGCAGTAAGGAACCGGCAGGGGCACATTCAGTCCCTGCATGCGTCAGCTAGGGGTCACTGTATGGTGACTCGGTCCCCTGCATACACTGTAAGGTGAAGCGGTCCCTGCCAGCCGTAGAAATGTCGAGCAGACTGGTGTAGGATTGGCAGCTGACCTGGTGATGGGCCAATGCGTGTTGGCACATGAAATGCCTTGTGAACGTGTCTGAAATCCTCTGAGATAGTGGGATAGCCTCTTGGGCTTAGGAATTCCAGACATTTAAATGTGTTCCCTGAGCTTGGAGTCAGGCCTGATTCTTGTCCAAATCAGTAGCTTTCATGGGAATGGAAGGCAAAGAGTAGTCAGTGTCCCTGTGAACTGACCGTCCACCTGCTCCTGCTTCCTAGGCCTGGTGAGATTGAAGACATTCCCTACAGGGAAGAGGATGTCACCATTGTGGAGACTGCACAGGTGCAGATAGGACTCAGGTAACACAGGAGGGTGAGGGGAGCTGCTGGGCCCTGGTTCTTCTCTGTTCCTCTGTTTGAGTCTGTGTCTCTTTTGACAGATACGATACAAAGAGTTCAAGTTTCATGGTGATTATAGCACAACTCCGAAGCCTGCATGCCTTCTCGATACCTCATTCTTCAAAGGTGTAAGTAACGTCAGTACAGGAAACAGTGAGGACTCAAAGTGTCCTGCAGGGATTCTGCTTGGGATCAAACAGCTCATCGGAATGGAAGATATGGGGACCGGGGTGGGCAGCTGAAGGACTGTTAGTGGGTAGGAATCCCGATTCTCTTCCAGGGCCCCCACATTTGTTTCCCTAGCGCTCTCATTGGACAGCACCTATAACCACTGCAACTAAGGCTGTGGGGATCTAACACCCTCTCCGACCTCTGCGATGCCTGCGCATGGACACTCGCAGATACACATAATTAAAAATGAAACAGATCTTTTTTAAAAAATGAAGTTATGGGGAGACGCAGATAGATGATTGTGTGTGGCCCAACAGTAGGCACAGATGAAGCAGAACACGTGAGGAAAGCAGAGTTAGGTCCTGTTCAGAGGATTGCCACTGACTTTAGGACCAACACTTCGTGGTCCCTTCTTCATCCACAGGCCATGTCGGGACCTGATTGCTGGGAATCTGATTTTCATTTTTGTTATTGGATAGTAGCCACTACTATTGGTTTGGAAACACTTTTTCCTGATGTCATACATGAATATGCAGTGGCTAAATGTGATGTCAGACATGAATATGCAGTGGTTAAGTGTGATGTCAGACATGAGTATGCAGTGGCTAAGTATGATGTCATACATGAGTATGCAGTGGTTAAGTGTGATGTCATACATGAATATGCAGTGGCTAAGTGTGATGTCATACATGAGTATGCAGTGGTTAAGTGTGATGTCATACGTGAGTATGCAGTAGCTAAGTGTGATGTCATACATGAGTATGCAGTGGCTAAGTGTGATGTCATACATGAGTATGCAGTGGTTAAGTGTGATGTCAGACATGAGTATGCAGTGGTTAAGTGTGATGTCAGACATGAGTATGCAGTGGTTAAGTGTGATGTCATACATGAGTATGCAGTGGCTAAGTGTGATGTCAGACATGAGTATGCAGTGGTTAAGTGTGATGTCAGACATGAGTATGCAGTGGTTAAGTGTGATGTCATACATGAGTATGCAGTGGCTAAGTGTGATGTCATACATGAGTATGCAGTGGTTAAGTGTGATGTCAGACATGAGTATGCAGTGGTTAAGTGTGATGTCAGACATGAGTATGCAGTGGTTAAGCATTGCCGCAGAAACATATTAGGCTATGTGAAAGCGTGGGTTTTTAGCCTCCATGCCTGCTTTTGGCGACTCCTCAGTGTAGTTGTCTCCCAACACAGTGTTAGCAGAGTTCTCCACTGCCCGTGGCCTCAGGGCTCTTTCCTAGGAGGGCCTCTTTCCAGAGCTCTTAACCACCAGTCCCCTCTAGAGCCAGTGATTTTGAGAAGGGCGAGTGACTGTGAGTCTTTGGGTCTGCTCTGCATTTGACCCTCCTCTCATTGCAGCACAGGGATGGGGCCCAGCCAGGGAGCTGCTTTCTTAATGACCATGACTTCCTCAGAGGCCGGGACTTTAAGCAGAGTATGTGTACGAGTCCTGAGTATTTGCCCACATCGCCATCATCACGGGGAGAGGGGTGGAGTGTGCAGAGGCAGAGTACAGACAAATAGACTAAGTGGTTGAGCATCCCCGACAACCATCAAAGCTGGCATTAGGATCCAGGAGGACGGTTGGGGATTTAGCACAGTGGTAGAGCTTGCCCAGGAAGCGAAGGCCCTGAGTTCGGGTCCCCAAAAAAAAAAAAAAAAGAACCAAAAAAAAAAAAAAAAAAAAAAAAAAGGATCCAGGAGGACAGTGGGCACAGGGGACTTCCTGAACAGAGCCTGGGGACCCACTTCACTAACAAGGTGAGCAGGGAGACTGGGCATCAACACAGCTGGCAGCATTTGGGGAAGACAGGCTTCATGCTATCTACCATTTGAGACGTCTTGTTCACAATCTGTGATACGGGGGTATGTTGTCAATGGCTCTTAGTAGCATGTCTACACCCATGGCTTGCCTGCCTGCCTTCCTTCCTAATTATTTTTATTTTATGTCTGTGAGTGTTTGCCTGGGCACCATGTATGTTCCTGGCATCCAAGGAGCTGCTGTGTGAGTGCTGGGAGCCAAGCACGGTCCTCCACAAGAGTGGGAAATGCTCTTCTCTGTGAGGCCGTCTCTCCAGCCTCCGTGCCTCTTCTTCCACACGTGTTCTCCCTCATACACCAGTGACAGTCATCCTAACCTCACAGGAGGTCCTAGTCCTTAAGCCCAGAGGGTAGCAACAGTGGTTGTCAGCCAGCTGGTGTGTAGCATATGCTTCTGTACAGCAACATGTAATACACACAGTTGCTTGTCTAATTGGCCTAAGCTCTCCTGAGAGGCAGTAACATTTTCTTACACTCATACATAAGCCCGAACACTGACACATTCAAGCACACACAGTACTCTGAAATGTTCTCTAGCTAAAACTCTTTGAGAGGTTTTTGTTTGACTATTTTTCTTCCTTCTTTTCTTCCTTTCTTTTTTCTAGTTTAAACTTCATTAGTTAAAAAGTTACAAAGAAAAAACATCATCAACCAGAATTTGTCAGACCCAAAGACTATGTAACGTAACAGAAACTGCGAGCTTCATGTTGGGTTTTATATTTTCCATATCAAATATATTTGTATGCACTTAGCCACCACCAAAAATGAGAGTTCTGGTTATGACTTCTATATCCTCTTCCATGAGTCATGTTCATTGGCTACGTTTAGTCCTTCCTCTTCCGTTCATATTCAGCCTTTCTTGTTTACCTTTCTACCTGATATATCACACATATACTGTTGGATAGATTCTGCATATGATGAAAACATGTGGGGAGTTTTCTTATAGATAGTGAGTGACTTCGTACTATATATCCTAAGGCCATCCATTTTCCTGAAAATTTTGTCACTTTATTTTTCTTTAGAATTGAATTTCATGGGCACATGAATGGATAATAAAGTTTGGCATATATATAAAATAAATACTATCCCTCTCTAAAGAATAAGTACTACTCTCTCTAGCACTATGGTTTTCATTTTTTGAGATAAGATCCCATGTGTTTCAAGCTAGCCTCAGACACCTGAGCCTGCGTTTCCGCCTCCCAAGTGCTGGAACTGAGGCCTGACTCTAAACCTTCATTTTACTGCTCATTATGACAAATGTTGGTGTTCAGCTGGTTGGTAACAGCTACGTTATTTTGGGACAGGCCCTGGAGAGGTCCCCTCTAGCAGAATGGACCGCACAGTGGCCCTTGCTCTCCTTTTTTTTTTTTTTTGGTGGGGAGAGGGGATGATTTTTTGAGACAGAGTTTCCTGGTTAGCCCTGGCTGTCCTGTAACTCATTCTGTAGACCAGGCTGACCTCAAAATTACAGATCCACCTGTCTCTGCCTCCCACTTGCTGTGCTAAGAGTAAAGGTATGTGATACTATGCCCTGGATGATGATGGTGATGATGATGATGATGACTTTATTATTATTTTATGTGTAGTGGTATTTTGCCTGCATGTATGTCTATGTACTACATGCAGGCCAGAGGAGGGCATTGGCTCTCCCAGAACTGGAGTGACAGCAGCTGGCTGTGAGCTCCCATGTAGGTGCTAGCAACTGAAGCAAGGTCCTCAGGAAAGCAGCCAGTGACTCAATCACTGAGTTGTCGCTCTAGGCCCTGTTCACAAGTTCAAGTCTGTCCTGTTTGATGTGGAAACATCTTGAGATGAACAGTGGGATCGGGATAGAGCAGCTGGAACCTGCAGGCCGAAGGGACAGACGTCCTCTCCTCCCATCTGACTGTCTGACATGTTGCTTTTCCATGAAGGCCGGGGTTAGAGGGGGGACGACAAAGGGAGGAAGACTCCTCTCTCCGGAGCTTATAGCCCTCTGGGGGCACTGAGCCTTTCATCGGCCACCAGTGGGCTTCTAGTGCTGGGTCTTTGTAATTGATGTTGATATAGAATAAGAAATAACATGGAATTTTCAACCATGGCATTGAACTACAGATTTTTTTCCTAATTAGATAGGAAAATAACATATTTTAGAATATAAGTTAGACAAGAGTATGAATCGAAAGGGGGGAGATTTAGTGGACCTCTCTTTCTGGAATTAGGAGGAAAATA
Source organism: Rattus rattus (assembly GCF_011064425.1). NCBI lineage: Eukaryota > Metazoa > Chordata > Mammalia > Rodentia > Muridae > Rattus > Rattus rattus. The sequence continues at coordinate 40,175,611 of NC_046166.1, forward strand.
CCTCAGGCCACTCCCAGGAATGGTGATTTTCACGGAGTGTCAGATACGCTCCCCGAGGAGCACTGGAGCCACTGCTGTCGCACACTTTGTTCTGCATCCGTGCAGCAGGGGATCCTTCCAACAGTCTGTCCCGTCTGCAGCTTCAGAGATTGGGACAACGAGATTTCTGAAGCCCCCTCCTCTGTGCCCGTCTTACTAATGCTCCTTCGCCTTCCTTTCTCTCTGTGGGGTAGGATGTTCCACTCCTAGGACTGCTCACCAACAGTCTCCTGTTTGGTGCTCAGGATGAGGGTTCTCTGAGAGAGCATCACCGGTCTCCACATTGGTTAGCGTGCCCCTCCTTCTCGGACTCAGAGGCAGCTTACTTTTAAGCTGGTGGACGCAGGGATGTTTGCCCTGCAGACTCTCCTCCTTGCTTTCCCATAGTGCCTTTCCTGCAGTCTCGGGGTGACGGCAGGCTGGGCTTTCCAGGCTCGGGCCTGGTGGGCACGGGTGGGTGAAGAACAGTGTCTGCAGCTGAGCTCCCATCACAGCACTTTCATCCGATAACGCTCACCGTGTTTCCTCATTTTCTCTCTTTTGTAGCTAATTGCCAAGCATAGCTGGGAATCCACTGTGATTGACATGCCCATGAGATTCGCTCTGTGCTTATTCTTGGCAGGTATTTTAGGGTCGCCGTGCTTCCCTCCTCGGCAGATGTCAGCTGTCTGTTCCGCACAAAAGTCCATCCGCCCACGGAATCTGTGCTGTACAACGATGTGTTCAGGGTGGCCATTTCTCAGGTGGTCCTTCAGCAGAAGACGCTGAGAGTCGATCTCTGCTCTGTCAGTAAACGCCGCAGGGAGGAATGCCTGGTAGGCACCGTTGCCGTAATCCTAATCGCTCTCAGATAAGACTGTGGTCCTGGTCTGCAAAGTGCTTCTCCTTACCACTTGACCAACAATGGCTGCAGCTCTTTCTTTTTTAATGTTTATTTCTTTATTTGGGTATGGGTGTTGGCGTGCACGTGTGCCAAGGCATGGATGAGAAGGTGAAAGGCAACGCAGAGGAATTCATGTTCTCGCAGGTTCTGAGGATAAAGCACAAGTCATCCGCTTGGTGGCAAGCACCTTTGCCCACTCAGCCATCTTGCCAGCCCTGGGTTTTTCTAGAATGTTTTTTCCTCTCATTCCAGAATTTTAAATTCTACTTGTAAACTATAACATTCCATACAGCTTGACTTTGTGTTCCTGTTCTTTGGGTGTGGAAGAACTTTGGCCTCTGCTACAACCATCACTGTGGAGTGTTTTCAGTTTCCAGCGCTCGACCTCTGTGTGGAGAGCTCGCTGTATTAAGCTCCTCTAAGCCTGGAACGATGTCATGGGAGTTTGATGATGGAGAATTTGATTACCTCCATTTTCCGATAGCAACTGCCCAAAGTGGTTTGTGCTCCTAGATGGTGGAGCTGGATATCAAAACCGTCCCATGCATAATTCATTGATTCAACCTGAAATTAAGTGGCCAGGTGGTAGTGGTGGCAACGATGCACACCTTTAACCTCAGCACTCGGGAGGCAGAGGCAGGGGGATCTCCATGAGTCTGGACTACAGAGTGAGTTCCAAAATACCGAGGAACCCTCTGCCTCAAAAAGACAAAGAAAAAGAATTGAAACCCAACAAGACACTGAGTGTGGTTCCTTTAGTCAGCCTGTTCGCCCTTCCTTGTATGAGGGCATCCAGACAGCGCACACATGGTCAAAATGGTTTGTGTGGTCCAGTGCAGGACAAGCACTTATTTAATGATGACCGCAGGAAGAAAGACAGGCGGTTTCCTCTTTTTTTTTTTTTTGTTTGTTTGTTTGTTTGTTTTTGTTTTCTTTATTTGAAAAAAAAATACTATGTCATGATAAAATTAGAAAGCAACCGTGATGATTCTGTTTGGCCATTAGACGTTGTCAGTACAGTGGATAACATGTTTATCACGTGTCAAAGCTGCCAGTAAAATTAATAAATATGTTAAGGGGTAGCCTTGAAGAGGCTATGGACCTGAGGTCAGACTCCAGCTGTGAGCAGCTGGGGTCCGAAGCCATCTTACCTTTTTTTGGAATTTTTTTTGGACATTCTAGTGACCCACGGCTTCAAAGAAAGCTTGTTAAATTATCATTCAGGAACAAAATCAGCATCTCTGACTTTAAGCATTTTATAATGGTGGTTTATAATAATCAAGTCATTCTTCTGACAAATTAAAAGGGGTACTTTGGTTTCAACTTAGTCATTTATCTTTTTTTTTTTAAATTTGATTCCACATTCAGAAAAAGTTGTGTGCTTAGTCATTGGGGAAATTAGTTGGGAAATTTAACATTCCAAAATAATCCCAGGATGGGCAGTTAGATCGGGCATTCTTTCTTACTGAGCCTCAGCTGAAGATAGAAATCCGTCTAGATTTAAAACTACCAGTGCTGAGGAGGGAAGATGGCCCATGGACTAGGTGCCCTGCACATGATGAGTGCCTAGGTCTAGACCGCAGCACCCGTGTAGAAGCAGGACCCAGTGGTGCATGCCTTAAGGGGCTAGAGGCCTAGGGTCTTTACTCCAGATCCAGTGAGGGACCCTGTCATTCCTAAAAAAATAACAACAGTGAAGAAGAAATTGAGAGAAATGTCTGAAAGTCATCCTCTGACCACTGTACATTTACTCAAGAACACGCAGGCACACACACACACACACACACACACACACACACACACACACACACACACAGTCCTTTATGTCACCAGTAGTGTGTTAGTTCTGCTTTAAGACAAGCTCGCCCAGTCATCCTCTGTCTTAGCATTACAAATACTAATTTAAACATCTCGTTTTTCTCTCTCCTTTATTTCTCCCGTTGCCCGTAGGCTGGGACGCAGATCAGCTTGGCGGATTTACCATTTTCCAATGAGATTTTCATGCTGTGGTATAATTTGCTTCCTTCCAAGCAAATACCTTGCAAGAAGAATGAAGAAGAAAGCGGGGAGCCTGGCGCTCAGTCAACGCAGCCCGCACTTGACTCTGCAGACTTGGTGAGTCAGAGCTGGGAGCAGCAGTGTTATGACATGGAACCCAGACTGCGGAGGAGGACAGGGGCTCTGCTGGGCTTCATGAGTGTCTCTTCCCCCTTCCCCAGCATCCTAGGAGAGACCAGTTTCAGCCTGGAGTCAAGAGGAACTTCTCTCCCATAAAATAGTTACGTGGGGCTTTGCAGTCTTAAATGGCCATGGCAACCTTTGATTTTAATTCATATTTTTATCCATTGAGATAATGTATTTGATACCACATTTGAAACACTTCCTTTTGTAAATTATCAGTTTTCAGTCTGGAGGCATGTTAATTTTCCATCTTATCCATCAATAGTCTTAGACATCTTTCTGTCAAAAAATTTGTTTTAACTAGTAGATGGTTTTTCCATACACACTGAGAAGTCTGCTGGAACACAAGACTGGGTTCTACTGCGGACGTCCCACTGTTTGCTTGGCAGTCCTCAGCGATGTGCTTCCCCGTGCTGTGCCCACAGTGCTTTACCACCGCTCCCAGTCTTTGAGTTGTTCTGGGATCAGACCCAGGTCCTTGTGCGCCGTGGGCACCGTGCACCACGAGCCTTCTCCTCTCCCTGTGTGATGAGCATTGAAGCAGCCCCTCCTCATCTCCATTTAGGAGACATTTGAGAGGACATCGACATTAATCCCTTACAAGTCTGCTGGGTCCACCCGCTGCCACCTGGGCTTTGGTGGAAAAGTCAATGTCTTTATTTGCAGAATTTTGGTCTTGCTACCGACATCTTTTTAGGAGCATACTCATTTCAGTGAGATTGTCTCACATTTAACATTCTAGTGTTTTCTCATAATTGAGTTCATATCTGAAAGGTTATAGAGATGTTCAGCCATTAAAAGCTAGAACTCTGGGCTCCTTCTCCAGCACTGTGCCTGCCTGAACGCTGCCATGCTTCCTGCCCTGATGACAACGGACTGTAAAGTAGCGTGAGACAGGCCCATTACATGCTGTCCTTGAAGAGTTGCCTTGGTCATGGTGCCTCTTCACCATGAGAGAATCCTAACTAAAACACCCGCAAAGACTGAGATGTGAAGCCGTCCGCCTGTGGCTGGGATGGCGTCCATCGGGTTGATGGGTTGATGGGTTGACGGGTTGACGGGTTGATGGGTTGACGGGGTTGACGGGTTGATGGGTTGATGGGTTGACGGGGTTGATGGGTTGACGGGTTGACGGGTTACTTTCCGACTCTGACTCTGAGTTGGGGAGCTCTTTACTACTTACGTCAGATTCCTGGAGGCATCCACTGGCTCACGCTTGCTCCTCAGTGGAGCACAGGTAGCGGGCAGTAATGGGGGAGTTATTACTGAGAGGGGTGTGCTGTTTCCTAAGGTTCTGTTGGCAGCGTCTGGCTGATTGGATTGTTTGTGGTCTCCCCTCCCCCACACTAGTGTTCCGGGTTTACTGGTTTGCTCTGATCACGTGATTTATTCCTTCCCAGCTCTCCTGGTCATTTGTTTCTCATGTAAAATGCTTCTGTGGATAAGACTGTCTTCTTCCTCTGTGCATAGTATTCCGCTCAGAGCTCCCGCTGTGGTGTTGGGGTTGTCTCGAGAGCTTTCGTGTACGTGTGTCTGCACGCGCGCGCGTGTGTGTGTGCGTGTGTGTGCGTGCGTGCGTGTGTGTGTGTGTTATTGTCCCACCCGTTTTGAGAGAGGACTGTGCTCATGTAGCAGTCTCAGTGGACAGTTACTCCTTTCAGGGTTTATATTGTTCTGGGTTTTCCTGGGTATGGGTTGCTCACAAAAAGTCTGATGTTTCCGCCTTTGCATGCATTGGCCTTTTTCCCTCACGGCTTTTAGTGGCCCTCCACTTTGTTTCACTAGTTTTTCCCCTTGTGTGCACATATGTTGTGTATGCATGTGTTCATTTGTGTGCAAGCTCCTGTGCCCTCGTGTGAACGTCCGTGTGCAGACCATGGGACAGCTGAGCCCCCACTCTTCATGTGCACATGTCTTTGAGACGGGACCTCGCTGGCCTGGGCTTAACCCTAGTAGCCTTCAAGCCCCAGCTCTGTGTAGCCAGTCCTCCTGAGCACACAGACACTCACCGCCATGCCCAGGTCTTCTCACAGGGATTCAGAGAATCAAATGCAGGCCCTTGGGCTTGCAAAGCAGCCACTCCTGACTGAGCCATAGCCGAGCCCCTTCCTTGTATTGGCACCTTGGCTTAGGAAGGTTCCTTCTTCTCTGGCCATGTCTGTTTGCAGTTCTAAATGCTTCTTGTGCTTGAGAATTAAAGGATTATTATTTAAAAAATAAAAATAAACAAGCAAGAAGATGAACTAGGAAGTTCTGTGTGCTTTGCCGGTATTTCCTGGTTGGAGAAGTGTGGTTTCTCCTGCCCCTCGTATTGTGGTTTTTCCCTTTGTTTTTCTAGTCAGACTCCACAGGTTGTGGCAAGAAGAGCTGTTAGTCCCAGTAGTTCAGCCAAGTCCGGCCCCTGTGCCTCTGGGGCAGTCCGTGGCCAGGCAGGCTTCTGCCAGGCTTCCGCAGTCTGACTTCCCCGGGGTGAGCTTACATTCCTGACCCTGTAGCTTTGGAGCCCAATTGATGTGCAGGGCCCTGTGCCTCAGACTCCAAGGATGTGCAGAGTCCAGCCACCAGTTTACCCTCCTCATCCACCGGATGCTGCATCAAGAATGCCACCAACTTCCTGTGTCCCTGATCAGAGGGTCCCCAGACAGCTTGTCCTGGCAGTAGCCATGGTATCAGAGGGACTGTCTTGGCTTCCAGTCTGTGCTGCTGCTCTGCTGCAAACCCTTGGGTCCTCCCAGTGATGGGCAGACGTCGGGTCCCTGCCTGTCTCTCTTCCTCACAGCGTGTTAGCTCAGCCTTCAGCTTCAGTTTTCGGTGGTCAAACTGGTCCCCCAGTTTTCTCTTGCCCCCATTCTGAGGATGATCAGTGGCTAGAGTCCTTGAACACACTTCCCTTGTGACTGGGTGCAGCACAAGCCACCTGGCTGTGACGGGGGCACCAGCTAACGTGTCTTAGCTGTGTGTCTTCTCTCTTGGTGGCTGTTTATCCTGACTCTTCTGCATCCACTCTCATGGTCATGGACTTACAATCTGTCATCTTGCCACTGATGACGCAATCTAAAATGTTAAAATGGACCGCACCTTTCTCCTCCCACTGCTGACCAGGTTTTAGTCTCCTCTGATTGGAGCAGCTGCATTCCTATGCACTGAGGTGCTTCTCTTTGTCTTCATGCTAGGAAAATCTGTAATTTCATCAGTTTCTCCTTAATATGCGAGTTGTAAAGGTTTAATTGCTGTCTCTGATAGACTTCAGCGTGTGAGTCACCTGTGAGTCCACCTCTGTTGTCGGTTGTTTCTTTTGGCTTCCTACCACTAGCCGTTGGTGGAAGGCTGGCCTTCTTGAATGAGGGCCTGAAAAAACGCCAGCTGAAATGTTGTAGAGATGAGGTGAGTCTTCTGGAAGGCGGATGACAGCATGGGAACGCTGCCTGCATCACCCGGGGGTTCTGGATTCCAAGTTTTCTCTCTCCAGAACCCTGAGGCCTGAGATATCTGCCTGCTGTTGGGTTGCTAGCAGCTGGTTTTGGCTTTCTCTGTCTGGCTCTGTACAGATGCAGCTTAGGAAAGGCAAAAGCCTGAACAGAAACACCCTGGATAATATAATGCGGGGCCCACCTCCCCATTCCTTTCCTCCAACCTCTTTTACGTGGACTGCCTTGGTAGCGCTGCGCTCCATGCTGGTCTTTTCACGATGTGGGCTGTGGGGCCGCCGTTCCAGGCAGCCCATCTGTTCAGCTCGCAGGCCCCATGCCTAGGTTGACAAATGTCTGTAGAGGAAACACTGGCAGTGATGGTCATCTTTCTCTATCTCTGCTTTCCCTGGGACCTCAGTCTGACAGCCTGACAGCCCCCGACAGTCCTCGTGCTCTGTAACATCTGGGAGTTTGTATTTGTTTTTGGTTTCATTTTGTTCAGCTTTCATATTTGTTCTCAGCAGGAGAAGTGGGTCTGGCACAAGCTGTTTCACATCATATTTGGAGTATGTGGCGCTAACTGCCGTCTGGCTTCCGTACTGCAGGACGCCGTGTCAGCCTTGCTCGCGAGAACTTCAGCTGAGCTGTTGGCTGTGGAGCAAGAACTGGCCCAAGAGGAGGAGGAGGAGGAAGAGGAGGAACTGAGGCCAGAGCAGCGGGGGCCAGGGGAAGATTGGTAAGCAGTAACCCCTTTCTCCGGGGTTACTTGGGCCATTCTTAGTTTCTCTAAGGAACTTTGGGGGCCCTTAGTTTGAAACAGTGTGACATCAGGGAGTGCTGGCTGGAGCCTGTCCTTGTCATTGGAGAGTTAGCAAAAGGAGTGGAGAGCCTGGCAGAGTTAGCCCATTGGTTGGGCTCTGCTCTCTTGCTGCATCCTGTGCACTGACTTTTTGTTCAAGCTGTTCATCTAGAAAGCCACGGAAACCTTATGACAGAGCAGTGGATCTCCACTGGTAGGTCGGGACCCCTGGGGTCTGATCGACCCTTTCACTGGGGTCACCTAAGACCATCAGAAAACACAGATACTTATGTTATGATTCATGATGGTCTCTACACCACAATTGTGAAGTAGCAGCAAAACAGTTTTGTGTTCAGGGCTTACCACAACATAAGGAACTGTGTTAAAAGGTCACAGCATCAGGAAGGTTGAGAGCCGCTGCTGTAAAGTCATAGATGAGGTAAAACTGACTTATTTCCCTTGATTAGAAACGCCATTCAGGCTGTCCTTGGGCAAAGTTTTGTTACCGTTGTAGAACTGGTCTTGAGTTTCCTCTGCGTCAGTAGCCCATCCTTTAAGGATTCCAGGTCATGTGTCTATGTGTCTGTGTTTCTGTGTGTCCGCATGTGAAGGGTCATCTCCCAGGAGTTCTCTGTGTTCTCTAAAAAGACATTTTAGCAAATGCCTCCATTTTGAGTAGCTTCCATCTATAAACGAATTAAGATTAAAGTCCTTTTAATGAAACAACTTATGAAAGTCGTTTTACTGTTATATGTGGTGGACTGCTGTTAGCGCATAAGTAAGGTCTGCCCTCCTGTGTATGTTACATGTAATGATAAAGCACGTTAGACACTCAGCATGACGAGGAATGTCACAGACGTTGGTCGTGGACATTGGTAAGGAAGGGCTGCAGCAGTGATGTAAGGCATGGGGACACAGTGGGTAACGCCCGGTGGGAGAGGCCATCAGCTTTGTCCTAGTGTCTTTAAGCATCAAACGTTCCTGCTAATTCAAGGACTATACTTAGTAGCTTTAAGAAGGGGGACTTTCAGTTCACTGTAGTATTTGTTCGTTCTCCCTTGTGTTCCTTTCATGGCCAGATACTTAATAACCAGTCTGTGTCAGTCTGCCAATATGTCACCCGTTGTGATTAAGGCTTGACATTTAAAAGGCAGTGGAAAGGAATCTTTCTAGTTCCAGGACAGGAGATTCAGCAAGCCATGTTCCAGGCCTCGCAGTCCTGCGGTATACATTCTGTATAACCTGATCAAATTCTTTAATGATATCTTTTGATATTTTTATTTATTTTTATTTTATGTGTATGGGTATTTTGTCTACATATACATGCGCACTACGTGCATGCAGTTCCCCCAAGAGGCCAGAAGAGGGCATCTGATCCTCTGGACCTGGAGTTACAGAGGGTTGTGAACTCTTGCCAAGGAGCTGGAAACTAAACCTGGGACCTCTGGAAGAGCAGCCAGTGCTCTTAACCCCGGGCCGTCTCTCTGGCCGTGTGGTCGTGTTCTTGTCACCACCCACATGCAGGCCACAGCTCTTGTTAAGGAAGAGCATGTGAGGCCGTGAGTCACTGGGTAGCTCAGTAACAAACGTCTGCACAGGTCTCTGCCTGCCTGCCTGACAGTGAACAGTTAGAAAGGCAACCCTCAAGCCTTAGCAAAGAATAATCAAGAATTATGACTGATTGTACAATGAACTGATAATATTAAGTTATTTTATAGTGAATGTTACGTGTTTACATGCTGAAGTTAAAATTGGTCTGTGGTTCTTGGATATTTCTGTTGAATATCTAGAGACTTGGTCAAGTTTCATAAACAGCATTTTTGTAGTGGTAATTTTAGTGGGGATTTTGCTCTGGATTCCTGAAGCATACAGTGAGAACCTATTTTTCTTGGTCTGCTTAGTCAAAGAGCTTCCGGCTGTCACTGTGTGTCTCCAATCGCAGGTAGATGGATGGCCACGCCTCCTCACTGACGTGGACTGTGCCTGCCACAGTGAAAATGACTCTGTTTTGTTCTGTTTCACCATAGTTCAACGATGCTAAGAGAGGCCTCTGCTGAAACTGTGGCTGCGAAAGAGTCTGGGGTTCACTTGGCAGAGGGCGGTCACTGCCCAGAAGACCCGAGTCCATGCACTAGGGGGCCTGGGACAAGCAGAGACCAGTGTCGGAAGGAGAAGGGGCGCGCTGAAGACCCCGGCCAGCCAGCAACTGCGGTTCCCACCCTGGTAAATGTTCGCTGCAACCTCCTGAAGGGAAGCCTTGGAGACGACACCCAAGGGGTTCCTTGTTTTCTCGTCTCAGTCAGCAGTGGGCCCCACGGATGGCTGACAGGCTTCTATGGCACTGTCACCACTCGGCATCGAAAGCACTTTACCATTTCACAGGGGCCCAGAAGGTCAACTCTTCCTTTATATTGGCAGAAGCAATACTTGCTCCTTGGTCTCTCAATTCTGTGAATGTTAGACGTTGTCTGGGGCTGGAGGAATAGCTGAGTTGGTACAGTGCTTACCGAACAAATAGCCATGGTGGGCACATCACTATCATCCTGGCACTCAGAAGATAAAGGCGGCATAACCTGTAGTGAGCATATAGGCTGGCTGACATATACATGACCCATCTCCAAAACAATCAACCAAACGACGACTAAAACATATTTCTTAATTAAATATTTTCTGACCTAGATGTGGTGATTCCTATAAGGCCAGCCCTCCTGATGCAGGACGATTATGAGCGTCAGGCCAGCCTGGGCCCCATGGCAAGACTCCATCTCAAACAAATCTTGTTTCTATTATAGAGACATCAGGGGCAGGGGCTGCTTAATGGTACCAAGTTGCAAGTCTATTTCAGTGTGAAACATGAAGTAAGAATTCAAGTTCACCTTGGCTGGCTGGAATGCTAGCAGGAACCTGTTTTGAAGATGACATTGATTTGGTTAGGCCCAGTGTCTTAGTTGGGGTTTCCACTGCTGTGACTAAAGACCAAGGCAACTCTTATAAAGGACAACATCTAATTGGGGCTGGCTTACAGATTCACAGGTTCAGTCCATTATCATCAAGGTGGGAGCATGGTGCTGGAGAAGGAGCTGGAAATGCTATATCTTGATCCACAGGGAGCCAGAAGGAGGCATAGGACCTCAAAGCCCTCCCCCACAGTGATGCACTTCCTATAACAAAGCCACACCTACTCCAACAAGGCCACACCTCCTAGTAGTAGCACTTCCCATGGGCCAAGCATATCCAGACCACCATACCTAGGGAGTATGGACAGACAACATGACCTTGGGTGAGAATCTGTCAAATGCCATCATTACCAGGGCATTCCCCCAACAAGACTGCAGTGCCCATGCATCCATAAAGGGCATGGAGAGAAACCGCTTTGGAGAGTCGGGTTTAGGGAACAGCATCTGATTTATTGCAGGTGAACAACCACTTGTATAATGGAAACCTGTAACTGGTTAGCACTTTACCTCATGTCTGTGCACCATGGGCATGCAGTGCCCACAGTGACAGGAAAAGGGAGGCAGATCCCCTGGAACTAGAGTTGTAGATAGATGTGAGCTGCCGTGTGGGTGCTGGAAATTGAACCTGGGACCCGACAAGAGCAGCCAGTGCTCTTAACTACTGAGCCATCTCTCCAGAAGCTATATTGAATTTTTAATCATTTTTTTTTATCATCGTACCATGTTCTGACAAAGATCAGTTTAACGATAATACATGTCCAAATAAGAAAGCCACCTCCCCTCTCTTCTTTCTGAAACATGGTTCTCTGTTGGACAAGCCTTGCTCGCAGCACTGGTGGAGGAGTCTCTGCCTGACTTTCGATCTTTGCTCACTCACTCGCATGCCGCTGTCTGCTCCTGATGAATCGCCAACTTTCATTGCAGGTGGATAAGGAGACGAATACAGATGAAGCAGTTGACAGCAACATTGCAGTTCGCCCGAAAGACCACAGCAGCCTGAGCTCTCGGCACCATCCGTTTGTGAGAAGCAGCGTGATCGTGCGCTCACAAACCTTTTCCCCAGGCGAGAGGAGCCAGTACATCTGCAGGGTAAGGGGCAGCACTGCTGCGGGGCCAGCCTTGTCGGCCACGCCCCCACCAGTGAGTGGCCAGCCATGGCAGCCACGCCCCCCGCCAGTGAGTGGCCAGCCATGGCAGCCACGCCCCCTGCCAGTGAGTGGCCTGATAATAACCAGGAGCTGTGCAAGGGAGCTGCACATCTGACTGGAGACACTAATGGCTGGAAAGACTGCAGGGCAGGTGTACAGTATCATACCCTGGGGGTTCTTGTAGTCGGTTTGTTTTCCCAAACACTCAATGTCTTGCTGGCCCTAATGGAATTTACTTGGCAAAGAAGTAGTTTAAGGATTTAGATGCTAAGAATTGTTGAACTTTTATGTTTAGAAACAAAGTAACTTAAGAAATGTATTTTGCCTATTTCGTATGCATTTCTAACCATGTTAATCTCGCTGAAGAGAAAATATAAATTGGATTTTACAACAAAAATCATGTTCTAAGACCTCCAGTCCCCAAATCAGACTCAGTCCTGTGAAGAAAATTACTAGATTTACATCAGTTTCCCAAATTTTATTTCATGAATTATTTATGAATCACAGTAAGTGATTTAATATTATATACAATAAGAGACAGACTTTTAAATTTCCAAACTTATTCAGGCAATAAAATACTTTTATTGGAAACTTTTCTAGAACCAAAGACCCTGCCCCTTCCATTTTGTGACCTTTTGTCCTTGTGAGTGAGCCCGACCCTAATGCCCAAGGAGCCGTGAAGTGCGGTGGGCGGTCTTTCCCAGGGCCGGCTATAAGCAGGAGTCTCTGGGCGGCCTTTGCTGATAAGGCGACCTTCTGTCGAGCCTGAGCCAGGACAGGAGTGGGCATGCGCATTCTGGGCAGCTCAGGCTCTGAGCGCTGTCCTCTAGAGAAACAAACCACCTGTGAGCTACGAGGGCAGAACGGGATTCATCATTAAAAATGAAACCAGTTACCTTCACATGCGTCCAAAGGCAGGCAGCTCCTCAAGATGTTTAAGAAAATTAAGTTAAAAAAACCAAAGAGTAGGGAAGAAATTGTTTATGAAAGAGTTTCTTTAAAATACAGCTCGTGGGCTAAGGATGTGGCTCAGTGGTTGATCCGTTCCCTAGCCTGTGTGAGGCCCTGGGTTGACCAGCATGGGAGAGAAGTGGAAGAAGCAGGTAGCCTCTCGATACCGGCCTTATCCCATGAACGCCTCTGTCCCGACTGCCGCCAGCTCTGTTGCTTGTTTGGTGATTGTTGTCTGTTCTTTTTGTCTTTGTCACCAGTTAAATCGCAGTGACAGTGACAGCTCAACCTTGGCCAAAAAGTCCTTGTTTGTGAGAAACTCCACTGAGCGACGCAGTTTGCGTGTCAAAAGGGTACGTATCCCCGAGCCAGACTTGACAACCCTAAATTCCAGAATGGTTGGGTGTCCATTGCCAGCTCTCGGGCTGGTCACTGAGGCCATGAGGTGCAGCTCTGAGCCACTCACTGAGCCAGGGTGCGGAGTTTGGCCCTGATTTGGCCACAGACTCACTCTGTATTCTGTCTTTGAACTTACGATCTTCCTAGTCAGCCTGTCAGGGAGGAGGAGATATGTCCTCTCGTCGCCCCAGGAAGAATGCCACAGCACATGCCGGCGCCACCGCCCAGCTTGGAAAAGTCTTGTCTTCTGTGCCCTCTTTTGTCCAACAGATCTCATCACTAAATATCTAGGTTCTGTAACATCGTTTCCTTCATGCAATCCCTGCCTTCTCTAACACATGCATACATAGCCCAGCGAGAAATATCTAAGCCTACAAATGCTTTGAGTGCACGACTCCCCCCGCTTTAGAGTCAGAAATCTTTCCCAGGCTGGGGTGATGGCTCCTGAGTAAACGTGCTAACCACTCAGGGCAGATGACCCAAGTAAAAACACTGCATGTGGTAGCACGCGTCTCGTCCTTGTGGGGACAGAGACTGGGGAGCTGCTTAGAAGCTTACAGGCCAGAGAGGCTGGGGCACACAGAGCAGCAGCAGAAACGAGTCCTCACCTCATGAGGAACCAGCTCTCAAAAGTTGTCCTCTGACTTTGACACACGCGGTGGTATGCACAGGCCTGTTATACACACAAACACACGTACACTTCAGCAAAAGTGCATGGAGCCTCTTAAGGACTAGTGTGCAGTGTGTTGGCAGTCAGCACTCAGCCATGAGCTCTCAGCAGAAAGAGCAGCACTGACTGTAGGCCTCCATGCTTTACACTGCATGACTGCCTGTTTCATTCTCAGTGTAGCTGCACTGCCATTACGTTGGGAAGGGCAGGGCGTGGTCGGAGGGCTCAGCACAGCACTGACCCCATGACTCACACCGTGACAGCCGTGCAAACTTGTTATGCGCTGCACTTAGACCTCTACATATTTTCAGATGGGATTCCTAAATTAAAACGCCACCCGGTGTTTACTGGAACTGTATCTGCCTTCCCTAAAACCAGCTAAAATCCCTGGGTTAAGCGACATTTCAGCTACCTTTGTGTAGCTAAAGGAGCTCTGTAAACTAAGCCTGTGAGTAACCAGCCCCGCTCAGTCCCTCCACTTCTGGTTAAAACGGCACAAAGCTGCCACCCCTAAGTAAGATCTGCTTTGGAAGACGGGACATAGAAAGAAGAAAAAAACACCCCCTTCTCCCCCAGAAACCCTACAAAGCACCCCTGTGCTACCCACCCCTTTGTAGAATGCCTGCTCCCAAAGGGAGGTGCCGGTTTTAAATTCTCCCATAATTACTCAAGAGCCGGACAGGTGGAGACGGTGAAGCCCCCATAGAAATGTGTGGTTTAGCTCACTGAGGCTGGGGTAAACCGGTTTCCATCCTTAATCAACACCAAATCAGGGCCAGGAGACGTGAGGACAGGTCTCCTCCAGCCTGACAGACAGGGACCCGACAGACCAAGTGTGAGTATCAGCACAGTCCAACTCTTCAACCTTGGAGAGAACTGCTTCAGGACAGGGCCCATAAATATTCTCAGGTACATGGGAGGCTGACTAGGAAGATCATAGTTCAAAGACAGAATACAAAGTGACTCTGAGGCCAGCCTGGGAACTTGGTAAATATGCCTTGAAATAAAAAGAAGGCTGGGGTATAACTTACTGATAAAATGCCTAGACCTACAAGGTCCCAAGTTTGATTTCCAACACCATTAAAGGAAAAATAAGTATTTCCATTTGGGTGAGGTCTCAGTATAACTGAGTCAGAGAAGGGCCCCCTCATTTACATTCTTATGACCATCATGGTTACTCTAGATCTCCAAACTAGGGCACTCGTTCTCACTCTTAGGCATCCCATAGCTTCCGTCCCCCTGTTGTGAATCCAGGCAAGAAATCCTCTCCTCATGGTCCTGCTCCTGCTATCTTAGTTTAAGTCCTTTTCTCAAGCAGGCCTGCCTCATCCCCGAGTCCTCTGTCTCTCTACAGCTTCTTCTGGTGGGTAAGACAGGAATTCACAGCTCACTGCTGAGCACAGCCCCACACTGCGTCCTTCCCTAACCTTCTGTCTACAGTAAGCCCGCCCGCCCCGCCCACAGTCATTGCTCCTGCCTACCTCATTTCTTGATTGATGGGTAGGTGGGTCCTGGGGAGACCGTAGTGGAAGTAGATGGTGCACAGTGGGCAGGAACTGGGATGTAAGCATCTGGACTGAAAGACAGACTCATGATCGGGTTTTTAAAGTCTCTGCAGTTTAAAGTGGCACAACTTTATTTTATACTCAGCGACTAGTTTGTGGCAGGCTGGCTTGAGACCAGCTTTGCTGCTTTCAGTCCCAGGCTGGTGGAGCCTCCCTCTCTGGCTTTCTGCTGTGTCCCCAGACACAGAAATGTAGATCTCAGGGCACCTTTGCCAAGCTTCTGCCTAGGGGTGATACTTTCCCACTGTCCTAGCCAAAGCAAGCTATGTGTCCAGTTTTGCCTCCTGTCATACGCAGGAAGGGCAGAGAGAGAGAAACGGGTCTCTGTTGTCTCCCTCTGCAGGCAGTCTGCCAGCCCACCCTCAGGAGGACTGCTCAGGAGTGCCCTGTGCGCACATCTCTTGACCTGGAGCTGGACCTGCAGGCCTCACTGACCCGCCAGAGTCGTCTCAATGACGAGCTGCAGGCCCTGCGAGGCCTACAGCAGAAGCTGGAGGAGCTGAAAGCCCAGGGAGAGACCGACCTGCCCCCAGGCATGCTGGAGGACGAGAGATTCCAGAAGCTTCTGAAGCAAGCAGAGAAGCAGGTACAGAGGTCCGGGTCCCCCACTGGGTGGGGCCAGTGCAACTGGACCCTTGGGGCGTGGGTGGCACCTTAGAGGAAGTTCCCAACTTGGACATCTTCCCATCCCTTTACTTGGGGCGTGGCCACCGTACCGTTGCAATGTCTGCTGGGTAGGGTTGGTCCATCGAGCTACAAACAGCAGCACCCGAGCCCCAAGCAGGCAGGTGGCTCTGCAGTCTGACAGGAAGGGAGCCTCCCCACACCTCTTGTCTTTCAGCCAGAGGTTCCTGTTGTTTACATTTCAGCACTTGGCAGAGTCACCAGCCACAGGAGTTACAGACATTGCTAATTTTATTCTTTCTAATTTTCACTTTCCTGCTTCAAAGATTACATTTCACTTAATGGTGGTCATTTGCCTTTTATCCTAAACATGTATAGAAAATAAGATTAAGTCACTGAATAAACAGATATTTGGGGGCTTGGTCTGTTTGGGTTTTGGAAATTTTTGGTTAGTTTGTGGCATCTCAGTTTGTAAACCAGGCTGTCTTCAAAGAAACTCCCCTGCCTCTGTCTCTAGAGCTGGGATTAAAGGCGAGTGCTATCACGTACAGATTATATTGAAGGGGTTTATGTTTTTGTTTTGGGGGTTTTGTTTCTTTGGTTTTTAAGATAGCTTCTCACTAAATAGCTCGGGCTGACATTTAAGAATGCCTTCAATCTCAGCCCCTGGGAGACAGAGGCAGGGGAATCTGTGTAAGTTCAACGCCAGCCTGGTCCACATATTGAGTTCCAGGACAGCTAGAGCTGTATAGTGAGGCCTTGTCTCAAAACAGAAAAGAGAGCATGTAATCCCCCTGCCTCAGCCTCCCAAGTACTGGGATTACAAATATGTACCACTCTGCCTAGCAAAAATGGAACATTTCAAAGGGACTGTTTCTAATGTGTGAGCAAACTAACTAGATATTACTGAATCTGCCTAAGTATAATATTGGTTTATTCCCAGGGCTAGGATTTATATTTTTGCTTAGCAATCTCTATTCATTTCTACATGTAATCTTCAAGTAGAACTTTTCATACAGTTGGTATGTTACAAGTGCTTAAACTATTTTTTTTTTTTTTTGGAGCTGGGGACCGAACCCAGGGCCTTGCGTTTGCTAGGCAAGCGCTCTACCACTGAGCTAAATCCCCAACCCCAAAACTATTTTCTTTTAATGTAATCCTTAGGCTAGGAATCTGAAGTACAGATCATACTTCCTTGAAGTTTCCGGTAGGAAAGGACCCTCCATTAACAAATTGGTCTTTTGAACCAAAAGGCTTGGTTCCACCTGGTGGCAGTGTTGAGAAGCGACTGGACCACAAGAGCTTTAAGATCTCAGCAAAAGCCTTCGTAGCTGAAGGAGCTGCTGGAAGGCACAGGTCTAGCTGGGGAAGGGGAGTCATGGGGAGCCTTTGAAAGGCCTTCCTTCCAAAGGACCCTCCAAGCTCCAGCACACACGCCCCACAGTGACCTCCCGCCCGCCTCCATATGTGGGTCAGGTGCAACAGAGCTGCTGGCCTGGGGAAGCCACCTTTCTCCCTGCAAGGTGTCCTCATAGGTGTTTTGCTATAGCAACAAAAACAACTACACAGTACCGAGAACAGAGCAGTCGGACAAATCTAGGATCTAAAGAGTCATTGGGTGCCCTACGCACAGTATGCTCACAATTTCAACAAACGTCTAGAAAAGTCAAAGAACTCATTAAAAGTCCTCTATCTTTTAACAAAGTGACAGCAGAAACTTAAAATCCCATCAAGAAACATCAAATCTACATGTAAGTTCCACCAAAATCTTAAAGAACAAATTGTCTCAATTCCATATACCCAGAACATGCCACACTTCCATCTATGCAGTTAAATAAATACCTAATTCTAAAAGCCAGAGATGTTCTCAGAAGGGAGCACCACAGGCTGATGTCTCTATGATAGCAAATGCAGAACTCCTAATAAAATCCCAGAAAACAAAAGCTAATGCCATATTTTTTTAAAACACATTTCTGTTTTCTATATTGAAATAATATATTTCTATATTCTGTTTCTAAATTGAATATGGAAAGACGTTTTAATATTGAACTTTTTATTTGCATACCTTCTTAACAGATTTCAGAGAGAAACTATCAAGCAACTTGATAGGTATATGTAAATACTGATAAAACTCAGTAGACATTAATATTTAAAACTTTCATGACACTCCTAACCTAATGAAAAATAACAGAGACCAGATGTAATACCAAATGAAACAACCAAAATCATCTGTAAAATCAGCCGAGCTTGGTAGCCCAGGCCTTTATCCAGCACTTCAGAGGCAGAGGGAAATGGGTCTCTGATTTGGAGGCAGCCTGGTCTACATATTAGCTCCAGGCCAGCCTGGGCTATAGGGTGAGGCCCTGTCTCAGAAAACAAACAAAACAACAGAATAACAACAACCCAAGTAAACTGTGTTAGTCCCTGTTCCGTTGCAGAGAGGGGACATTTCAGGACTTAGTCCATTATCGCCAAGACATGGCGCATGGCAACAAGCAGGCCATCGCTGGAAAGGAGCCGAGGGATGTACCCTGATCCACAGGCAGAGACTGCCCTAGCATGGACCTCTGAAACTTCTAAACACTGCCCAGCAGCAACAGCCTCCAACAAGGCCACACCTCCTAGTCCTTCCAGTCTTTTCAAACAGACATATGAGTCTGTGGGGGCCGCTCACCACCACACAGACAGACACCGGCACTGTGTTAACAGCTGCAGTCAGCACCCTAAGAAAAGCAAGACAACCGAACAGAAAGAAAGCTGTAATTATTGGCAGGTGATTATTGGTAGCACAGATGCCTACATTTAAAAAAAAAAATCTGAGTGGGAAAAATTGCCATGTTCTTACAGGTGTTAGCAAGATGTGCAAACACAGAGTGGAACCCGCTCTACCCTCATGTGAGTCACATTGCATAGCTAGGCCGTCATAACAGAGGGCACCTCAAAGGAGGAGGAGCACGTTTGGTCTCATAGCCTCGGAGGGTTCAGGCAGTGGCTGCATGGTCCCTGAACACGCAGAGGATGCTGGGTGGAGGTGGGGGTGGGTGGGTCTCTTCTCAAGTCAGAAGGAAGCAGAGAGCTAGAGGTCAGGGCCAACGTCTGACCTTTCAGGCACCCTCCATAGACACAGTCCCTCCACGCAGGCTGCACAACCTTAAATTCCAGCATGTGAGCTCTGGTGAAAGCTTTGTATTTAACCCTTAAAATGTTTTATGTGCCAGCCAGAAAGAACTGTAAAACTTAAGTATTGACATTCGTAACATTATCGATGAATAGTATCAGGTAGGAAATTTGGTATGCATTGTAGGTAAAATTACAAACTTTACAGTGCCTACCACACTCAAATAAAACAGGTTCAAGATGCCTTTCTCTAAAGGGTAATTTAGTGAATATGGTTAGCTTCGAGGCCATCCTGAGTCACCCTTCGAAGCAGCCAAAAGGGTTGTCAGGAAGGGGTTGTCAGGAAGGGGTTGTAAGGAAGGGGTTGTCAGGAAGGGGTTGTAAAGAAGGGGTTGTCAGGAAGGGGTTGTAAGGAAGGGGTTGTCAGGAAGGGGTTGTAAATAAGGGGTTGTAAGGAAGGGGTTTGTCAGGAAGGGGTTGTAAGAAGGGGTTGTCAGGAAGGGGTTGTCAGGAAGGGGTGACAGATGGCTCAGGTTAGCAGTGCTCCCTGCTCAGCAAGAGGACCGGAGTTCTGATCCCAGCACCCAGGCAGGCTGCTTACAACTGCCTGCAGCAAAGCTGGGGTGGGGCAAATCCTGCCACTCACATGCACATACCCACCCACAGACATAGTTTAAAAATAAAATAATAAAAAATGTAAGTGCATGACTATGGCAGTATTCCAGCAAAACTTCACTTGAAAAATAGATGATAGACCATAATTTATCAGTCACTAATACAGAAGAATTACTAGGACACAAGTGACTGTCTCCCTAAAACGTCCCATCCAGTCTATTTCCAAGCTAAATGCCTATTTACTTTTTTATAGATGTTGAAGAAAAAGAAGGGAGGGGATTCACCCTGCAGAAGTTAGGACTTACTAAAGTAATCACGAGTAGTTCAACAGTGCGGAAGTCGGAAGAGGCAGGAGACTGGTATTAAGTCGGTGGTTCTCAGCCTTCCAAATACTGTGACACTTAACAGCCCTCATGCTGCTACTTTATAACTGTAATTTTACTACTGTTTTGATTCATAATGTAAATATCTGTGTTTTCTCAAGGATCTTAGGTGACCCCTATGAAAGGTTTATCCAACATCCAAAGGGGTCGTGACCCACAGGTTGAGACTCGCTCTATTAAACAGAGCCCAGGAAAGGACGCACATGTGTAGAGCACTCCTGAGCAGGGCAGGAGACATGTCAGTCAGAGGACAATGAAGAGTGGAAATGCACTGGGGATGTGGCTGAATGGTAGAGCATTTTATGTTGTCCATGTGGGCCTGGGTTTAATTCCCCGCACCAGAAAATGGATTTGCCACACAGAGCACAGGTGCATTCTGTCTCTGCTCAGCCTGTGCTGTTTGAATAAGAATGGCTCACTAAGGGAGTTCTGTGTCAGGGTGTGGCGCTGTTGTGCAGGGTCAGG
The DNA here is from genome assembly GCF_011064425.1 of Rattus rattus. Lineage (NCBI taxonomy): Eukaryota > Metazoa > Chordata > Mammalia > Rodentia > Muridae > Rattus > Rattus rattus. Next base: position 40,195,817 of record NC_046166.1, read on the forward strand.
AGGTGTGGCCTTGTTGGAGGCGGGGTGTCTCTGGGGATGAGCTTTGAGGGTTGGTTTGAGAAGGGTTTGTGGACAGTTCTGTAGGTGCTTCTGTTCTTACCCCCGGCTCCAGCATAGTGCCTGCCTGCCACCGTGCTCCCTGCTGTGATGGTCATGGACTGAGCCTCTGAAACTGTAAGCCAGCCCCAGGTACATGCCTTACCTAATAACAGCTGTATCGGTCATGGCAATGCAACAGCGACTAAGACAGCATGTAAAAATAAACTCCAGGTGGAGGTGGACTGAAACGTGGAGAAGGAAAGTTGGAACTGTACACTGTTGGTCGTGGGTCTGCCATGGCTGTTCGCCCTCCCTCACTGGAGCTGAGGCAGCGTAGGCTGACTATTGAGTCTTGAAGGCGCAGTGGATGCCTGTGGACTTCTCCAAGAGGCGCTATTTGAAAGGATGGTGCAAACTGATTGTGTACGCCTGGTGCCTAGAGTGGGAGGCTCCTTCCAAGCCCAAGGTCAGGCATTATCTATCCCACAAAGCAGTCAGAGGAGCTCTGACAGATATAGCTAGTATCTCTGTTACAGAACAGGATGAAGGCCCCTTCTGAACTTTAAGAGTCACAATTCACTATTTTCTGATGCTTAAACGTTGTGTTTCACTCTTATTCTGTGGGGTTTCTTCTGTTGTTGGATTGTTCAAGATTTATCAAGCATTAAGGTCTTCTCCTTCCACACCCATGATACCCTTGGATCTGTTCTGTAGTCTAGTCAGTGCTTGGAAAATGGAGGAAATTTAAAACCCAACAGCCAGTGAATTCAGAACCTTGGACAGTTGTTGCTGTAAAAATGCGTCTTGTAGTGCAAATGGTCACTCTTGGTGTCTTCAGCCTAGGTGTGGATTCCAGGGGCCTGGTGCAGACCCTGCTCCTTTGCTTTTTCCTTGTCATAGTGCCCTATGAGTCCCCTCTCCTTGGTGACCGTCTGTATAGGGTCCTTAAAGCTCACTAGCCCTTTGCAATCTACTTTCCATTCTGTTGCCACTCCGTCTGAGACTCAAGGAGTGAGTGCATCTCCATTTACTGGTGAGAGGAAGAGAGCAGCAGACTGATGAGAAACTGACGGGGGTGGAGGAGCTTGAGGGGAGACACACACGGACCATGGTGTGAGGACCCGTAGACCCTGTGCTCTGGGCTGCAGCAAGCTCCAGGAATATCAATCTGAATGCTCCTAACATCCTGGTGTAAAGCACTGTGCTGCCCTGGTCTCTCCATTCCCAGGAACTGTCCTGAAGTGTGGGCCTTCAGGTGCCTTGAGGGTGGCTCCCTTGCTAGCAGCTGGCTACCACTGTGCGCTGCATGTGCTTTGCTCACAGACAGATGCAGCACACAAGGTGAGGTCTTGTATATAATGCAGAATCTGATCCCGAGCTCAGAACTGCCTGGAAACCTTGGCGATCATTCCTTCCCAGTTTGAATGTAGCTCAAGGAGAGACTGGGGATGTAGAGTGCTGGCCTAGAGTGCCTGAGCCCAGGGCTCCATCTCCAGTGTTGCCTTCTGCAGGCCAGGCTCCCATCCTGAAACTGAAGGCCAGTCCCCCGTTCTGCAGTCTGAAGGGAGCATAGAGAATAGCTGGTTTCCTGGCAGAGGTAGCCTGAGCGGGACTCTGTTCTTCTAAGAAGCAGGAATCTTTCTTCCTCAGGTGTCTCTCTGTCAACATGCCAAAGGGCCTGGGTGCCAGGGGTGGTGGTGTTTTGTTTTAAAAATAAAAGGAAAAAGGAAAAACCCTTCAAGTGATATATGTATATGCTAGCACTTTTGAAAGTTAGGCTGACCTGGAAAAACGGCAAAGATACTAATATTGTTGTCTTGGTCTCTCATTGTGGGGGGAGCAGAAACTAAGCAAGTTCTGTAATGGTTATTGAGGAAGGGCAAGGCCGACCAGGACCTTGAGGAGACTCCATTTGAGGGGAAGGTGGCTGAAGCCCAATGAGCAGTCCCACTACAGTGACAACGGGAGTGTGTCTGTCACTTGGAGTGAAAAGAGCACTTTTTAATTTTTATACATATTACGCTCTCTACTCTTCTCTCTCGTTTTTTCTCTGTTTGTTAAACTTTGTCTGTCTTGTTCACAGCCCTGCCCTACCTTGTGTTTGACTGTAGCCTGCAGGAAATGTTGACAGGACCAAGTAAACAGGAGATAGGAGGCTGAGTGGCCAGTCGATGCCGAAGGACTTGGGTGGCCTGGCTCGTTTACACTCCAGACAAGCCTTTGAAGTCCTTACAAAGAAACTATGGCCCAGAGCTAGCAGGCCCCTTGCCCAGACTCTGAGCTAGGAAGTGAGCAAAGGGGAATTTGAAAGTAGACAGGACTGCCTCAATCTGCCGTCTTCACCACTAACTCTTCTTACTGAAGGCCATCAATATGGATTTGATGATTAGGTGACCAAATGAATGAGATGTGGAAGCTGTCATTAGTGAGCAATATTACTGGTCCATTTGTATAAAGTATATATATTTAATATATAATAGAAATATATACATATAGCAAAATATCTCCGTGTCACCAGCGGTAAGTGACACAGAGAATGGGTTTTAGTAAAGGATTAGTCGCAGTGAGAACTTGGTTCCAGAAGGGCCCTAGGGGAGGGCGGACACTGAGAAGGTTCCTGTGAGGTTCTTTGAGCTCTACACGTGTGATACTGCTTAGTAGCTGGTTGTACACCAGTGAGGCTTTTAACCTGGCTAACATGGGGGGACAGGCATGGAAGGCGGAAGGCGTTGGCAGGCGTCTTTGGTAAAGGTTACCGGCTCAGCCTCCTGGAGAGCCTGCTGGAGTTGAGGCCCGGCCTCCTGGAGAGCCTGCTGGAGTTGAGGCCCGGCCTCCTGGAGAGCCTGCTGGGGTTTGAGGGTTATGCTTTGTTGTTTGGGTTCGCTGTTGCTCTTTTGGTCTGGGTTTTTTGTTTTGTTTTGTTTTTGTTTGTTTGTTTTTGAGAGTTCTTAGGTTTTCCAGATGCAGAAATCGTAAACATGATTAAAATTAACTCACCCTGGATCAGGCGGCGCCTCTGCCCTCTGGCAGGAGCTGAGTGTGTGGGTGTTGTCCCTGCTGCCCAGCTGAAGACACCCTTGACTGCCCAGCTTGGCCTCCCAGCTTAGCCCTGTAGCCTTCAGGTTTCAATTTGTTTTTCCTTTGCCAGGCTGAGCAGACAAAAGAGGAGCAGAAGCAGGACTTGAGCGCAGAGAGGTTGATGAGACAGGTCTCCAAGGATGTGTGCCGGCTGCGGGAGCAGAGCCAGAAGGAGCCTCGGCAGGTGCAGTCCTTCAGGTAGATGTCTGCACAGGGGCAGCTACGTGGTGTCCCTCATGTGCTCCATCCTGAGGCCATGCCCACTGGGAGGTGCTAGACATAATAGAGTCTGTCTTCTCAGGGACTCAGAAACACCTCCCACCCCATTATCACGAGTGCGTCTCATTGAGAAAGCTTGTCCCAGGACCTGGAAAGGTACACAGACACTGCAGACCTTTGAGGGCTTTGCTCACTCGTTTTCTGGACATTCCTTGGGTATCCTTGTCTCTCCCCACACACACCTTGCTCCCTACAGTACAGCAAGAGAACGTGTGCTTCCTGCTCTACAGAGGGCTCCAGTGGGAGAAGACAGAGTCCGCAGCCACCACAGTGCCATGTGGAGCCCTCACAGGCTAAGCAGGGATTCCGAGAGCATTTAGGAAGAATCTTAGTCTGTGGGGCCTGGTGTGCAGGTGCCAGGTCAACTTAAAGGAAGGCGTCATTGGAGGACATGGCGGACAGAGTCCACCAGGTCTCCAGGCACAGGCTGTGGTGGCCGTGTGTGGCAGAGCTGCAGGACTCAGACCCCCACTCTGGGAGCTGAGGTAGCCAGGCCTCTGAGTAGGGACCCTGTGAGCAGATATTCAGGGCACAGTGGGGAACAAGACGGAGGTGGAGAGCAGAGGAGAGGAGACAAGTAACAGTGGGGACTTCCTGCATCCTGCCTGGATTGACCGTCCTGAGAGACAGCATGGCACCTCCAGCCAGTGGACAGTCAGAAACCAAGCCCTAAAGCAGGGTTAAAGTGGGAAGTTATCACGGAGATGCAGTGTGGTGATCCCCACAGAACAAGGGGTGCTCAGGAGGGTCAGAGGGTGAGGTCCTAGAACGGAGGACTGGCAAGGACAGACTGTTGGGCCCTGAAACATAACAGAAAAGAGAACTAACATGTCCACAGATTGTGCCTCATAGGCCTAAGAGATCATGTCAGATGATCATATCAGATAGGAGGGTCATAGGAAAAGGGTCGCCTTCCTCTGACTTAGGTTTTTATAGAGAGGTCCTTAGAAAGCTACTAAGCTTAGGCCAGCAAGATGGTTCCGTGCACAAAGGTGCACAACCAAGCCTGATGGCCTGAATTCAGTACCTGGAGCCCACCCGCTAGAAAGAGAAAACTAATTCCCATAGGCTGTGCTCTGACCTCCACACATGCACTGCTCACCTGTACATACAAACACACTCTCACACACACGCACATGCACATGTGTGTGCACACACAAAAATAAATGTAAAAGGAAATATAAAAAGGGCTTTCAGGTTGTGGAGGAAATCAGAAGAAAGTCTATGTGGAAGCAGGAAAGGGGGACTCGGGAAGGGGGAGATCTTTGAAGGTGAGATCCGCTGAAGAGGGACGGGCGTGGGTGTGAGCTCTCAGCAGCTTCAGCGCAGGCGCAGGAGGCGGAGGTGTGGAAGGTCCTCGTAAGGGAAAGGGCTATGCCTTCCCTGCCCACTGAGCTGGACAGCCACTGTGGCACTTGCAGGAGGTGCTGCTTCTCGGTGCTTTAGCATGGAGTGGTGGCAGGGCTCCTTCCTGCTCAGGATGCTTCCAAGAAGCAATGTTGTCAGCTGTGGAAAATCTTACAACTTCCCATTGTTAAAACACAAAAGAATACAGAAGCACTCCCATTCCCAGTAAGAAACATACCTGTCCTGGGGTGGTGGCACACGCCTCTTATCGCAGCAGCATTAAAGTAGGACTGGCAGATCTCTCTTTAAAAAACAAAGAAACCAACCCATTGGTATCACAAGGCAAGTGGTGAGGCTTGGTGAATGCGGTAAGGCCCACCATCACATGGGGGCTGTGTGACATCTGTGACAGCCACACTTGCTCTGTGATGCCTGGGCCAATGAGAGATCAAGGGGTGGCCGCAGGCGGGGCACAGGCCCAGCCCTACACAGCCTCTTGTGTCCCTGGGTGTCAAGTTGCCAAGGTGAGGCCAGCCAACAAGGATTCTGTGACTCTAAGGTAGGCACTGCTGCTGACCATGAAGTTAAATCCTTGCAGGTGTCAGCAGGGCTTGTGGCTGCCCAGACTTCATGACCACACTCTTCACCGTTTCTAACATACTAGCTCATCCTTTAAGGAACGGAACCAGTGGTGAAGGACGCTGTGTCACAAAGCAACTCTGTCCAGTGCCCTGCTTCCACTCAGCCTTCCCTCTCCTTACTCCTCAGTATAATCAACCGAGCTCCTGGTTTTCTCCATTGGACCATTGCTAGTGTGTTAGGGGGTGTACACATGCGTACACACACACACACACACACACACACACACACACACACACACACACACACCATAAATAAATAAATGTAATGAATAAATTCAGAAAGAAGGAGGAGAGCAGTTGAGGAGAACGTGGGCACGCCTCTCCCATCACAGATGAGCATGTCTGCTTAGTGTGAGTTAGTTTTCAAGTTCCTGTCAGCATGGATTCTATAAGGTCTCTGGGAACTTCAGTTCAGGATTTTGGCCCTTTTGAATCTTATACCCTGGCTAAGAAATACGAGATCATAGCTGTACTGACTACTGGTTTCGTGTGTCCACAAGCTGGAGTTATCACAGAGAAGGGAGCCTCCCTTGAGGAAATGCCTCCATGAGACCCAGCTGTAAGGCATTTTCTCAATTAGTGATCAAGGAGGGAGGACCCAGCCCACTGTGGGTGGTGCCATCCCTGGTTGGTGTTGGTCCTGGGTTCTGTAAGAGAGCAGGCTGAGCAAGCCAGGGGAAGCAAGCCAGTAAGAAACATCCCTCCATGGCCTCTGCATCAGCTCCTGCCTCCTGCCCTGTGTGAGTTCCAGTCCTGACTTCCTTTGGTGATGAACAGCAATGTGGAAGTGTAAGCTGAAGACTCACCCTGGCGAGATGGTTCAGAGGGAAGGGGCCTTTGTGACCTCACCTGATTATCTGAGTCCATTGCCCAGGGTGCGCCTGAAGGAAGGGGAAGACAGACTCCCACAAGGGACTGCCCTCCACACCAACACCATATCGTGTGCACCCCACACATACACTAAATACAAAACAGCTGTAAAAAGAAAGTTGATTAAAACAAAGACTCTCGTGATTTCAAGTGTAGAGTCTGGGGTTGTAGCCTTGGACGTCTTAGAATTTCCAGCGTCATATTAAAGTGGTCGTCTCCCTCTCCCTTTAGGGAGAAGATTGCCTACTTCACACGAGCAAAGATCAGCATCCCGTCCCTGCCGGCTGATGACGTGTGACCCTGTGACTGAACACCGCTTCTCAGCTGCTTACTTCCAAGGGACGGTCAAAGACTGACTATTCCCTTTTTTGTTGTTTTTTATTTTTTTTGTTGGGGTTGGGGCTTGTGTTTCCTGTAACATAACTGTCAACCCTTGAAGAGCTTCCATTCACATCCGTTTCATCAGGTTAATTTGTAAATTACTTTGAATGTAACTCTTACGTGCTTTGAGAAGAAAAAAAATCAAATCACCTAACAAAAATGGGGTCATCTGGTCCACAGTGTCGTACAGTCTGTGTTAGCACTGGGCTTCACTGTAGCTGGAACACAGGTAGCAGGTGCCCAGTGTCTGCCCGCTGAGCCGACTGGGCCGGCAGCTGTCCGGCAGCCCCTGAAGCTTTCGCCACAGCGTACCCTGAACTAGAGAGCCACTCACTCCATCGACTCACTCCATCGAAGTGCACTCAAGCGAGCTTCTGTCTGAGGCTGAGGGCGGGCATATGAGAAGCAGGGGTGAGCTCCCGCTGTAGAGAGCTGCAGTCGGGGCAGGGGGAGGGGCAGCTTTCAAAAACACTGAGGAAACTCAGCCAATCCATCACAGGCTGAATCTGCCCGGCTTCATGTCAGTGTCTGGCCTGCCAGGGAGATCGTGGTGGCCCTGGCCTCTGACAGTGCAGGCAGTGCAGAGGGGACAGCATTGAGGAGAGCTGAGGACAGGGCGCATCGTGATGAGATCAGACTTGCCAGAGTTTGTCATCGGGTTCGTACACTCACTAGAAGTTATTTTGTAGCTGTTGTCCTCAGGGGATTCTGTCAGCAATGCAGAAACAAAGAGTGTGGCTGAGGGCACTTGTAGTCAGTGTGGATCATTTAAAAAATATATATATTCTGGGTGGACACACAAGCTTGACATAGGAATTGGTCAAAGTGCTGTGTTCTCCTGGCTGGGTTTAACTTCCCAGACCCCGGGCACTTGTTTAAAAAAACAAAAACAACAAAACTCAGTATAGTTTAGCCAGCATAAACATGTTAAAATAAATACTTTTTTAGGTAATTTAATTACTCATTCCATCATACTGGAAGAAGCCGTGTTTTGGTGAGCCATCTTATATAGCAAGCTAAATTATTTTTATTTTTTTAATGCAAAATAATTTTTATAGGAATTAATAGAAGAAAGGCAAGAAAAAATTCTGTTTAAAAAAAGCTATGTTCTGCTGGAATCCCCACTGGTAAGGATTTTTATCTTCTGGAATCGATGTATATTTTAGAAAGTTCATTTTTATCAGAATCAGAGTTCGTTAGGATTTCAGCTATCAAGTTACTGCACCTAACACACAGTCATTTCCCTCTAAATGTTCCACAGCTTAGAGGATGTAACTGGACAGGACCCCACTGGGAACAAAAAGAAGCCTGGTGGGGGCCTGAGGGCAGACTCCTGTGCTGACCACTTTGCCGTGTAGGCGAACGGAGGAAGGGGCGTGCCGTCCTTCCTGGTCAAGCTTAAGTTGAGCACAGAGGTTGACTTAATACAGCTCTAGATGAAGGTCAGCTGTCTTCAGCGTCGTAGTTTGACCCATGAAAATGTTCATAGAACTTTGTGTAGTTGTACCGTACGATTTTATTTTTCTTCATTTATTTATTTACGGTCTTATTTATGTTCTGTTTAATATATAGTTTGGTTCTGGCCATCTTAAATGTCGGACTTACAAGAGGCTATATTGGAGTATTTACAACTCTATGATCTTCATCAAATTTATCACTAACTTTTTGTAATACAAAAAGTTTCAGATGAGTATTAAAGAATAAACTGTGTCTCAGGCTGGTAGTTCAGAGTTGTGACTGAGGGACTTTGGTTTTATTTTATAAAACATGCTCATTTCTAACATGAGAGAAGCTATTCATTCTGATAGAATCTTTCCCACACTCTAAAAGTCGGCAGTAGTGTTGTGTACTTACAGGCAGCTTTTTGTAGGTCTGTCACATTTGTATTGACCCAAATGATTAAAGGAAAAAACATTTTACTAACTTGATCACAAAACCATATGGACAAATAAAAATTTTAATATTATTAAAAATATTTTAAACTTAGAATTTATTCTGCACAGGGTAAAAAAAGAGTTTAATATTTAGCTCTCAAGTTTGGATTATCAGTATATTACAATTTTGTATATCAGACTCAAGTGTTACAGGTACAGAAAGAATATTAACTTGCCAAATGAACGAAGTTTAGCTGAGTCTCTGTAGCATACAAAGTAAATACATTTAAACTTTCTTTGCCGTGTATTTATGTTGTATTAAATATGAGAAGCTCAGGACTGAACTAAATATTTAATCAGGTTAAATTCTGAATATGTTTCTGTTTTCCTTTGTCCTGTTTGTAAAAGTGTGCAAATACATCACCCGGATTAACTCCCACTGCTGCACTTGCCCTGTGTCTGTGGATGGAAAACACTCAGTGATTTCTTTTTTCTAAAACAGAATACGTGTTTCCTGACACTGCATTTTAATGTTGCTTATTGTTCAGCTAATTTCCCTGATTGGCACAAATACAAGAATCTACTCGAACCATGTCCCAAGCAAATATAAAATGTTCCATGAAGAATTCCTCAAGCCAGAAATTTGTCCTGAATAATTCCTGTTTACACTATATGCATAAACAACATGGGGTATTTCCGTTAGGACTGGTGGTACGGGGTCCCCTGTTAAAGTACCCAAGCTGACAGTGTGCTCCGAGTCAGCCAACCCAGCAGGCACTGTGGCCACCTCTGCCACCGAGCCAAGGCAGGCAGGACATTCCACTGTGCAGCACAGGGCACAGAAACAGGAGGGCTTTTATGTGACAGAAATCTGCCTCTGAGATTGCCCTGCTCTGCTTGGAGGCGTGGATAAATGTGTCTGATGTAGAAAGGTCTCTGAAAAAAGAGGAGTCCCCTCTCTCACCTCCGAGTCTGTAAGGATTTTTTTTGACTGCCGTCAGCTGTCACATATTTTAAACAAATCTCCACGGAGACCTTAGTTCCTAAGTTTCCTTAGACACCGGGAGTACATGATCTGCAGTCACATCTGTTTTCCAAATGATTGCTCTCGATACAGAAGTGCTCAGATAATGCTTTATTTACTGGTGCCCTGTGTCTGCCCAGTAGCGACAGACTCCATCCATAGGTCCTGACTCACTTGGCCTCCGAATAGGAAGTAGAAGCTCTTTACCCGGTTGTAGAGAGAACTTGTATTTGAAGAGGATGATAGCCACAGGAGGGAAGTATGCATTTCAGAGAAATCAAAAGCACAGTGAGTAGCGGTGATTATAGCAGGAGAGCCTACCAAGTCCAGCTGAGTGAGATCAGAGATGCCACTGATCCCTCGGGCTTAGATTTCTGGGTTGGCTTGTTTCAGCTCCAGATGCTGCTGGTGGTCTCCTAGTCCCGCCACTGCATAGTGGCCCGAGGCTGGAGGAGCCGGCCTCCAGCAGGCTGCACAGTGAAGCACACATCCTCCAAGCACCAGGCAGAAACCAGCAAACCAGCCCAGGAACAGGGCCTCCCCGAACTCCCACCTGGGCACAATCTCAGGCACAGTCTCATCCCAGAACTCCCGCACGGTCATGTGGGCCACCCAGGAGACAGGAACCAGGACCATCACACCAGAGGTCCAGAGCAGGGTCCCTCCCAGGATGAGCAGTCGCCTCTTCAGACCCTTCCGGGTCTCTCCGAGCCTCAGACAGTCCAGGCCACAGCCAGAGGCCAGCAAGCCCAGCAGCCCCAGCCCATTGGACAGGGACATCAGGATCCTGGAGATCTGCAGTTCGGCTGGCAAGGCCAGGAAGGAGTCAAAGTCCTTGCATTGCCTCCCGACTTCCTCCTGGATGACGCAGGATTTCCAGAGCCCCATGGTCCAGTTTTCCATCTCGTTCAGCTCCAGGTTGAGGTTCTTCCAGTGTGGCAAGTAGTTTGTGAGGCAGGATAAAGCCCATCCCAGCAGGGAGAGCAGGAGCGCAGCCGACTGAGTTGCCGTTCGGAAGACTAAGCCCATTAGAACGTTCTGTGCGCCTGAGCCAGCCCAACTCCTGCCCCACGCTTGCTGTGAAAATGTGACACTTCTCACTTGAGGAGCTCAGACATAGTTTTGCATTGTGTGTATAGGAGGACGCTTGCCAGATCTACTATTGTTTGAGTCCATGTTGAAAAGGTTTCAGAAGCGGACAGGGAAACGCCGCTGTGAACCAGTCATGCTAAGGAGTGGCCCGGGCCGTGTTTGTGTCCCGTGGGCTCGGTTTTGTGCAGAGCACTTTGTCAGTGAGCCTCTCGGGTCAGGCAGTGCTAATCCTCTCTTTGTGAAGGTTTACCTGACTTTCACGTTCCCAGCGTTCCTAACAAGTCAGAGAATTAAGTCTGAATGTAAGAAATGTTTAATTGAAGGTCTGGGTTCAACTCCTCCTGCTTTGTGCTAATTACACCTGTCAGATTTTCATCAGTTAAATAGCTCTCACATTTCAGCGTGTGTGTGTTATGATAATACTGGGTGTTACCATCATTGGGGAAAAAGAGGTTCAGAGAGAAGTATTTCTTAACCAAATAAATCAATCTTATCAGAAATCCCACTAGACTTGAATCGGGCCTGTTTGGAGAAGTCTTTGGCCACGTTTGCTACAGAGCACGGGAAACAATGCTGAACAAGGACAGGTCTCCCTGCTCTCCACGCCTTTGTTAAGCTCACTCACGTGCATTAGCTTAGAAGCAGTTGCCCCGCCTTGTGTATTTGGGGGAATTTTTTGCTTTTTGCTTCTTTACTGAAATAGGCTTTCTAGACTGCTCACCACTCCGGCGAGATACAGTCCACGTCTGTCCTTTTCAATTGGACACAGAAGTTTTCTTTCTGACAAACACACACGGACAGAATCTAGATAGGGAAACATTAAAATGCTTTTTTGCTTTTGTTTTCCCCTTTTTAAATTTGAAGCTTTTGAGGAAAGAGATGAGAGCAGAGTTAGCTCTTAGCAGAGGACCCTGGTGTTCTGGCGTCCATCCAGGTCAAAACCCCACGGGTCACCAGGCTCCTGGGAATATCTAAGCACAAACTGCTTTTGTTTAACGAGCAGACCCACAATGGAGATGACATTTGGGGACTGGCTTAGCCTGTGTCTCTTCTAATACTTAGGGGTGCAGGTTGTCAGTATTTTCTCTAGGAGTAGAAAGTAATTATCCTTCCCAGCCACAGACACCCACACAGCTTTCCCACAGAGTGAACTCTCACCACCAGACAACACACATATGGGCTTAAATAATCAAACCAATGACAGTTCTTTTTTCACACATAGCTATGTAATGTTTGTCATAATACATTCCTTATAGACTTCCCTTCATTCAGATTGGAAAAGAGAACCTCTAGTGTAGAAAAAACATTTAAAGCAGTTATTGAATGAGAAGAAAGTGTGAGGAGTACAATTTAGTTACATAACAACATAACAGAGACCTTTTTTGTAATCAGCTGATTGAGGACACAGCCCGGCCCTTCCGGTGGCTTACACTTTAGGCTGTGCAGTTCCATTTTCCAGGTATGAACCGTGGTCTCCTAGTCCTGCCACTGCATAGTGGCCCGAGGCTGGAGGAGCCGGCCTCCAGCAGGCTGCACAGTGAAGCACACATCCTCCAAGCACCAGGCAGAAACCAGCAAACCAGCCCAGGAACAGGGCCTCCCCGAACTCCCACCTGGGCACAATCTCAGGCACAGTCTCATCCCAGAACTCCCGCACGGTCATGTGGGCCACCCAGGAGACAGGAACCAGGACCATCACACCAGAAGTCCAGAGCAGGGTCCCTCCCAGGATGAGCAGTCGCCTCTTCAGACCCTTCCGGGTCTCTCCGAGCCTCAGACAGTCCAGGCCACAGCCAGAGGCCAGCAAGCCCAGCAGCCCCAGCCCATTGGACAGGGACATCAGGATCCTGGAGATCTGCAGTTCGGCTGGCAAGGCCAGGAAGGAGTCAAAGTCCTTGCATTGCCTCCCGACTTCCTCCTGGATGACGCAGGATTTCCAGAGCCCCATGGTCCAGTTTTCCATCTCGTTCAGCTCCAGGTTGAGGTTCTTCCAGTGTGGCAGATACGTGGTAGTAATGGCTAGAACCCATCCCAGCAATGACAGAGAAAGCGCGACCGATTGCATGGCAGTTCTGAAGATGGAAGCCATGGAGACGGCTGTTACAACTCGGCCACTCTATAGGGTGTGCTGTCCCTTGTGGTTGACAGTGCTGTAATGATCCTGAGCCTATGCTGCCCCGAGTATAAGCTTTGGTCATTAACTCTCTGGGCCACTCTGAAATACGTTTTTGTTCCTCTTGAATATAGTGTTTCATGTAAAGGGTGAAGGACTCTGCTAAAAACTATGAGTTAGGCTCTCTGATAAGGATTTGATCTGTTACCTTCCAATTGGCTTGGTAAAATTATATCCCCAATGCTTGACGAGTATAAGTCTGAAGATGAACAAAGAGGTCTCTATGACCCCTCACCCTAACGTACAACAGAAATCTTTGTGCTTCAATATGGATTAATTAGATTTTAAGTGGTGATAAAAAGGCCAGCTCTTTCTACAACAGGACCTCATTGTAATAGCTGCATCTGAGATTTCAGGGATGCAAAACAAGGCCTTTTAAAGAAAGGTAGACTGTTTCCCTATAATCTCTATTCTCAACATCCTTAACCTACACAAGAGCTCACCCCATGCTCCGAGTGTCACGGGGCCTCACTTGGGACTTGGCAGTTCCCTGCACTAATTAAAACGTAAAGGACCTGGGTTGATGCTCAGAGAAACTCTGAGGAAAGGGGCATTGTGGGAAACTCCAGCAATGTTTAGTCCATCCTCCTTAGAGACGCTGGGTAAAGCCTGATGTGTCTCAGGGAGCTGCTCATTGCCCAGAGCAAGGCTTTCCGCACCACTGCGTCTGAAAAGGCAGAGGAGATAGATGCAGGGGTGAAGGCGCCCGCCTGTCAGTCTCCAGGCAAAAGTCTGGTATGCGAGTAATAGCCACGCTGGGGCTGACCTCCGAGGCCTCATCTTGTTGTCTTGGCTCAGGCCACACCTTGAGAACATACCTCAGGCAAGCATGACCCCTCAAGAACACTGGGCCTCCCAGGCCAGGACAAAAGGCCGCATGCTCCAGATTCCCAATGCTGTTCCATCTCTGGCAGGGCCCAGCCCCCCCGCTCTGAGCACCCACACCTTCAGAGCATCTGGGATCCTTCAGGGGAGCACCTACCCTGGATGAGTGCAGCTCAGTGAAGGAGAAGCGCCATGCTTCATGGTGCACAAGACAGGACAAGTTCAGGACCAGAGAAGATCATTCATGACACCGATACCCTAAAGACCAGTGTATCCCAGGAAGCCTAAGTAGTTTTAGGGGGTGGTGTTTGTTTTATGCCCTCAGCTTATATTCCCAAGACTGTCAGACTAAAGGTGCAGCTCAGTGACAGAGCCCTTGACTACTGTGCAGAAGGCCCTGGGTTCTATCCCCAGCACTTCGAAAGGTTTGCCAACACACGAATGCTTTTTTCTTCTTCAGTGCAAGGCTCAGTTCCTGCTCAAACCTACACTAGGCAAGCACTCTATTGTTCCACTCTCCCCACAACTAGTTTCCTTCCTTCAGAATCCCATTGGCTAGATTGATGTCCCCAGTGTAACAAAGTAACACAGTGCGTGTACACAGAGACAAATGGTCCAGAAAGGGTTGGCACTGGGCCTGGGGCCTGTCACCGAGAGACAGATAAGATGGGGCTCAAGCTTTCTCTACAGAGGCTGGCAGGACAATGAAGGTCCAAACAGCAACCACTAATGAGGAAAACACTGACAATCACAACAGTCCTCTTTCAGCTGGGCTGAGGCGGTGCACACACTTATTGCCAGCACTTGGGAGGCAGAGACGGGCGGATCTCTGAATTTGAAGCAAGCGTGATCTATAGGGCTGATCTGAGTCATGTGAGCAAGAACAGTGGTGCAGTCTCACCCTGCCCTGTGGGGTCCTTGTGTGAGAGTGGGAAGAGCATTGGCAAACAACGAAATCAGAAATAACTGAACACCGCACACATGCACAGCCATGTAAACAAATAGTTTTTAATTTCTTTAAATTTATTTTTATCTTATTTTTATACATACGAGTGGTTTGCCTGCACATATGTCTGTGCCCCATATGTGTGAAGACAGAAGAGGGTGTTGGATCCTTTAGAACTGGAGTTATAGGTAGTTGTGAGCCACCATGAGGGTGCTGGGAACCTGGGTCCTTTAGAAGAGCAGACATCAAACACTGAACCATCTCTCCAGGCAGAGGGAGAGGGAGGGAGAGAGAGAGGAGAGAGAGAGAGAGAGAGAGAGAGAGAGAGAGAGGGCTCCCACCTCTAGAATATGGAGGAAGGGCACACTGAGCCAAAGGACAAATATTTCTCCCCAGTGGCTACTCCTTATGTATTCATCCTTTCTCAGGGAGAAAGACAAAGACAGACATAGGCACAGAGATGGAGAAATGGAACTCACAAGGTCAGCATCCACTGGAGAAGAACCATGAGATCCATTCCAGCTAAGCAGGGCCTGTCACGGTTTTAACAGTAAGCATCACATGCCAGGAGAAAACCCTTGGCCCAGGACAAGAACAGATAGACGCTGTAACAAACCATCCCAGTACAGCGCTCCTTAGGACAAGCAGCCATCTCTGAGAATTTCATGGTTTGCCATTTGAGTGATCCTTGAAAACACGGTTCGAATCGGCTCAGGGCTGGGTCAGCTCAGCTGAGGGAAGGCTGCGGACCCATCTCCAGAGCCCAGGACTCCCGTGGGAATGGAAATACCTGCAGCCATTGTTGGAAAGGAAATCTATCGCCAAAAGTAAATTTCAGGAAACTGTTTTGACACTGTTGGCCAGATCTGCATTCTGGGAGACTCGTGTTAGCATTGTGTAGGGAAGATGGCTTCTCTTTGGTTTCCTGTCTTTAAAGCTCATGACTGGGTTTGTGGTGATGAAACTGCAGATCTTGGCAGGTTTGCCACACTCACTGCCACTGCCAGCCGGTGCCAGTCCCCCGGACACCTCACTGCCACTGCCAGCTGGTGCCAGTCCCCCAGACACCTCACTGCCACTGCCAGCTGGTGCCAGTCCCCTAGACACCTGGCCTGCCCCTCCTGGTTCACCCTTCAATGTAAGATCCTCAGGTTCATACCTGTGAGCATAGGGTGCCTGCTGTGTTTCAGATGAGACCAGCCCAAAATATTTAAACATTCACATGGAAGCAGTGCTAAGGAAGGAACATTTGTCACAGGAAAGGGAGGCAAAGGGACTGAAAGAGGCCAGGCATGGTGATACACACCTTTAATCCCAAAGTTTGTGGGCCAATGTGGACTGATCTCAGTGAGTTCGAGGTCAGCCTGGCCTAGGTAGTGAATTCCAGGCCAGTCAAGGCTACGTAGTTATTTCTCAATAGAAATAACAAAAGTTGAAGAACTATGTTGCTTGGGGCTGACAGAGGTAGGTGTGTTAAAGTTATTTTACGATAAGGAAATCCGGGGGACAAGTTTAGGAGGGAAGGAACAGCATTTGGGTGGAACAGCCTGTAATCCCAGTACCACTAAGGAGGAAGCAGGGGGATTCTGAGTTTGAGACCAATCTGGGTTCACATAGTAAGTGCCTGTCAATAGAATAAAAAGGGGTCAGGGGTTGTTTTGACTTAGTTCTGATCTCTTACCCATGGCCATGGGGCCGGCAGTGAAGCAGTGTCTCATAGTGAGAGCAGTTGGAACACAGAAGAGCACGGGAACCCTGAGGTTGTGAGGCTGGAGCTGGTGGTGGAGTGTTTAACACCAAGTGCTGGGATTTCAGCGGAAAGATAACTAAGAACCCGGAAGAACCTGGAAAGGCCATCAGTAAATGTGTGGTGTGGTCACAGCTGCATTTTGTAACTAACTGATGTTCCTAGGGTCCTTTGTACCACCTGAGACCCAACCACAACCAAACTGTCTACAGACAAACAGTGACCGGACTGATGCTCACAGTGTCTGGGGGACTTGGGCAGGGCCCCCTCTGTATCCCCACTCCTACAGCTGACAACAGAGGACACTGAGCACTGCAGGGACAGGGGTGCAGGAAAAGCGGAAGCACAGAGCAACAGGACAAGGGCACAAGATGGCATCGGAGAGCTATAGATCCTAAGGTCAGAGGAATGACACAACCTCCTGTTGTCAGAATAATCCTTTTTCAAAAATCCCTCCACAGTTGGTGAGATTTCTCAGCAGGGAAAACCCTTATCAACCTGAGGTCAGTCAGAACCCATGTGGTCAAAGGAGAGAACTGACTCCTCGGATTCCACATACATATGCCCACATGATAGATGATAGATAATTGATAGATAAATAGATAATTAATAGATGATAGATAGATGATTGATTGATAGATAATAGATGGATAATAGATTGATAATAGATGGATGGCAGATGATAGATAATTAATAGATGGATGATAGGTAAATAGATGATAGATAATAAATAGATGGATGATAGATATGATTGCTATAGATAGATACATGATAGATGATGACAGATAAATAGATGATAGATAGATATAATTGACATGGATAGATAGATAGATAGACAGACAGACAGACAGAGATGATAGATCAGTAGGCAAATGGACAGTACAATAAAAAGTAATTAAATAAAAACAATTCCTCAAGCACTAGAGATCCAAGCATATCATTCCATAGTGTGTGCTCCAGCTCTGGGCCAGGTTACAGACCAACTGTTAGGCACAAGGTAAAGGTCTGTCATGGTTGGAGACCTGGCAGGAAGGATGCCCACAGAGAAGCCAGCCTCACGAAAGGTCATTTCACGCCTCTCTGGCCAGCACCTTGGGTGTGTACTCACCACGGGGTCTGCCCTTTCTCCCTGTCACTTTGACATGTCAGAAAAGACAAAGAGATTCTTCCTGCCAAACACAACTCCATTTGATTAAAGAAAGCCTGTAGTTCCAGAGACTGAAGCAGGAGAAACACTTGAGCCCAGACATACCAGGTCAGCCTGGACAGCCAGGAACACTCTGTCTCCAAAAGAAAAAGAAAAACAATTTTAATATATGTTCTTATCCTAGTAACTAGGAACTCTCAGCTCACTCATAAGCCAAGGCTCCTGGTGCCCCATACTCTACAGTGCTATGCCTTGTGCTTTATATGTACACATCAAAATGTCTGCACTGTGAACGGATTTGATGGATTCTTCTAGCATGAGAACAAAATGTCAACACCATGGATGCTGTGCCCAATGCCAATGGCCTTCCCTTACTGATGACACATCAGCTGTCCCTACTCATCTGGTGATACCAGCTGCAGAGGGGTAGGAAAACCACTGAGGCCTGGTGGGCTGCAAACAAAATCATCCTATTCCAGGATTGGCCGGCATGGACCAATGGTCTGTGCTAGACCATTGTTCCTCCTAAGGAAACCACCCAAAGAGCTTATTCCAAGTGAGAGCTGGTGGGCTAAGAACCCTGGGTGATGGGAATCACCTGAGGTCTAGGGAAAAGAGTAGAAAGTTCAGGACCACCACAATGTTCATAGGGTCCTGATGGGATTTTTAGAGATTTTTCTGCAAAGAACACATAGGAGTCTCTTAAGGTGAAAAAGACATCTGTAAAAGAAAAAAAAAAAGATAATCTTTCGGGGTGAATTCCCTTCTTCCAATCATCATCACAGGCGGCAATTATGAAAGCGTCTTTTGTGTGCACAGAGGCCTCTAGTAGCAGCCATCTCAGTAGTCAAGCAATGGCTGTGTTCCCGAAACGCTCCCGGAAGTCTGTGATGCTAGGAATTGAACCCAGGGACTCAGGCACGACATGTCCCTCGATGTATAGGAGATGAGGCTAAAGCACAGAGGACCAAGACTCTTATACTTGGCTCCAGAGGCATCTACAGATCTCTGGGGCACAAGAATGAACTCTCAGAACCCAAAGCTGACCTGGGATGTCCCTTATCTGTGCTAGACCATTGTTCCTCCTAAGGAAACCACCCAAAGAGCTTATTCCAAGTGAGAGCTGGTGGGCTATGAACCCTGGGTGATGGGAGCTGGGGAGGGTGACAGTGAGAACCTTGGGAGATAGTTTCTGCAAGCATCCACAGTGTGAGGTTTCCCATTATGATCCATCAGATGGCTCACTGGGAGCTAGGAACAAGGGCACAGCCACCATGCAAATGTCTTGTCACACAGAGACCATGGATGTAAGTAAGTCCCAGGCATACGGCATGATAAAATGAAGCAAAATAACTAAGTGATAAGAGGATGGTTATTTGTGAGTGTGTGTGCCTGTGTGTGAGTGTGTGTATGTGTGTATACATATATGAGTGTGTATGTGTGGGTGTGCATGTGTATATGTGTAAGTGTGTGTGTATGTGAGTGTGTGTTTGAGTGTGTGTGAATGTGTAAGTGTGTGAATGTGTTTGTATGTGAGTGTATGTATGTGTGTGAGTATGCGTGGGTGTGTATGAATGTGAGTGTGTATGTGTGTGAGTATGCACGAGTGTGTATAAGTGTGAGTGTGTATGCATGTGTGTATGTGTGTAAGTGTGTGTATGTGTGTGTGTGTGTATGTGTGTATATGTGTGAGTGTGTATATGTGTGAGTGTGTGTGTGAGTGTGTATATGTGTGAGTGTGTATATGTGTGAGTGTGTGTATGTGTGTGTATGTATGTAAGTGTGTGTATGTGTGTATATGTGAGTGTGTATATGTGTGAGTGTGTGTGTGTGTGTGAGTGTGTATGTGTGTGAGTGTGTGTATGTGTGTGTATGTATGTAAGTGTGTGTATGTGTGTGTGTGTGTGGTGTGTGAGTGTGTATATGTGTGGTGTGTGTGTGAGGGTGTGTGTGTGTGTGTGTGTGTGTGTGTAAGTAAACCTAAACTAAAGGGTATCATCAGTTCTCACGCTCAAGGACCCCTATCTCCTTTGAGACAGGGTCTCTTAGCCTGGAACCCACTAATTGGGCTAGCCAGGCTACGCAGTTGAGTTCGAGGCATCTCCCTGTCTCACATTCCCAGCACTGGGATAACCATTTTTACATGGGTTCTGGGGCTGAAACTCAGGTCTTATGTTTATGTAGCAAGAACTTTATTGGCTAAATCTGTTTAAGCCCAAGATGTAATAAGTTTTGAGAATTAATAATTGTAATTGTTTCTAATGTAACTTCTACGAGTATATATATATCAGTATTTAATGATGGCTGGTGTTCAACAACGATCTCCCAGTATCCCAAGACCCTCATCAGCTGATCAAGATGAGACAGACCCAAAGCATCCCTGTAACGGGCCCATATGCCCAAATAGGTATCACCGGGAAGCTAGGACAGGTTAGAAAACCTCTCCACGAATCTCAAACACACCAGACTTGGCCTTGGGGCACCATGGTCCTTAGGTTCACTGCCTGGAGCTGCAGTCTAGGATCCTTGGGACACAGCATCCAGCAGGTTCAGGGGCAAGCCAAGGGCAGAATTGGCTTGTGGGTCTCAGCCAGTGCTGGGGCAAAGGCAAGGTTGGCTGGCGAGACTGGCAGCTCCCAGCCAGGGACACATCCTACCTGATTTGTGCTGGTTCACTCTAGAGTTACCTGAAACAGAAGAGGTTCCGAGTAGCCTGCCTGTTCTGAACCTCCAAAATATCCCAGCTTGACTCAGAGATGGAGGAGACACACACACACACACACACACACACACAATTTAAAGTCATTTACCTCCTACTTGCATTGATTAGTTCAGTTTTATAGCCAGTCAATATATTCAGTGAGATAGATAGGTAGGTAGGTAGGTAGGTAGACAGACAGACAGACAGCAGACAGACAGGTAGGTAGGTAGATGATAGATAGGATGGATGGATAGATAGATAGATAGATAGATAGATAGATAGATAGATAGATAGATAGATAGATATGGCATATGTACATATATACAAGATGGAATATTTTTGACTTTAAAGATTAAAATCCCAGGGCAGACGAGATGGTTCAGTAAGTCAGAGGGCTTGCTGTTAAAGTATGAGGACCTGAGTTCAAACTTCCAACATCCAATAAAGTCCAGACATGGCTGCTTGAACCTGTAAGTGCACATTGGAGGTTATCGTATTTATTCCATGACACAAACACCATCATTCGCTCCTCTTGACAGATGAAGAATTGGAGATTTAAATAGGGTGATACCTGGCTTGGGCACATTATGACGAAGAGGCAAGTCCAGGCCTGTTTGTGTCCAGCCTTAATCTTTTACACCCTTGACCTTTGTCACAATAGCTTCTCCACTTTGTCTTAAAGCTTTGCTTGCTCTCGGCTGGCATTCATTGGCTAGGGCAAGTCCTTGGACCAGAGTCAGAGCTCCAAGTATGTCCTCCAGCAGTGGACACTGACATTACGAGAACCATCTGCTGGCTTTGTAGATGTAAAGTTAGAAACCACAGTGGAGAGAGGGCTTTAGCGGGGATTATAGGAATTGTCCTAACCTGAGGCACAGCCTCCACCCATTCCACAAACAGAAGTGAAAAGACCTCTCGCTCAGGATTACCTGGGTTCTTTACCTTGTAAATCCTTTCTAAATATTAATCGAGTTCTCTGGCTAAGCTAATTTCCAGTTAACTGAAGGGGAAATCATCCCAAACCAGGCTGGAGCAACATCTCTCATCGCAGTGGGTGTCTAGTGACTCAGGCCCCACACAGTACAGCAGCTCCCCTTCTGAGAAGCGGAGGCCTGAGAAGCTGAGGCCTGAGAAGCTGAGGCCTGAGAAGCTGAGGCCTGAGAAGCTGAGGCCTGAGAAGAAGCTGGCTGAAGTTCCGGTCAGGACTGAGCTGCGGCCTGGGAACTTAGGTTCCTGGGCTCTTCCACCAAGTGTGGGCTCAGCAGGAACCCACAGCCCCAGTTAAGCCCTGGCCATCACAGTATTTGTCCTTTTCCCCAGGTTAGAGACCAAATTCCACGCAAACATCAGCCTGTGCTGAATGTATGCCGGGAATGGGGGTGGAGGGCTGGAGGAGCGGGAGCACCTGCCCCTGGGCCACGCAATCCGGAACCAAGGTGAGGTCATGGTGGGGCCCGACCTGGAGCCACTGTAGAGAACCTGCAAGTCTTCCAGGTTTACACTGCTTTAGCACCAGCCTTGGGACCTTAGAGCAGCAAAGATTCTCCAGCCAGAGTCGAACGCTAAAGGCTTCAGGAAGCGAAAGGTTGATTCTGAATTTGCATCATTTCCCATGCCAAGGGGCATCCGGCCCCTAAATGTACATGAATCACGCACCTCCCAGGAGGGCCCACGGCAATATGGTGAGAGGGATGCTACCGTCTGAGCAGCCCCACGGGCCACTCAGTTCTGATTTTTCCACTTAATACCCAAAAGGCCTGCTATTGGAAACCTCTGGTGTGTGCATGAACATATATGTGAACATACATGTGAACGTATGTGCATGTGAAGGCCAGAGCTCAATCACTCACTCTGTGAGACCAGGTCCTTTGCTGAGCACACTCCATCCATTCAGTCAGGCTGACTGGCGGGGAGCTCCAGGGTTGCACCTGCCCCTGCATCCTCACCACCCCATTGCAGCCTTTTACATTGGTACTAGGGCTTTGAACTCATGCTTGTGTGGCAGACACTTTACTGAGCCAGTCCCCTCCACAAGTGTTTCTTGAACTGACACAGTCCAGGCCCTGGGTCTATGGTGGGGGGTAGGGGGTAAACAGATCTGTCACATCCCTGTTTTGTGTCATATGGAAATAGGGTTTTGGTAGAAAAAAATAATAATGGCTTAAAGAAACCATCTATAGGGATGGATTTAAATGTCTATGAGCCTTCATTTCTGTCCTAGTTGACTGTTACCCCCAGCAGGACATAGCCTAGAGTCACCTAAGAAGGAAATTCAATTGAAGGATCCCCCAGATCAGATTGGCCTATGCCTGGTAGGGGGTTGTCTTGATTGCTAACTGACGTTAGAGGGCCCAGCCCACTGTGGGTGGTACCATTCCCTAGGCTAGCAGTCTTAGAATGTATAGGAAAACTACCTAAGCAGGAGCCTACAAGGGAGAGAGCAAGCAGTAGTCCTTCTTAGTTTTTGTTTGTTTATTCAATTTTTTATTTTTATGTGTATGCACTTGTATGAGTTTAAGTGTCCTTCATGAGTACAGGATCCCAAGGGACGGAAGAGAGCATCATCAGACTCTCTAGAATTAGAGTTACAGATGGATGGGAGCCACCATATGGTGCTGGGACTTGAACCTGGGTTCTCTAGAAGAGCAACTAGTGCCTTAACCACTGAGCCATCTTTCCAACCTCATCCTCCATGATTGCTGTTTCAAGTTTCTGCCTGCTTCCCTGTCCTGACCTAGAACTATAAAGCTAAATCAAGCCCGATCCTCCTCTAAGTTGCTTTTGGTCAAAATGTTTTATCATAGCAAAAGAAAGGAAGTCAGAAGGGCACCCATGTGGGGCTCCTCAGCTCCACCACCCTATCCTGTCAAGCACTGACAGGCATACTTGGAGGCGAAGGAGGGGAAATGCTGTTTTAATTGCTTCCTGACTCCCTAAGCCTCAGAGATTCTGGAACATACTAAAGGAATTCAGATTACATGCCCGCTGACCTTTCTGGGGGATCCCCTGAAATAGCACATCACCCCAGTGCTGGCGCAGGGCTCTGGCAGATATGTAGTTCCACAGGAAGCAAGGCAGGGCTGCCTGGGTTAGGAGTGGGAGGGGAGCCCTGGCCTCCATTCCTACCAAGGTTCACTTGCTGCGGCAGGAACACCTGCGTCTGCAGACACAGTGCTCATTGTTTTCTCCACAGATCGTTCCACAACTTTCTTCAGAAAGGTGTACACGAGGGAGGGTTGAGGGCCGAGAATTTCCCTCTTCCATTTCACTGCAAAAGACACCAGGTACTGAAGTGGTGTTTTCTGCCCCGGCCTTCTCCTTTGAAAATTCATTTCCTAGGACACACCTGCTTCCTGTTTATTCCGAGACAGCATTCCAGAGCCGCTGACTCCCCCAGCGAAGGGGAGTCATTAGGGCTCAAACCCACCAGCCGCAGAGCCAAAGAGACACTAGTCCATCCAGGCTGTGTTCTTTTCCCACTGCTGCAACCAAATATCTGACCAGAAGCAGGTTAGAAGAAGCAAGGCTTAGTTACTCTGGCTTGCATTGTAAGGGACACAGCCTGTCACGCCGGGGAGGGCAGCGGGACAGTAAGTGAGAGGGCTCCGTTACATCTCAGTGTACTAGTGTGCTAGGTAGTGAAGATTTCAGGCAGGAACCTAACCTAGGTATGACTCACAAGCCCTGCACCTATGGCCCTACGTTGGCCAGCTAGACCCCATCTGCAAAGAGTAGCCCAGGCCCAGAAATCAGCGCCACCAGCTGGAGACCAAGTGTTAAAAATACATGAACGTGTTGGGGGAGACACTTCACATTCAAAACAGGACTTCCCTTTAAAATGGTGTTATCCAAAAGCATCACAAAGATTTCCAAGTTACCCCTCCAAGCCTCTTCCTATGGCACGAGCTGATGTAAGGAAAATGTTAAGAAGTTGGGCTCTAGAACCAGAAAACCCTGGGTTCAAAGCGTAACTCTGTAATTTAGGACTACGCAACCTTGGGTAACGTGACACCCTGTCTCCTGGTCTATGATAGATAATAAAACGTAAGTATTCACAAGGTGCCCGAGAACACTAGTGGCAATGTGTGGGATCCCACGACGCACAATGGGCTCTTGATAAATGAGCTGCTATTTTTACCTTGGAGTTTGTTTCCCCAACCCTCCTTCAGGGACTGTGAAAGATCAATGCTTCTGTACTTGGGTTCTTTGTTACTGTGCATGACCTGAACCAGGCTCCTTGTCCAAAGTTTTAAACAACTTGACTCTTCTAAACTTGGGGGTTTTGTGCCAGGGAAAGGGCTTGACAGGTAAGCTCGGCTCAATAGCAGGTCTGCGAAACCCATTGTTTCTCCTGAGACACAACTGAGTGGCCCTGTCTCCCACGCTGCTCTCTCACACTGTACCACCATATGCTGCTGACCCACTGGCCTTTGGGTGAGAGGATCCAGACTCTGGGCACTGAGCATGGCTCCTGCGGTCGCTGACCCATCTGCTCTACCACAGTAGGAGCTGAGAGGCGGGCACAGAAGCGGTGCTTTTGTTAGCTTTTGCCCAGCTCCTGTGGAAGGAGAGCTGTAGCTCTTATCAGGCTTCTGTCAGCATAGTCTGGGAGGAAATTTTCATTCTTAAGGGGAGACAGGTTTATGAAAGAGATTTCAAACATGAAATACTTTATACTGATTCCTGAATGTTTTCGTTCACCTACCCATCTACCTGCCCATCTACCAATCTCTCCATCCATCCATCCATCTATCCATCCATCCATCCATCCATCCATCCATCCATCCATCCATCCATCCATCCGTCTGTCCATCCATCTACCCATCCACCATCTATCTATCCACCCCACTCTCCTATTAATCCATCTACCCATGCATCCATCTAACCACCAACCCGTTCATCCATCTACTAACCCATTTATCTACCCATCAAGCATCCATCTGCCCACCCATTTAACTATTCACCCACCCACCTACTCATACACCTAAGATCTATTGTCTACTCATCCATGCAGCAGTCCATTGATCTCATTCTACATTAGGGCACCTGTGTTGGGTACTAATACGAGATGAATATTCTTTTTTTTTTAACATTTATTTATTATGTATACATCATACAGCTTTCTGCCTGCATGTATGCAACTACAGGCCAGAAGAGGGCACCAGACCTGATTATAGATGGTTGTGAGCCACCATGTGGTTGCTGGGAATTGAACTCAGGACCTCTGGAAGAGCAGACAGTGCTCTTAACCTCTTAGCCATCTCTCCAGCCCCAAGATGAATATTCTTAATTCAAACATCTGAAATCTAAAATGGTCCCAAATCTTTAAGCTTCTCGAGTGCTGACCCGACACGGTACGGTGGTTTGAATGGAAGTGCCTCCCATAGGCTTATATAGTTAAATGTTTGGTCCCCATCTGGTAGAACTGTGTGGGAAGGATTAGAAGGCGTGGCCTCTGGGGTAGATATGGTCTTGTTGGAGGAAGTATATCGCCAAAGCCAGGCCAGGCCCAGTCTTTCTCCTTCTCTCCCTCCCTCTCTCCTCCCCTCCCCCTCCCCTCCCTCTCCTCTCCTCCTCTTCATCTCCATCTCTATCCCCCTTCCCTCCCCCTCCCCTCCTCCTCTTCATCTCCATCTCTATCCCCCTCCCCTCTCCTCCTCTCCCTCTCTTCCTGCCTGCAACTTTCAGGTGTGAACTCTCATCAACTTCTCCAGCGCCATGCCTACTTGCCTGCTGCCATGTTTCCTGCCATGAT
This sequence comes from Rattus rattus, assembly GCF_011064425.1. Taxonomy (NCBI): domain Eukaryota; kingdom Metazoa; phylum Chordata; class Mammalia; order Rodentia; family Muridae; genus Rattus; species Rattus rattus. The sequence continues at coordinate 40,221,736 of NC_046166.1, forward strand.
GATTGTGAACCAATCCCCTGAAACTGTAAATAAACAAGCAAATGCTTTCTCTTATAAGTTGCCTTGGTCACAGAGTCTCTTCATAGCAATAGAACAGTGACAAGAAGGCACCACCAGTGGAAAATTCCGTACTTGACCTCATATGATAAGTCTTGCCAGGATGTGAGTGCAATGAGGGATGTTGTACTAATTTACCTTTAGGCTAGGTAGATAAGGTATAAATAAAACTAATTTCATAGTTAGACCTGGATCCCACTTTCATGATGTCTCAATACATATATAAGCGAATATTCCAGAATTTGAAAATCCCAAGTCAGGCGCTTCTTCTGCTCCTGCCTATTTTGGAGTAAAGAATACTGAGCCCAAAGTCTTTGTGACAGGTACATGATTTATGAAGGTTTGGAGACCTGAGGAAGGGGGGTCCTCACTGCCAAGTGGCTCAAAGACCTCTCAGGTGAAGAGCTTGCCAAAGATGCCCCCACGGCGGAGCTTTGCTTTACCAAGCATGCCAGGTGAAGGGGCCCGCTTTGCAGGTGTGGAGAAGCAGAGCTCATGTGAGGGCTGCACTCATCCCTCCATGGTTTCTTTGAGAAACCTCCCAAAGCCAAGGGAACTCTGTGCTTAGCCCCCTTCCCCTAAGCATTGAGCTTCGCAGGCTCTGCCCAACCTCCAGAAAGGTGTGTGACCAGGTGAATACAGATGGGTCTCAGAGTCTACCCTCAGGGGCAAAACCCAGGGAGCCTGCATTCACTGAGCACCAACTGTATGCCTCACACATGGCTTATGTGAAAGAGAGGCCATACCCTGAGGGAAGATGGCAAATGTACTCCTTTTATTCTTTCTTGAATTTGCCCTGCTACATTCTCTCCTGCTGGGATCTCTATAGAGACCTGCCATGGACATCTGGTCCTGGGCTAACTTGACGGATTTCAAACCACAGCACTGACAGAAATGTCAGCTAAAACAAATTCCCACCCAGCCCAAATTCAAAAGGCTAAATAAATAAATAAAGCACATTACCAGTGAGGAACTGTTGAGGAAGTCAGCACAGTTGGACCCTGCTGTTGACTTGCTAGGATGCCTTTACTTCCTGGAGAAAAGCCACACAAGGCTGACAAGATGGCATGACAGGTGAGGTCACTTGCCACCAAGCTTGTTGTCATGAGTTTGGTCCCCAGGACCTACATAGTAGAAGGAGAGAATCGCCTCTTACAAGACAATGATTGACAGCAGAGGAGACCTATAGCCAGAAGTGTAGCCAGGCATTAACAATTTCTCTTTTGAGGGGGGTGGTCTTTTGAGACAGGGTCTCACTGTATAACCCTGGCTGTCCTGGAACTCACTATATAGACCATGCTGACCTCAAACTCATAGAAATCTGCTTGCCTCTGTTTCTTGAGGACTGGGATCAAAGGTGTGGGCCACTATGCCCGGCTAATATTGACATTTTCTAAACATTGACTCCTAATGTCTGCCTTACATAACATGCCTTGCATACATCAAGCAGACAGAAAACACTCAGGCCTTTTCTCTGAGCTGCAGGCCACTGTAACACAGAAGGGGCAATTTGCCTTCTTTCTGTTGTGTGCGGTACCCAGAAAGAACAGACAAACTTGAGGCTGGAGAGATGGCTCAGAGGTTAAGAGCACTGACTGCTCTTCCAGAGGTCCTGAGTTCAATTCCTGGCAACCACATGGTGGCTCATAACCACCTGTAGTGAGATGTGGTGCCCTCTTCTGGCTTGTAGGCATATATGCAGGCATATGCAGTACATGTAATAAACAATTCTTTAAAACAAATAGACAGGCTTTATACTGCAAAGAGGCTCTCTCCTCTGTGCTGGGCTGGCAGTTGCGGTGAAGGTGAATGTCCAATGGAACAACCAGGAGACGTTCACAACCAACCCTGGGAAAACAAGAGGCAGCCACCACTCAGCTTTTCCAAGACCAAATTGTTGTTTTGTTTTGTTTTGAGAAGAGGTCTGACTCTGAAGCTCTGGCTGATGTCAAACTAGTAATACAGACCAGGCTGGCCTCAAACTCAGAGGTTTGCCTGCCTCTTTTCTGCCTCCGCCTGGTACTGGGATCGAAGGCATGCCACTATCCGTCTCTCTTGCTTTTCTGATCTTAGCAGCACTGAGTGGATCTATTCGAAGTTTCTGTGATAGGGAGACAAGGCTGACTGGACCCCACTCAGAGGTCTTAGTATTCTCCTTCTTCCTCTCTTCCCCAACTCTTATTCTCTCTCTCTCTCTCTCTCTCTCTCTCTCTCTCTCTCTCTCTCTCTCTCCTTCCCTCTCTCCCTCTCTTTCTCCTCTCCCTCTTTCCCTCTCTCTCCCCCCTCCCTCTCTTTCTCCTTCTCTCCCTGTCTCCCTCTCTCTCTCTCCTTCCCTCTCCCTCTTTCCTCTCTCTCCCTCTCTCCCCTCTCTCCCTGTCTCCTTCTCTCTCCCTCCTCTCCCCCCCCCTTTCTCCCTCTTCCCTCTCTCCCTCTCCTCTCTCCTTCCCTCTCCCTCTTTCCCTCTCTCCCCCTCTCTCCCTGTCTCACCTTCTCTCTCCCTCCCTCTCCCTCCCTCACCCTTTCTCCCTCTTCCTCTCTCCCTCTCCCTCTCTCTCCTCCCCTCTCCCTCTCCCCTTCCATTTCCTCTTATATGCCTCACCCTAACCGCCTCCATAGCCGCCATCTTCCATGCTCTCTTCTCCTTCCCATCTGCCTTCTACAGTCTCAGGAGAGGAAGGGCACCTCCAGGCCTGTGTGATAGGACTAATGTGGTGGTTTATCTTCCTAGAGCTTTGTGGCTTGGATCTCCAGATTGGTGCTGTTGGGAGATGGGGCCTAGCGGGAGATCTGTAGATCAAAGGGGGCTTCTCTCAGAGGAGAGAGTGGGATTTGCAAGTATTTCTTCTCCAAGCCATGATGTAACTGTTGCTTGTTCCTTGTTCTAGTGTCTGCTGTTGGTCTCACCATGAAGTGCTGCAGACTGGGGGGCAGGGGAGGGTCACCATAGAGCCACGCCATGCTATTAGAACTTCAAACTACCCAGAGGCTAATAAGCATCTTTCCTTCATGAGTACGGTGAGGAAAAAAAAAAGTCTGGTTGATACAGAACGGTCCCTCCTTGGACAAACCAGACACTGCAGCATTTCTTCACTGAATTCTGCTTCCCACATCCTGATATGGGCCAGGTCTCCAGCCACACCCGACCACACTCGGATAGCGCCTTTCCACCGTGGTTGGCATGCATGCTCGTGTTACAACCCTATAGGGTTACACAGCTGGTTTTATTTATGAAGATTAAGGCCAGCTGCCTCCCATCCTCCACCACCAGGCCTCTAACCCAAGTATCTATATCTTCATGGGCATCAGTAGGATGGCCCCGATGAATGCTGGGTTCTGGGAGGAACTGAGACGTTGAGAAGCAGAAATAGGAGACCAATTTCCAGACCCTAGATTTTTGAAAAATTAGTAGTACTAATTTGTTACTCAACTAAAAGTGACATCACTTATATAATTTATATTTGTTAGGAATTGTTTACATGGCCAGGTGGTGGCAGAACACATTTTAATCCTGGGACTCAGGAGGCTGAAGCAGGTGGATCTCTGTGAGTTCCAGGCCAGCAGGGTCTACAGAGTGAGGGAAGTCTAGGACAGCCAGTGATACAGAGTGAAACTTTGTCTCATAAAACAAAACCAACCAACCAACCAAACAAACAAACAAACAGAGTTAGTTACATAATTACAGTTATTAGGTGTGTGGTTTTATTTTTTAGAAAATTTTCACTTCAAATCGAGAACCTGTAAAGTTCAGGTGGCCCTCCTTCCACACATGTCCTTGGCCAATCTCACTGGGTCCGTTACACTAAAACTTTCCTCATTGTCCTCTGTGGAGAAAAGTCATGATGCTCAGACAGCATTCTCGTCTCCCCAGAATCAAGTTGAGGAATACGGCACAAGAACTGAGAGTCTGGGGTTGGGGATTTAGCTCAGTGGTAGAGCGCTTGCTTAGCAAGCGCAAGGCCCTCGGTTCAGTCCCCAGCTCCGAAAAAAAGAAAAGAAAAGAAAAAAAAAGAACTGAGAGTCTGTACACGAGCACACACAAACATGCCACACACGCAAGCATACATACACATACAAAGACACACACACACACACACACACACACACACACACAGAGGAGAGAACTTCATGTCATAGAATGGTAGGCACAACAGTTTGCAAGTCAGGTCCCCCTGATGGAGACTGGCCTACCCCCTACTTGGTTGACATTTACTTATTTATTTCTACTCAGTGTTGTAGAATGTGTGCACATGTGTATGGGTATGCATATGTCACAGTGTGTACGGGGGGGGGGGTCAGAGGACAACAAACCCCCCTCCATCATGTGTCTCGGGATGGAAGTCAGGCAGACAGTATTCATGGCAAGCACTTTGGCCTACTGAGACATCTCGCTAGCCTTGTGACGGTTCGTTATTAAATGTTGGCCATATTGGGTTCAGCAGTGCCTGGAGGCAGGGAAAGTGTTATTTCTGGGGACTGTGTGAGGATATTTCCACCAGAGGCAGACATTTGAATAAGCACACTAAGAAGGTTCATCCTCAAAGGGTGGGTGGGTACCCAACCTGTCCAAGGTCCAGACAGAATAAAACAGTGACAGATTCTCTCTCTCTCTCTCTCTCTCTCTCTCTCTCTCTCTCTCTCTCTCTCTCTCTCTCCCTCTCTCTCACTCTGTGTGTGCGAGAGAGAGAGAGAAAGGGGGTAGAGTGAGAAAGAGAGAGTGTGTGTGTGTCTGTCTGTTTGTCTCTCCCCCTTCTTCTTCCCTTTCTCCTGTCTCTTCCTTCTGTCTGTCCCATCCTCCTTTCCTCTTCCCCCTCCCTCTCCCTTGCTCTCTCTTTCTCTCTCTCATCTCTGTCTTTCTCCCTTCCCATGAGCTAGGGCATCCATTTTTCCCTCCTCAAATATCAGAACCCCTGGTTCTTGGGCTCAGAACTCAGGGTCTTATATGTGAATGCCAACCCAAGCCCATGACCTGAACCTCCTCTTCTGGGCCTTCAGTCCTGGACACAGCTCCCTCTTTCTCTGAGTTACGTGATGTGTATCACAGGACTTCCTATGTGAACCAGCTTGTAGAACGGATGTCTTCTAAACCCATATACATAACCTACTGGTTGTACTTCTCAAGAAGACTAGCATGAATGTCATTCTGCCACGTAGCTCTCTCCTCTTGTCTATGGTTTAAACTCTTGGAAGATAGATCAGACAGAAGAGAGACTGACAGTGAGTGACCAAGGACATGCTGTGTGACTTGTAGTACTGTCCCCTTTCCTGCCCCGACTCTGTTCCTGCCTGAATATTATGACCCAGATAGATGCTGCTGCTGCTCTGAGACAAATGGACGAGCAGTGTTTATTCTAAAGCATCTTAAGGAAGAGTCAATTCTCTGATAATTCTCTGCAGGATTGATTTAAAGTTGGAGAGATAGTGATCTTATGCAAGTCCCAGCACCCACAGTGCAGTGCACAGCTGTTTGTAACTCCAGTCCCAGAGGTATCTGACATCCTTTTCTGGCCTTCATGGGTGAAAGGCATCCACATGAGTCCATGAACACATATATAGCCAAGCACCCATCCACCTAGAATAAAATAGATTTTTAATACAAGGAAAAGCATTCTGAAGAAGGACAATGGGTTAGTAAGTTCAGGAGAGTCCAAAAACTTTAGGCCATACAGTGTGTGGTCTTTTCTGCTTCCTCTCCCCACTGTTTTGACGGACTTTGTTCTGCACATGCTCCTTTAATTCCAGCACTGGGGAGGCAGAGACAGGCAGATCTGAGATCGAGGGCTTCCAGTGTTCCTGTGCAAACAGGCTTCATTTACATGTTAATCTTCATGTATCTCTTTCTGGTCCCACTCATGTGTCAAATCTCTGTGGGTATCTGAGGCCCTAGGAATCCTCCATTACCCACCAACTCCCCCAGCAACAGGGCCTTGAAGATGAATGGCCAATGCTACAAAATTGTAAGCAGGGCATCCGGTTCCTGTGACAATCTTGCCTAAACCACAGGTCTCTCCTATTCGAAATATCATTTGCAATCAACACCCACCTCTATAAACCCAGCATCTCTCTTTTTTATGAAGTTTATATGAAGTGGAATTTATCAGTTGCAAAACACCAGCGATGCTTCAAACAGAAAGGAGATGGGCTGTTTTACGAATGCTAAGTCTTGGATGTATAACGCATCCCTTGCCCTGATGAAGTCTGGCATCTCCTGCCAAATCATAGGGACACAGTGAGATAACTCAAGGACACAGTGTTTGCAGAAGCGCGACTGCACACATTTACCCCAAAACCAGGGGACTGTGCTTCAGTGGGATGTTATCCATTTTGACTTCATGCCTGTGCACATGGGGACAACAGAGAAATCTAAAGACAGCAGAGTGAGTGAACTGCTCATGTGTATGTCTCAATATTTCGTTTCTTGTCTTAAAGTAAATTCTAAAATTGTGCCTGTTTCAGAGCCCACAAACCTGAATCTGTCTCTGCTCGGTACTTAGGTCTCAGGCCAAAGCAGGAAAAAGAAAAAGATAAACCAGACGAGGACCCGTTTTTCTGCCAACGAAACAAAACAAAACAGGAAAATGTATATTTATATTGATAAGCTCCGAGAGCCGTTCTGCAGATGGAGGTAAGGCAGGAATGGATGGACGTCTCCGCCCACTTTCTTTACCGTATTAGCTGCCTGACCCCTGTGAGTGTGTAAGTCTGTGATGTCAACATCAGAAACAGTCTGGGTTTGACTCCAAGGCCTGAGACAGACAAGAGGGAGCAGTGGGAGTTTATGGCCACTGCTAATTTATGCATATTCCCGTGCAAGGTGGAGGCCGGGGATGAATAAGTTGCATCGTAGAACCGCGGCCTTTTATCACTCAAGATCCCGTAGTTAGTCATTTAACGGGAAGAGTTCTTACTCCGGGGAGTGATGAAACCTGATCTATGTGCACCTTAATCACGCTGTTTCTCTTTCAAAGACATAAACACACACTCGCCCACTAATCTTGCAACAGCAGGCCCCGTGCTGAGAGCACAGTTCTCAACCTTCCTAACGCTGAGGCCCTTTAATGCAGTTCCTCGTGCTGGGTGACCCCAGCCATAAAATTATTTTTGTTGCTACTTCCTAACTGCAATTTTGCTACCGTTGTGAATCACACTTTAAATATCTGTGTTTTCCAGATGGTCTTAGGTGACCCCTGTGTCAAAGTGCATGTCACCTTCCCCCAAGGGGTTGAGACCACAGGTTGATAGCTGCTGACTTGGAGGATGGCCCCCCAAGTGCGGCAGGGCTCTGTCTTACGTATAAAAGCCTCGTGTCAGCCTTGCTCCTACCATTTCCCCTCCTGGGTTCAAGGTGGAAGACATTCCAGCAATTCAGGGCAGAGCATGTCAACCTTTTAAAAGAATATTGCTCTTGCTGGCTGATGGTGGCACATCCCATCGCTCAGGAGGCAGAGGCAGGAGGATCTCTCAAAGCCAGGCTGGTCTACACCGTGAGTTCCAGGACAGCCAGGGCTACACAGAGAAACCCTGTCTTAGAAAACATACATACATACATACATACATGCATACATACACACACATATACATACACACACATACATACACACACACACACACACACACACACACACACACACACAGTGTCTTAGTTTAGATGTACTGCTGTGAACAGACACCATGACCAAGGCAACCCTTAAAAGGACAGCATTTCATTGGGGCTGGCTTACAGGTTCAGAGGTTCAGTCCATTATCATCAAGGCAGGAACATGGCAGCATCTGGGCAGGCATGGTACAGGCTGAGAGTTCTGTATCTTCATCTGAAGGCTGCTAGGAACATACTGACTTCTAGTCAGCTAGGATAAGGGTCTAAAAGCCCACACCCACGGTGATACACCTACTCCAAAAGGGCCACACCTTCTAATAGTGCCACTATGTGTGTGTGTGTGAGTGTGTGTGTGTGTGTCTCTCTTCCTTGTCCCCACCGTTTCCTCCTAAAAGTAAACATTAATTTTATTTTTATTTATGTGCATGTGTGTCACATGTTGTATGTGTCTCTCTGTATGTACATGCTTGTGTGTATGGGTGCCCACGGAAGCTACAAGAAGGCATGGAATCCCATGGAATTGGACTTGTATAGTCAGCTCCCCAACGTGGATACCAGGAACTGAATTCAGGTCGGGCGGAAGGACAGCAAGTGCTTTAACCACTGGGCCATTCCTCCAGCCCCGTTTTTTTTTTTTTTTTTTTTTTTTTAATAATTGGTTCACTGACACCTAATATGAAAGTAATTACAAGTGATTCCTCTTAAGCCATCAAGAGAATTTCCTTCAAAACAGCTCTTTAGCCATACCCCGATTTGGTCAGGGGATGTGACATTTAATGGAGTTACACTCTGCCAAGGATGGGCGGGATATACAGACGCAGAAGCAGGCAACATATCCCTGGACAGATGCACAGCTCAAAGAGCAGGGCAGCCGCAGGGCGGTCTGGAGTGTCAACAACCTCCAAGTGTGCGAAGGGGAGCTCTGGCGGGGACAAGGCAGGTGGAAAGCCACTTTCTAAGGACCGAAAAACCCAAACTATAATTAATTTACCTCTTCCCTAAGGATGTGACTTCAGGAAGTCCCTTCCATCCTCTGGTCCTGCCACCTGTCTCACCCACCGAAGGGACAGAAAAAAGAGGCTCATGACTGTGTTTCCCACTGTGCCGAGTGAATAGATCCCAGCGGCCCGCAGGTCTGCACCTACCCTTGCATGCATACCTCAGCCTATGGTCCCCTGTAAACATACAGTATGATGAAGCAGGTGACATTTCTGCTTAGAAAGCGACTTCAAATGTTTTGCCTACTGCAGATGAAAAAATAAGAATGTAAAAACAAGAATAACTTCTCTTTTGTGTATGTATAGTGTCAAGTATCAAATCCAGGACCTTGCACATGCCAGGGAAGTACTCTGCCACGATGACCTAGCCTTGAGAAATTTAAATACCTTCTTCTAAGAGGACACAAAGTCCTTTCTTCCATTAGGATGAAGCTGGACATGACCATACCATGGGAAAAAACAAAATCCTATGAAAGAGAGAGTCCCTTCCGATGGGATGCGGACCAGAAGGACCTTCTGGTGGGATATGGACCACTGCAGGCTTCCAGTGGGATGCAGACCCATGTGCCCATGGATGCCATGGATGTGGACCGCTGTAGGCTTCCGGTGGGATGTAGACCACTGCAGGCTTCCGGTGGGATAGACCACTGCAGGCTGGCATGTAGAAGAATTAAAGTTGGGACTGCAAGGCTCTCTTCAACTCTTTCCTCTTCTGCTGCTCAAAGAAGGCCCAGAGTTTAGATCCTTCATGTCCGTATTCTTCTTGTGCAAAGTGCCTGGCTTCTCCAGTCCGGAAACTGTGCAGAACAGGGCTCTGCCTTATTTAAAAAAAGAAAAGGAAAAGAAAAAAAACACAATAAATACCATTGTATTCCAGTACCTTAAACAATGTGCTTTTTTTTTTTTTATTTAATGTATATGGGTGTTGTGTCTGCATGTATCTCTGTGCAATACATGTGCCCGTGGAGGCCAGAAGACGATACTGGATTGCCTGAGACTGGAGTTATTGACCAGTAAACTTTTGTGCTTTGAGCCCCTATATTTGTGGGAAGTTGTTGTGGGAGCCACAGAATACTCATTCCCTATCCCAAACCTCCCAACCACTTACCCTCTTTCTCTTGATCTGCCTTCTGACCCAGTGAATATCGTTCATAGGGCCCATGATCCTTTATAGGTGTTGTTAGCTCAGAGACTAGCACCGAGAGATCAGGAGGAGGGGGAGCATTTATTCCCCTGTCTCTCTGACCCCCCGACCCCAAAGACAGGGTTTCTCTGTGTAGCCTTGACTGTCCTGAAACTGGCTCTGTAGACTAGGCTAACCTCAAACTTACAGAGATCCCTCTGCCTCTGCCTCTGCCTCTGCCTCTGCCTCTGCCTCTGCCTCTGCCTCTGCCTCTGCCTCTGCCCCTGCCCCTGCCCCTGCCCCTGCCCTGCCTCTGCCCCTGCCCCTGCCCCTGCCCCTGCCCCTGCCCCTGCCCCTGCCCCTGCCCCTGCCCCTGCCCCTGCCCCTGCCCCTGCCCCTGCCTCTGCCTCTGCCTCCCGAGTGCTGGGATTGAAATTGTGCTCCACCACCATCTGGCTTCACTATTCACTCTCTTGTTATACATGTGGTGCCTCTACTCCACTTTGGTCCCTCTACTCCCTGTCCCTTTGGTCCAGAGGCTGATCTCAGCTCAGCGGCTGTGTGACCTAAGTTGTTACTTTGTGTTTATGCTTCCAACCCTGACTGATAGCTTAAATCACCTTTCCACTGTCACGTTAAACCGGTTCATTGTGTGTGCCACCAAAATTTATTCATAACGCACAACTTAACTTAACCACATTTTCGCAATTATGCATACGAGTTGCTTCAGCTTTTCGCTCATACACAGGGAGCATCTTCGTCATCAAATCACTTGACGTAGCCATGTTTCTTTAAGATAAATTTCTAGGAATAGACTCATTTGAACAGATAATCTAAAATACCGGTTATTTAACGTTACTAGTTAACATCAGGTGGTAATGTGATGTTCATTGGTAATTTTGGTCAGAGCTCCTGACATATAGTGTGCCTGTAATGCTGTATTAACTTATACACCCATCATAGAGGACAAAGAGTTTTGCCTGGCATGGAGTCTAAGGTCCAGGGGTCCCAGGCTTCATTACCAAATGCACATTGTGAGTGAGAGGAGATGAGAAGTCTGAGTGTCAAGGGGAGCCTTCTGAAATGGAGAAGCGTCCTAAAGCAGAGAAAAACATGTGCACCCTGTTCCAGGGTTATCAGGAAGCAAGTCTGAAAGTCCTTGTAATGGACGGTTTAGGTCAAAGACAGGGTGATTCCGATTAAGGAATTTTAGTAGCAAGGAGAAAGCAGCTGCAAGGTTGGGTAGGTGAATGGCTATTATTGTCTGAGATTAAAGCAGCAAGCCCTTCAGATAGAGAGCGCATTGTTCAGAAGAACCGATTAGGAACACGCTGGCCATGGACATCGCTGTACATGGGAGGATTGTTCTAACTAGAATTTGTGATTTAGTCCATGACACTGACCTTATCGTGAGTGAATTATGATGTTTTCTGGGTCTCAGCCGCGTGCTCTCTCAATGAGCTGTCCTCATCCTGATAAAATAATCAGTTCAGGTTCGTCATCACCATCTGTCTGAACAGCAAACGGGTAACTGCGATGCTTAGATTTACTCTCATTAGGAGGCTGTGTGACGAGTGTAGAGGAACCGATCGCCATGAGCTCCTTCACAACCCATTCTGCAATCTCAGAGTGGCTCTCTCCCACTTAAGAAGTACTCACGCCTAAAATTAAAATGAACTTGCTGGAAACAAGCCCGGGAGGCTCTGAAGCCCCCATGCTGGGTACATGGAGAGTCAGACAAAGGTACAAAGGGGTCTGCCTGGGGCCACCGTGCAACCTGAAAGGGTGGTTTAAAATTCCAAGGAGGCAGTGTGTTCATTCATAAAATTACGTCCTTTGAACAAGAAAATTAACAATCCATCCAAGATTAAAGAGAGAAAGAAAGGAAGAAGAGGAGGAGGAACAAGAAAAGAAAACTATAGGAAAGAGAAGTTGAAGTAAAATTTGACAATCCCTCCAGTGCTAGGGATTGAACCCACGTCAGGCAAACACTTCCCGCTGAGATACTTCCCAGCCTGTGGAGGGTGGAGCCAGTCGTTAGAATGGTAGGTTTTATTATAAAATTTTATCCCACAGGCTGGGAATGTATCCCAGCAGGAAGCTCGGGTGTGGTCAGTCCAGTTGGTGGAGTGGCTGCCTGGTGTGTTTGATTCCCCAGGACCCGTAAACCAGGCACAGTGTGCGTGGCTGTAACAGTGATTGGAGGAGAGCAGCAAGAGGTGGGCGCTCAAGGTCACCCAAATACAAATCTGAGACCAGCCTGGGCTTTAAAAGATTCTGTCAAAAAAAAAAAAAAAAAAAAAAAGTAGGACAGAAAGAGGAGAAGGAAGGAGGAGGGAGGAGAATGGGAGGGTCCATTCTAAGTAACCACGACCCAAAGCATGTGTCCTTCTCTCATGGCAAACCCTCACCTTTTTAAACACCAAATCCGTGTCTCGCGCCCCACCCCCACCCCCGCCTTAGTCTCTCCTCCCTTAGCTTTGGGTGGAACTAGAGGAAAGTCCTATGGCGCCCAGTCATTGACTTCACCTTCTCACTCCTCGGCCCACCCACTCGTATCTGAGAGACTCGTCTATCCTAGAAGGCGGACGTTCCAGAGCGACTGACTGGGTGACCTGTGACTAAGACCCCCGTGTGTGTGCAAAGCACAAATGATACGTGCAGTCCATCTAAAGCATCCAGAGCAGAGGGAAAGGACATTTTCCCCTAAGGTGTTCCAAGGGCAGGAGGGACTCATTATTTATGGTTTGTCACAGTGAATAAATACCTACCCTGCTATCCTACAGTTTACCCCAAGGGAGATGAATTAATAATTGGTCAACGGGAACAAGAACATCATCATAGTAGTACTGTGTGAGTACACTCCACGCCACTGAGACCCCTTCCTGGCCTGCCTGTCAGTCACCATACATAGACAGACATCAGGGTCACTTGAGAAAGGGACTGTCTCGTGTGTCGACACAAACTGAAGCATCTTCTCTCACTGTACGTTCTAAAACTAACATTGAGAAGAGCATCTTTCATCGTGTGTCTTTTACCTGTGCATCCATTCTGCCCAGCGTGCTGCTTAGAAACACAGACTGGGCAGTAATCAATGTGCGCCCGACTGTCACAGTGAAACCCATTGCTCTGTATGCTAACTGAAGGAGCAAGTTGTTTTAAAAAGGAAGCAAGACGAGAGAGGTGGCTTGGTGGATAAAGCCTACGTCCCAAGAATGTCTCGGGGTTTCTATAGATATGACAAAACGCCATGACCAAAAAGTAAGTTGGGGAGGAAAGGGCTTATTTGGCTTACACTTCTGCAATGTAGCCCATTATTGAAGGAAGCCAGGGCAGGAATGCAAACGGAGCAGGAATTTGGAGGCAGGAGGTGATGCAGAGGTCATGGAAGGATGCTGCTCACTGGCCTGCTCATAATGGCTTGCTCACCATGGCTTGCTCACCGTGACTTGTTCACCATGGCTTGCTCAGCCTGCATTTTTATAGATCCTGGGACCACAAACCCAGGGATGGAATCACCCACAATGGGGTGGGACCTCCCCTATCAATCAATCATAAGAAAATTCCATATGGCTGGATCTTATAGAACCATTTTCTCAATTGAGATATCTTCCTTTCAAATGACTTTAGCTTGTGTCAAGTTGACATGAAAACCAGCCAGGACATAGACTTTAACAGTTAGCTGTGAGGCTTGAATTTCTGACCTTGATACTTATTTGCATCTTACCTTGAAAATGTTACTCCAGTCTTTTATGCCTTCATTTTCTAACCTGTAGGACGAGGCTGCTTCCAGTCTCTAGACTGAGAGACTGTTGGGAGGCCCGAGGAAGTCAAACACTCAGAGTTTCAGAAAAAAACATGGCCCTTGGTAGGAACTACGTACACAATCCTATGTTGGTTTCGTCCCTCTCGTGGCCTATCACAGCGATACAGTTCTGGTATGTCAGGTGATCAGCACCGGCAAGCAAATGAGCCGGCATTCACACGAGTCCAGAATGATAAAGGGAACCCAGATGAAAAAATAATCTTTCACTAGAGGAAGAAAGGCAAGAAGGGAGAAGACCCCAGGGAACGGGAAACATCTGCAGATGGCTCTGCATGGATGGCGCAGCTCAGCAGAGACTCCTTGGGGCAGAACGCGTACACAGTCAAGCCAGGCTGGGCCTCTTCCGCCAAGCTGAGGGATTCGAATTTCATCCTCAAAGCCAAAAGAATGCCCTAAAGGAGTTTCAAATAACCTGGCCTTGGAAGGGTTAACAGGCCAGCATCCAACTGCCCACCCTCACCCTTGCTGTATCTGAAAGAACCCCACTTTGCTTTCTTTTGTGATCTTGAGAATATTTGCGAGAAGCTTGTGGGGGTCTTGAATTGTGACCCAGATGCAGTCCTTATGATTCTGTGGAGGTGACTCGCCAGTATTAAATGCTGGCTCCTCCTGCAAGATAACCCCAAAAGCCTGCATGTGCACCCAATTCTTTTTCACCAGTGCAGTAGTTTTCTTAAGGGGACCCTTCGCCAATTGTATTTCTTTATCTGTAACCTGTGATGTAAAACAAAATAAGCCCAGTCGTTTGTAGCATTTGGAGCAAACCACTTGGCGGGGCTGTCTGGCCAGCGTGAGGGAAACCAGCAGATTTATTTGAGAAAATGTATTTATGGTACAAATGGGTGTTCCAAATGGGGCTGTTATCTGGCCTTTTCATCATTGCCATAAATGTCCTTCTAGGACATCGATGCCCACAGTAACTCCATCGTGCTTCCTGGGCGAGCTGTATTAATGCTTGCTCCAGTAGCACGTTTTGAATGCTCAAGCACAAACTCTTTGCTGGATTCTTGCCCCATGAAACGTTTTCAGGGCAGTCAAAGGGACGAGGCAAAGGAAGGTGACATTTACTTGTCAGGGGACAGCACAGTGAAGCCAGTTCTAGATTCATAGCTCGGGACACAAGAGAGTAAATCATAACTAAATGCCGTAGGGGAGTTTTAGAGGACATCAGCTTCTTTCTGGATTTGGGGGTCCTGTCCACCAGAGTGGAACATCCGCCCTCAGAGAGAGGCTGTAGGGCTCGGCAAGGCTCACACCTCTCAAGGTGAAACTTCTCCAAAGACTGCGTGGTTTACACCTCATGCAGAATGGAAACTCTTGGTTTCCATGGCCCCAGATTCTAGTCTGGAAATAAACATTGAGACATCGATGCTTTGAAACTTCTTACGACATTCCTGTGCCAAACCCTAAAATACTTAGCCATGTGTTCTGTTTGGCTTCTTGGACTCTGAAGCTTGTACAGAAGCAAAGGAAACAGACTCTCGAGAGACTGACCCTTTCCTGACTTGAGAAAAGGAACCGTGTTTGTGTAGTTACAATCGTGTGCATACAGAAATGCGGCAGTTATCACACAGGTGTGGCCAAAATCCCTTATTTTTATACATTTAAGAGAAAGAGGAGCAAGTTTTTTAAAAAAGAAGTTACTACATAATTCTTATATGTGAGAAAAATGTGTTATTCCAAGCAGCACCCTGTCTAAAGGGAGTGCGTGTAGTGGTGGGAGAGATGGCTCTGCAGTTAAGTGCACTATTTGTCTCTCCAGAGGAGATTAAATTCCCAGCACCCACATGACTACAGCTCAGTTTTGGGGGGCCTGATGCTGACATCTTTCCTCCATAGGCAACATGCAACGGATGCACAGACAGACATAGGTCTGTACAAAAAAATCCTTATACACATAAAATACATAAAATGTTTTAAAAAGAAAACATGTGGACTTTTGGGTGGGAAAGATTTATTTCTCTGTCTAGCCATTGGCAAAGATCTTGAGAAAGCTGTCTGGACAGTAAAGGAAGAGGAAGCCTACAGAAGGTTGAGGACTTTAGAAGTCTTCACATAGCCAACATTAGGTCATAACTATGCATTCTCTCTCTCTCTCTCTCTCTCTCTCTCTCTCTCTCTCTCTGTGTGTGTGTGTGTGTGTGTGTGTGTGTGTGTGTGTGTGTGTGTGTGTGTGTAGAAAAAGAGAAAAAATGTGTCCAATTTGCAAATTTCAATTTCAAGTCTTTCCTGGGAATGAAATTGGCAGCCATGCTGGGAATTGAACTCAGGACCTCTGGAAGAGCAGTCAGTGCTTTTAACCACTGAGCCATCTCTCTACATGTTATCGTTCTCGTTGTATTCTCAGACTGCATGTTGAGTCCCTAGTCCCCAGTATGTATTTGTCCACTGGTCCATGAAGGAGGCAACTAAGGTTAAATGAGGCCATAAGGATGGGGCCCTCTTCCAATAAAACCCGTGAGTTAGGTCTTGTTCTATTCCAAGCAACACCCTGGCTTAAGAAAGTAGGGGTGGGAGAGACGGCACTGTAGTTCGTGTGCTCGCGGTACTGGAACGGGGGGGGACCAGAGGCCTCTCTCGGCACACACTAAGGGCACTCTGCAAAGGCAGCAAGTACTCTTTATTTATTTATTTATTTTTTTCATTTCAGAATTGCTGTTAGGTACAGACATCATAGAAAAACACACGTACATATACTGGATATTTTCCATGACGTAAGAGATGGGAATAAAGTCTAAGGGCCATTAGAACTGAAAGTGTCCCATGGATGTCTGAGGACGGCCCCTCCTTAAATGTCCTTGATCACCTCCTCCAGTTCTTCCTTTGTGAACATGTGGAAAATCTGACCAGGCTGCACTGTGGCTAGCTCGATGTCAATTGCGTTCCTCCATGACTTGCTTGAGGATGACGAGTGAAGACTTGATGGCCGCCGTCAGAGTCATAGACTTGTGGCAAGCTTCTTGCGAGGAGCTCTGGGCTCCCTGTGGCAGAGCCAGTTGCTCGAGCATCTCACTGTACAAAGGTCCCAGATGGGTTCATGCGAAACGCCTCCTCATCTCCTCAAAACAATGCTACTCCACTGGGACGAGATGTGGCACCTGGATCTGCATCTTCTCCAAACTGCAAAGCCAGATCGGACACAGCCTGGGTCACACTCTCAACTGTCATTGTTTCCTTATAGGTGAACCAGTGGTTCTGTGTCTCCAGTCTGGTTTTATCAATTAAAGTTTCAGCATCAACAGTGAGCCCTACACTACAGTGAGCCCTACTGTATCACAGTACAACCTATATGAGCGCCGATTGCTACAATTTTCTCAATGCCGCTAGGCTCCATTAGTGGGGAGGTAATTCTCTTCTCCACAGTTAGATATGCACCCTCTGATGTCTGGATTTTGCAATTATACATTTGAATTGGACCTTGAGTGAGCCTGATTCTGTCATCGTGCTAGGGTTGTTGTTTGATCTTTGAACTGGCTGTTTTTGTGTGTCAACTTGACACAAGCTGAAGTTGTCGCATGGAGTCCGAGGAAATGCCTCCATGAGACCCAGCGTAAGGCATTTTCTCAACCAGTGATCAAGTGGAGTGGGGGGGAGGGGAACCCGCCCCATTGTGGGTGGTGCCATCCCCGGGCTGGTGGTCCTGGGTTCTATAAGACAGCAAGCTGAGCAAGTCAGGGGAAGCAAGCCAGTGAGTAACATCCCTCCATGGCCTCTGCATCAGCTCCTGCTTCCTGGCCTGCTTGAGTTCCTGTCCTGACTTCCTTTGGTGATGAACAGCAATGTGGAAGTATAAGCTAAATAAACCCTTTCCTCCCCAACTTGCTTCTTGGTCACGATGTTTGAAGCAATGCCCGAGTTTCACACCTCCAGAATATTGCTCAGAACTTGAACCTGATCTTCCATAACCTCCTCTGTCCAAGCATCCATGACTTCAGCGTGTTCTGTGGGTCATTGCATCCAGACATGGCTGCTCCCATCCGAGTCTTCCTGAACAACATCCACCACTGTGTCTGAGAGTTCAGGGCGGCCATGCCGGGTTCTTGTTCCCGGATGACGACCCATTCATCACGCTGTCTATATAGAGGGCACCCTTAGGAGACTTTGGGTGGGTGGGATGAGAAAATGACACAGCCAAGGGTGAGTGAAGATTCGGTCTAGGAGACCCTGAGAAGCTGCCTTAATTAGCCATTCTACCAATTCCACTGCTTAGAAATCCATCCGAGAAAGTAAATCATCCATTCACTCATTCATATTTACTGGGCACCTGGTCTGTGTGAGGCCTGGTACCTAGGGATGTAAACATCACATCACGATCATAAGTTATTGTCTAGTCCAGCTGTTACATTAGCAGTCCTGAAAACGTAGCCATTTTCCAGAAGATTTCTATCAGAAGCAAAACCATAATCGGAACCATGTGGCTTCCTCACATGGAAGACGGATGGAATGGACAGTACTGAGGAAGTGGGACTCTTCTACAGAAGGGTGAGCCAGTTACATGGCTCCCATCTCACCTCAGACGACACCACCGAGTGCCAGCATCTCTCACGCTAGTGGGACAGCAATATTCTCTGTGCGTGTGCGGTGAATAACTCCCTAAAAGATCAAAACTCTGCCTGAAGACTGGGGAGAGGTGGGGCAGGACTTTGATTCCACTGCTCTGGAGGCAGAAGCAGGCAGATCCGTGAGTTCCAGGCTAACCAGGGCTACATAGTGAAAGCCCATCTCAAAGATCTCTCTGGTCTGGAACTCTAGCTTTTGTGTGTTGGCTACATTTCCCCATAGCTATTACCTTTTTGCTTCTCTTTACCAATGTGCCTTTTTGAAAATACTAACCTGTGCCCTTTATTCATGGAGACGTTAGAGAAGAAACTCCCTGTGTGTTTAGGATGAACAGTGACGCAAAGACAACGCAGTTGGCAGAGAAACCAAAGCCATGGGACTACAGCAGATCTCTTCTTTTGACCACCATCAATCCCCCTCTCCTCATTTTCCTCCTTCTCTCCCTCCTCCTCCTCTTCTTCCCTCCCTTTCCCCCTTTCTAGTTTAAGCTGAAAAGTATCCAGATCCCTCAAGACCTCAGGAAGTCACTATGGAGAACCAGAAGCTTAGACTTGACCTCAAGGGCTGCCCCCAAAGGGACTCACCCACTGACTGCAGGGATTTCAATAGGGCTTTGCCCTTCTAATGCAAGAAAGTCATTCGCAACATCTCTCAGTAAGAGCATACTGACCAAGCTAAGCAGGCTTCATTGCTGGAACCCCGAGTAACACTGGAAGGGAAATATCTCGGGTTTTAAAGTAATTTCAACATGGTTCCTGTATTGCAGTGGTTCCCTGTGGGTTTATAAATTAATGTTCCACCCATGGTTGGGTTTCTCTCTCTCTCTCTCTCTCTCTCTCTCTCTCTCTCTCTCAAAGTTGGGGCTTTGTTCACAGAGGAACCACCTAGCAACCCAAGCCTACAGCAAATCTCAACCTACCCCTGGGCTAGGGGTTTGTGGAGTCTGTGCTGATGGACAGGTACAACACACAAATGCCAGCTAATGGGCAGGGCATCAAACCACAGCTCTAATGTTTGTCCTCAGAGCTGGCAACAAATGATTGGAAGTCAGAGGGAAAAAAATACAATTGTGGGCGAGTTCCTGTAGCTTGACAATTGCCATGGTTTGTTTACTGACTTTTATTTTTAGACTTTAAAATCCTTCCCATTGTCAACCCCTCTGGGCAGGTGTACAGTAGCAATAAAGTCACACAGCCAGCAACCTGACAGCAGCAGGCAGCTCCAGAAGTGTTTTCAAGCCAATCATGACTGTCACTTTCTCTCAGATCAAACTCACAGTCAAGGTCTGTGCTTTTTGCTGTCGCTTCTCTTTGTCATGGAAGGTGAGACTGGGCTTTTGGATGGGGAAGCTGGGACTGCTAAGAACAGAACTTTGCCCCGTAGGACAGAAACATAAGATGGAGTCCTCCTTTGTAAGATGCTAATTCATTTTTCAAGGACCCCGTGTAATCCTCTCTGCCATAAGAGAGCTGTGCAAGGCATGTCGTGGTGGCTCAGATGCCTGGGGAAAACTAGAGGTTCTGGAAGCTTGAGAGCTGGAGGGCCGGATGCAGGGAGCAGATGAGGCCGAGAAAGAGCACAGTTACCGGGCTGAGGGTAATATAACTTGCACCTGAATTTTTATTGGGTAAGAGATATGACTTGAAATTGTCTTCAGTCCTGCAAATAAGACTGAGTACAAGGTAACTGGGGAACAAGATAAGTGTTTTGGTGTTTAAGTCCATGTGCGTGGTACTGAGAAATGAACACAAATAATGCTCGCAGCAGAAAGGGGAGATCAAAGACTCTGTGGTTCCCGATTCAGGCAAAGGATGTGGGACAAGCTTGCTTGTGGGAGCAGGGCTTCCGGGCTGGAACCTGAAGGGGTCCACCGAGCGCTGCCCGCTGTGTCAGAGAAAGCAGTAAACTGAGAAGCGGGTGCTGCCCACGGTCCAGCCCATTAACTCAATAGCCCAATGCATGAAAGTGGAGTTCAGTCCCTAAGACATAACTTCAGGGACAGCCCAGAAGGTAGTGGAGGCTCCCATGATGCTGCTGCCATGGGTGCAACCTAGTACCTGTCTCCAGCGGCTGCGCAGTGAACGCACGCAGACAGAAAACCTATGTATTGGGTGCTTCTGTGGATTATTTTGGGGTGGTGTCTTACTAGACAGCTCAGTGGATTGGTTTCTGTTATTTCTGCGGGGTGTTTCTGGATGGTTTGAAATTGCTCACGTGATCCTAAGCAGCTGTGTAGGACGGAAAATCACATCTCTTCACCAAGGCCTTCCTTAGCAAACCCTGAATCCTGGACTCCGTAGCTCCTCCCAGTTCAAGACTCCTTTCCCCGCTGAGACCCATAGGTTCTGCCATGCTGGGAAGACAGTCTCCAGCGGTCTCTCCAGCGGCCACCTTCCTGGCGACTGTCTACTGTCTATTTGTCTACAGTTCACCAACACTCCACCATCCATGTCGTTGAGAAGGAGTGGGGCATCGTAGCATGGCTGCGAGGCTCACAATAATGTCCTGCTCCAGAACTCCCGGTCCTTCTGGCTGTGGTGCATGACCTTACTTCCAGCCCCCGAGTTTGCACCCATGTCATCCGGGTGACTACTTGCCCAACAGTCCCCAATCTGGACTCTCAAAACCTCCTCTGTGGAGCTGACAGGGACTGAGAGCGCCACACGTGGCACCTATACCAACTGTGCTAGTGAACAAAGTGGGACACTGAGTCTACCTAGCGTCGAGCCGTCCTTTCTGCCTCATGCCTGTGTTCTCCTCCCGAGGACACCCGGCCAGCAGGGAGCCCGTCTCCTCCTTACATTGTCAACCTTCCTTTTTCTTGTGCACTATTCCCCAATGCATTCATCCTTCCTGGGTTAAAAAAGGAATCATGTATAGTTTCCAAAGCCCTCGTGAACAGAGCATTCGTTTGGAGTGCGGAACAGAAACCTAAAGGCCAAAAAACCAGGAAGAGAGACACTAGAAGTCACTATGTTTTCATGACAACTGGGCGCCAAGGTAAAGTTTTCTGAAAGCTGGAGTGTAAGCAAATGGGAAAGTTACCCAGTGAACTTTCAGGAACAGATGCAGAGACTAAAAGTTATTGTAGTTTTTTTTTTAGAAGGAAGAAGTCTCACAATAATAATGCACGGTGCGGGGTTGGGGATTTAGCTCAGTGGTAGAGCGCTTGCCTAGGAAGCACAAGGCCCTGGGTTCGGTCCCCAGCTCCGAAAAAAAGAACCAAAAAAAAAAAAAATAATAATAATAATGCACGGTGCCTCGATCCCTAGACCACCTCGTCTCCATCGCTGAGCCCAAAGAACAACCAGGGTTTTGTGGTCTAAACATGAAATGCCCACCGTGTCTCCTATAAGCTCATACGTTGGAGGCTCAGTTTGCAGCTGGTGATGATCCTAATTTGGACTATTCTGGAAACTCGGGGCCTTGCAGGAAGAAATCGGTGACTGCGTGTGGTTTTGAAAGGTCTATATGGGTGAACAGCTTCCTCTTCTACACACTGTGAGAGTCTTCCTCATGGTGGGTCTAGACACAATAGAGCCAAACAACCGTGGACAGGATGCAGCCCTCTGAATCTATGAGCCGAAAAGCAGCCAACAAACTCAAAACTTTTCTGTTAAGTTTGTTTCTGTTGGGTGATTTATGTCCTCCCTAAAACATGATAAGAGCACAAACTACAAAGAGAAGCAGAACTCAGAACGTGCCTTCCCCACACTGGCTGTCCACATCCGTATAGTTCCACTTCCCTGGACAGGATGCCTAGAACCGCTGTACCTAGGGTCTCTGAAGAACAGAAGGTTAATCGTTACGTAGTCCAATAAGAAGACCCACTGACCTGTGAAAGGCGTGGGGGGTAAAGTCGTAATCTTTCCAGAGATTATGGGCATTGCTGAAGTTAGGAGATAGCTTCCTCTCTGTGAACAGAAGCATTTGCTCAATATCAGATTCTCTCGACAGAGCATGTGAACGAATGAAAGTGGTGATTTGTAGAAAATTCAAAAAATACGCAGTTCAGGATGAGAAAAACAGGCCATTGACTCCCAGGGAAAGCTTGTTGGTGTGGTAGGCAGAACAGTGCCAAGGGACTGCCCAGGCTCCGCAGGCCTCGACCAGCCACTCTAGGGAAGAAACTGCTTGGAAGGAAATAATTGGATTTTATGGGTGGCTGTGCTGACTGAGGAAGAATGGGATAAAGGATGCTTTGGGCTCTTGTTTTTGTTTGAGGCCTGGGCTCAGTAATTCAGTAAGAAAATCATTAACTCGCGAGAGCACCGGAATGTGTGAGGAGCAGAACAAACTAACGTGCTTTTGGATTGGCATTGATGATTGAGAAACGGTGGAACTTTTTTTGGCTAACTTGTACATGCGTGTACGTATGTCCTCCCGTGCAAGCCTGGTGCCCTCACAGGTCAGAGAGGGTGTCAGATGGCATGGAACCAGAGACAGATCGTCCTGAGCTCCTCGGAGACACTGGTAATTAAATGAGGACCCCTCTGAAGAGCAACGGGGCTCTGAACCGCCGAGCCGTCACTCCAGCCCCGCGAACTCTAGTTTTAAGGAGCTAGATGTTCTTAGATTTGGAGAACTGACAAATGAACCCATTCAGGCAAATGGGTTGGTTCAGGAGACAGAAAACTAATGGGGTGCCATTCCCGTTCAGCCCCCAGAAGAGTCTGTAAGAAAGATATTCCCAGCTCCGTGCGGAGGTGGGAGGAGGTGGGAGGGGGGAAGATGCTGCTCGTACACAAGAACAGAGTGTTTCAGAAATGAGAAAGATACAGTAAAAGGAGGATTGCGAGTGAGCCCAGCGACAAGCTGAAGCTACAGGGCCCTCGGGAGCTAGGAGGCAAAAATTAAGCCAGAGAAAACGAGGGAAGGGGCAGTGAGGGAATGGGTAAAATTTTAGTGGCTCTCCAGTTCCTGACTCTGATATGATCAGAGGAAAAAAACACAATCGATTCAAAATACGACTCAAGGTCAGGCTGGGAGATGGCTTAATGGATGAGGTGTTTGCCACACAAGGCTGAGGACCAGGGTTCCAATCCCCAGAATCCACATAAAAGTCGGGGAACTAAGGGAGCTCATCTGTAATCTAACACTGGGAAGTTGAAACACAGGAGCCACAGGGCAAGCTGGCTATTAAGACTGCCTGAATTGTGAGTGCCAGGTTCAACAAGAGACTCTGTCTCAGTAAAATAAACAGGAGAGCAAAGAAGGGAGACAATGTTAACCTCCAACCTCCATATGCACATGCGCACGAATGTGCCCACACACATGGGAATCTGCATACGTGAGCACACACCATAGGAACACAAGATAAAGGAATTCGAGGCCCAGAGAACATCAGATGCAAAAGGAAGGCTTTTTTTCTGGCTTTTTCTTTTTGACGGCTACTTTTAGTGTGAGGATCAGAAGGATGACGTAATAAAATATTCCTGACAGTGATGAAATGGAAGAGTCACCAGCAATGTCGGAAAACTCGCAGGAGGCATCCTGAAAACTGCACAGCCACAGTTTCTTCAGTACTTGCAGGTACTGGGGCAGTGGGTGCTTCTGATGCTATGATGGTGTGCGCGCCGATCCTGGCGTGCGGCCGCATGCGCACCTATGTGCTTGTCGGTACAGTGGCCATTATCCCTAGTTCCCCTAATCCCCAACCTCACTGTTGCAGGTAATTTCATGGCCTACAATTCCCAGCCTTGGGCATGCTTAGAATTAATGGGCATCCACAAGTACAAGTGCACGAGTACAAATGGTCTATGAAGGAAACTCGCCAAGGAGCCCAGAGGGACACCTCTGCACAAAACAGGCCCTTAGACAAAAAGAGGCAGACTTCAAACAATTATAAATATGTACAGGTTACATGGGCCAAAGAAAGGCCTAAGCTAAGAAGCTTACAGAGAAATACTGTTTGTAACTTAAGTATTTAATTCATGTATTTCTTTCCTTATTGTTTATTTATTTATTTTGGCAGTACTGGGAATTGAACCTAGGGCCTCGGGTATTCTGGGCAAGTTCTTTACCACTGATTTACATCCCCGGGCACAATTTGCTGAGAACTGAATAAAATAAATGACTCGATAAAGAGACTGGTAGTTAAGGAAGTTCATATGAGGGCAGGGGAGCTGACTAAGTATTTAAAACACTCTCACAGAGGACCTGGGTAGGTCCCAGCACCACACAGTGGCTCAAAAACACCTGTGACCCCAGCTCCCTTGGGTTCGATGTCCTGGCCTGCTTCCCCAGACCCCGGGCATGCTTGAGATTTGCTCAAAAATATGAAGATAAAACATACATATACATCGAACAAAAATAAACAAAGCTTTCAAACAATGAAAGCTAATATAATATGATCAAATATGATGATAGGCCGGGGTCCGTAGTGTGTTTGCTGTAAAGCTCACTGACTTTGTCTTTATGTTTAAAGAGGTTTATAAAAAAGTGGTGTGTATGTGGAGGGATCCGAGCAAAGGGGCGAGATCTGAACTGGCCCCGATGGGCAGCGTTGGCACTCGGTTTCCTCCCGTGTAGCTTTCTTCTCACTGGCACTTTGTTTTCTTTCTAAATATACCCATTCTGTGCTTGCTTTTCTCCTTGGAGCAAAGTGTCAAGGTCTCCCTGCATATATGTAAGCAGCCACTGAGAATTCAGAAGTTCAAGGACGAGACAGCCTGAGAAACCACAAGCCAGGTTTCCACAGAAATCTTCTAACTCTGTTAAACTCTCCCCAGAAATATCTGTCTTTTCTTTAACATACATAACGTCATTTACCAGGTTGCATGGACACAAAATGGGGGCTCTTTGATCTAGCACACTGTTGCACACATGGCGAATGTTGGGAATTTGTGTTGGCTTGTTTAATTTTGTAGAACAGTGCGCACCTCCCCAGTTGCTGATCCAGTACTCCAGAAGGAGCCAGCACTGATTTACCACTGTTTGTTTTGACATGAAAGTGCCCACATGCAAAACAAGGAATTCGTGTCAGAAATAAACAGGTACACAGATTTACAGGTGCTCACCAAGCACTGTGGGGTTGATTTACTTTAAAGGGCACACAAGGATGAACTAAAAGACAAGCAGATTACAGAAATAAGTTAATATCTGTCAGCTGTGTGTGTGGCCCGGGAACCCCATGGCTGATAGCAACTGCCCAAAGGACTAAGAGGGGATTAGACAGGGAGGTTCCTATGCACACTTTCTCTGCTTCTCAACTTTGTGATCTTCTTACTGTTGAGTATCTTCTTGGTGTATAGAATGGATAATGCCTGCCTTTGTCCATGATTGCCTTAGTTAGGGTTTCCATTGCTGGTGTCTCTTCCAAAGGCAAACATTTCACTGAGGAAGGAGAGGAGAGGAGAGGGGAGGGAGGGGAGGGGAGGGGAAAGGAAGGGAGGGGAGGAGGGAATGGGGAGGGGAGAGGGAGGGAGGAGAAGGGGAGAGGAAGGGATGGGGAAGGTAGGCAGGGGAAGCATGGCAGCATGCAGGCAAGCATGGTGCTGGAGGAGCCAATTTCTACATTTTGATCCAATGGCAGTCAGGAGTAGACTACAGAGAGCCAGCAGGCTCTCTTTCCGCCCTGGGTGGAGCTTGAGCACTAGCAGCCCTCAAAGTCAACCTACACAATGACGCACTTCCTCCAACAAGGCCACACCTATTCCAACACCTCCTAATAGTGCCACTTCCCATGGGCCAACCATATATAAACCACCACATGGGTTATTAATCCACAATGAATTTGCCTTGTAGGGTAAGATACCAGGCAGGATGCAGGACAGAGAGGCACATTCATAAGACTATAGACCTAGAAGATGCTGCCCAAAAGAATGCCTATTTTTTAATTACTATAACAAAAATACCTGAACTGGGTAGCTTTATAAAACACAGATTTACTGCCAAACATGTAGAGCCACGTGCCTTTAATCCCAAGTATAGGAAGCAGAGGCAGGTGGATCTTGATGAGTTTGAGGCCAGCCTGGTCTTCACACTGAGACACCATTGCAAAACCAATGCATAGCAGAAGTAGGAATAGTCAATGTATGGTAATCACATAAACGTAGCTCCTGTGGCATAGGGGGACCCTAGTCCATGACTGGAGCCTTCAAGGCAAGGACACTAGTTCTTAACTTAGCATCTTCAGGAAACAGTTCCGACAGGCTGACCTCCAGTGAGTAAGGATCATTTTAGATTCTGCATCACGAAGAATAGCCACCATTTACTCCTGAAAATAAGGCCAACTTGAGTTCTTTCTCTTCTTTGTGTCCTTTCTTTCTCTTGTCTTACTGCAAGGGCAAGACCTTGGGGGAAACCATTTAATATTTCAGCACTAAGTACGGTGCTGTTCCCAGGTTTTGTAGATGTCTTTTACCAGGCTGAAGCTGGTGCCTCCGCTCCTATCTGACTGATAGGGTTTTTGTTTTGTTTTTTGTTTGTTTTTGTTTTTTGTTTTGTTTTTTGTTTGTTTTGTCTTGTCTTATCTTGTTTTAGCTTGCTCTGGTTCATACTTGTATTTCCCACTCATAAATGAAGTCTGAACTTCCCCATTATATCATAGCTATTGGAATGGCCTGTAATGGTTTTCTTATATTCTGTGAATAGGATAAATTACACAAATTGTTGAATGTGTAATTAGCTTTATATTGTAGGGATAAAATCTATTTGTCATGATAGTCTTTATACTGATGGATTTGATTAGCTAGTAGTTTGGTTAAAAACTTTTGTGCTGATATTCATGATAAATAGAGACCTTTAATTTTTCTTTCTCATGTTTTGTCAATTATGAATGTCAGGGTTTTTCTGCCATCACATAATGAATTGGAAGGTTCTTTTCCCTTCAGTTATTTAGAAAGTTTTTTTCTTAACAAGTTGATAGACTTTGAAGTTTCTTTATTTCTTTCTTTTCTTCCTTTTTAGTCTTTTTTTTCAAGGCA
Organism: Rattus rattus; assembly: GCF_011064425.1. Lineage (NCBI taxonomy): Eukaryota > Metazoa > Chordata > Mammalia > Rodentia > Muridae > Rattus > Rattus rattus. The sequence continues at coordinate 40,248,821 of NC_046166.1, forward strand.
AGGTTTCTTTGTGTAGCCCTGGCCATCTGGGAACTCACTCTGTGGCTGGCCTTGAACTCACAGAGATCCACCTACCTCTCCCTCCAAAGTGCTAAAATTAAAAGTGTGTGCCACCACCACAGGCTCTTTGTGTGGTTTTAATCTGTTTAATAAATTCAAGGCCATTTGGATTTTCTGTCTCATTTCTGTGCCAGTTTTTCCTGTTATTAAAGTTTGTCTGATTTCATGTATCCTATCGATCTGTTGGTCTAAAGATGTCTCTAATACATACCATGCTTTCAGAGTCTGTGGGATCTGTGGTAATGGCTCCTCTGTTATTACAGCACTGGTGATTTTCACCTGTGCTATAACACAGGAGTATTTCATTTCTTTTTATTATTCACTACAATTGCATTAAATTAATATACCATATTTTAGTCATTCATTCATCAGTTGGTGGGTATTGTAGTTGTTAGCATTTTTTGGTCCCTATGAATAATGAGGGTGAGAACATTTATATAAAACTTCCATATCAACCATTTCAGCTGTTGATAGGGTTTCCGTTTTCATACCCGGGCCTTGCCAACTGGGTGCCCACATCTCTCTGCCGTGTACCTAGTTGAGGAGTGTCTCTTGGTTTCTATCCCCAAAGGCAAGTAGATTGCCTTGAGCTGGACTGAACCTGGGGTAGAAGTGTAGGAAGCCCAGACATCCGGCGCTGTATGAAGGTACAGGAAATACCACAGCAGACCCTGATGTTCAAGAGCTGGTTGAAAAGTATTGCTTAAGAGGTTTTGGGCAAAGCCAGGTAATGCACACCTTAAATCTAAGCACTGGGGAGGCAGAGGCAGGCAGATCTCTGAGTTGGAGGCCAGCCTGATCTACAGAGTGAGTTCCAGGACAGTCAGGCCTCACAGAGAAATCCTGTTATCAGTACATCTGCCGCCATTCAAAAAAAAAAAAAAAAAAAAAAAAACTTGCTCTGCAGTAAGTATGTAATTTGTCAGCTCGTGCTACTGAACTCACATATTATATAAACAGCATAATTTCCCTTTTATTTTGACTTTGTTCATATTCAGAATCTCTTAGCCCTGTAAATCTTCTAGAATTAGACGATTCCTTTAGGGTAAGAATAGCAAGAGGGAAGAAGACGTCATCTGCTGTGATTCATTTCTTCCTAAGGATGAAATGTTAATGACTCCTTTCTCCTCCCATTTTTATCATTTGCCTATTTTGTCATCTCACCCAGAACCATTTGCTCTGCCAGCTACAAGGGAGCCTCGTGTTAAATGGGCGTTTAGCAGCCATCTTCTACTTCCTCTTACGGGGATCGCGGGAGAGATTATTGAAGGCTCTTTATGTCCCCTCATAGAACAGGTCTTGAATTGACTTAATGAGTATGGGAAGGAGGGAGCAGAAGGAGGTTAACTATATGTGAATTTATAGATGTTTTGGTGTCCAGAGTCCATGTAAATAATGTATTACCTCCCTGTAAATATTAACTCTGCTCCAGTTTAGGTCTTTAAATACAAATTAGCAGGGGCTCCAGGGAGAAAGAACTGCCCAAGCTTAATGATCTTTTTAACACCAGGTACTCAGGACCCTGCAGGGAATTCCTGGAGTGGATAGTCCTTAAGCTGCAGGTCTCCCGTGCTGAGCAGTTTGTAAAAGAAAACGGGAAATGAGTATTCGCTCTATAAAACAAAAAACGGAAACAGGTAATGAATTCTTTCAGAATAATTATGATAATTGGCCTGCAAACTCCAGGCTTTTAAACATCCAGGGGGTAATTTTTTTTAAAGCAATACAAGCAGAACCTTTGGCCAAAACTATCAGAGGAGGCTCAAGTTGTCCAGGCACCCACAATTCTCAGTTTCCAGGATGATCGCCAACCCACTGAGTTTCCAGTATGATCGCTCTAAAACCCAGCATGGAAACACGCATGCGCACGCCTCCACGTCTCCACACACCCCCCCCCATCTTTGCCTCTCTCGCGTCTTTTTGAGCTCCCAGATCACTCGCCCAGTAAAGATGTTTCCTGTGCCTTTTCCTCCCTCCTCTCCATCTTCAAACACTGTGTTTTATGAGATTCAGCTACACTTCTGTCTCTTCTCTCCGCCCTGGCATCCCTACCTTTGAAATCGCCACCCTTTCCACTTCCTCTCTGCCACCTAGTAAGTTCCACCAAGTGTCACACATCTCCCCTCCACCACACACTAGCCGGCTGCTTCCTCCCTTCTCTGCTGGGGTGCATCCTGGGCTGACATACTGAGCCCCCTCCAAGACCCTTGCACCCAATTCTGTGGGCTATGGTGCTGAGCGTCTCTGGTTCGGGCACTGTCTGGGTTCCGGGTGACTTGTGCAGTTTGAGCTTCAGTTGCTTTTTCCTAGATGAGAGCTTTTGGAAGACCAAGTGAGTTAGGTTAGGAAGCATCCTGTATGTGCACAGCACTTAACTCGCGCTTGATAAATAAGATCGGCCATTAACTGTGCTCGGTGCTTAGAAAGTACCCAGGAGACCTTCTTCTCTGCTTCACTTCCCATGATGCTGTCTTCATCTAGAATTAGAATTCCTCATTCCCACACCATACTCACTCCATCAAGGGGTTTGTTAGGATTGGTTCTGATGGTGTCTCAACTCAATTGGGCTCACAAAAATACCAGGTTCCCAAATGCTAAGGGTCCCCCCCCCCCAGCTAGATTTTTGATTGGCAATAAAGAATTGCTGTACAGCCAATGGCCGGGCAAAGGGAGATGGGGCTAGACATGGAGAGAGGAGAATCGCCATGTTTCAGAGGGAGAAGGATCAGATTTAGAGCTACAGAAGGAAAATCATCCAAAATGTAGGAGAGAAGGAATGCGGCTCCCAAAAGGACTGCCCAGAAGCGTCTTAGGCAGCCAGGGTGCCACCCAGAAGGAACAGAACAGCAAAGATAGATCATAGATTTAGAGGGTGTTGAGTCGGGAGTACTAGAAGGAAATCTATGACAGCAGCGTGGAGGATTAGAACTGCCCAGCCTTTGAGTTAGCTGAAGCCTTTCAAAAATAAGCCAGTGTGTGTCTTTCATTCAAAGATCAAAAGGGTTCCTGGGCGGGTCGCTGGAAGCACGTGACCCACCGGGAGCACAAAGCAGTGTAACCAAAACTACCACTACAGGGACCGCAGATTTATTTCAGGGACCAGGTAGCAGACACAGTACTCAGCCACACAGACTTGGGCACACAGTGTGGATGACTACGTTATCTGAGGGTAGGGGCTCAGAGGGTAAGCGCGCCTCCTGTGTTCCTCTCCTTTCCCAGGACTCACATAGGGTGGTTCACACCCAACTGTAACTACAGCTCTAGGAGGAAGAAGACTCCTTTGGCCTGTTAAGCACCTACACATAGGTGCTCCAACACACACACACACACACACACACACACACACACACACACACGCACACACACACACACTCACACACACACACACACACACACACACACACACACACACACACGCACATAAACACACACCACAACCACACCTATAAACACACACACACACACACACAAAACCACATACATACACACCTATAAACACACACACACAACCACATACATACACACCTATAAACACACACACACACACACAAAATCACATACATACACACCTATAAGCACACACACACACAACCACATACATACACACCTATAAACACACACACAGAGACACACACACACAACCACATACATACACACCTATAAACACACATACACACACACATATATACACATACAAACATATATATACATACACATATATATACATATACACATATAAACAAATACATATACACACATACACAAATACACACTTAAAAGTACAATCTTTTTTAAAACAGTGCAAATAAATTTTACGAGTTTAGAAAAAAAAGAGATTGTCTCAGTTAGGGTTTCCATTGCTGTGAAGAGACACCAGGACCAAGGCATCTTTTATATAAAGGAAAGCATTTAACTGGGGCTGGCTTACAGTTTCAGAGGTTCAGTCCTTTATTATGATGAGAAGCATGGTGGTTTCTAGGCAGACACAGTACTGGAGAAGGAACTGAGAGTTCTACATCTTAATCCAAAGGCAAACAGGAAAGAAAAGCAGGCAGCCAGAAAGAGGGCTGGGCGGAGCTTGAGCATAGGACTTCAAAGCTCACCCCCACAGTGACACATTTCCTCCAACAAGGCCACACCTACTCTAACAAGGCCACACCTACTCTAACAAGGCCACACCTACTCTAACAAGGCCACACCTCTTAATAGTGCCACTGCCTGGGCCAAGCATATTCAAACCACCACAGAGGTCTACTTTAATAAATGACAAATACCACTATTAATTGATGTATAATTTATGAGGGGTCATATTAGCCACAGGCCATTTGACCTACTCCAAGCCCCTCCTCTTTTTCCTCCCCTCGCTTTTCTCACTTGGAAACCTAGCCGCTGTTGATAACATCCCTTCTAGAACCTATGGCAGAGCCCATGTTTTCCTAAGTCTCACCTATGGGCAGAGGCAGTCAACTAAGGTGAGTCCCCCCACTGTCAAAGCGTCTACATCTACTTACTGACTCAGGAGCACCACCACTCTGTAGAGCCATGTAAGAAATCCTGGGTGTGCTCAGACAGTGTTTGCCCATGCCCCACTGGGGGGAAGTGGACCGTGAGAGGAAGCCGGGTAAAGTTGAGCTGGATTGGAAACCTCAGGACCCAAAGGGACAGAAGGAACTTCACCTGCTCCCAACACCAGGCCCCTGTCCCCTGGCCACAGCCCCACATAGAGTTGTGACCACCAGTCACACAGAGGGAATGCTCCCAAGCCCCATCCACATGTAGATGAGGCATTCCTAACATCTCAGACCAAGCCAATAGGAAGCACCTGCTGTCAGATCCCACCCCGCCCCAAAACTGTACAGAAGATCCTACCAGAAGGAATAAAGCTGTGTGAGAATTACTCCGTTGTCTGAGAGCTTCTGTCATAAGAGCTGTAACACTTCCTGGGAAGAGAACTCTCTCCGGAAGCTTTGCCGCTGGAAACTCCCATGCTAGCCAGTCCTCCTCCACCTCAGCTCAGTGCAGTGCAGCTGTGAGTGCACTGACTGACCCGGACCAACACCAAAGCAGCAAGGGCACCAGAGCAACACCACCAGAGCAGAGGCAGCTGCACTCCCCGCTCCCTGCTCACGCCTTTCACCCTTGCTTGACCACTTCCACTGGGCCAAGCCAGAGGCCTCTGCAGACAGCGTAAGGTGCACAGACCAGCACCCCACCAGCCAGCTCTAGGACTACTGCCCAGCCACCACTGTACCACCAGTAACTGTTTTAGTCCTTAGGGGACAATTGTTGCCCAGGCGATGGATGTCACCTGAGTTCTCACGATTCCAAGTGGAGCAATAAACTATGAGGCATATTTTGTGCTATCTCTTCAGCCTGGGTATTTTACAACATGTATTAAAATACAGAAGTTAGGGGGCTGGGGATTTAGCTCAGTGGTAGAGCGCTTACCTAGGAAGCGCAAGGCCCTGGGTTCGGTCCCCAGCTCCGGAAAAAAAAGAACCAAAAAAAAAAAAAAAATACAGAAGTTAGGAGTCAGAGGCAGGCAATCTCTATAAGTTCAAGGCCAGCCTGTTCTACAGAGTGACTTCCAGGACAGCCAAGGCTTCATAGAGAAACCCTGCCTCACAAAAAAAAAAAAAAAAAAAAAATTTAAAAATAATAAAATGTTGCATTTTTAAAAATAAAATTAAAAAATGGTGAAGTAAAAGAACTTTTTTGTTTGTTTGTTTAAACTGAGGTTTTCCTCCCTTTGGATACATGCATGAGGGGACTGGGTCAGGCATAGGCTGGAGTAACAGGTCCACACACGCACTTCCAGGATCCACAATCTTTGTGCCCAGCTTCTTCTTTCTCTGGGGAACTATTCAGTTCTCTGCAGTTGCCATATATGGTCTCCAGTTGGTACCCAAGCAGAGCCCTTGCCTGGCAAGTTCCTTGCCTCTAAGAAATACAACTCTGTCGGTCCTGGGCTGATTGTATGTTGTGAACAAGAGAAAACTCGTTCGTGGGGTCTCCGGTAAGGGCTTCTACAGATAAGCCATGTGGATATGTAGTTACAAAGGGCTGTTTTTCAAAAGCTGACAATAGCATGACCATAATGTCTGGAAGCATAAATACACAATCATTAAGAATGATTTAGAGTAAGTCAGATGATCACCAAAAGATCACTTAAGTATCTGGTACTATGCCAGTTTCTCCCCACCCCTCCCCCAGAGGTCTGTTGGAGTGATGTTTCTGTACACTGTGTGGACATGTGTCTCTGACCTCCCTGGCCTGCCTAAGGCATCTTCTGACTGGTTAACATGAAAAGCCTATGACGTAGAGCAAAAGGCAGGACAGTAAAGTGAGACATCCAGCAGAGAGAAAGGAACTCTGGGAAAGAAAGAGGCATGGAAAGATTGGCCACTGAGATGTGGAGGAACTTGGACCTGGGAAAACCGAGAAGTAACCGACCACATGTCAGACATAGAATAGTTTAAGCATTGTAAATAAGTATAAACCATGACTTATTCGGGAACTGGGGTGGGCGTGGACAGGCCCAAGGCTACAGAGGTCTCCTGCCTCTTGCCTCTGCCTCCTGAGAGCTGGGAGTGCAGGCACGAGGCACCACACTTGGCTTTCATTCATACTTCTAACAAATGAAAGAACCAAGAGTTGGTCAGGAGGGATCAACAGACTATGATTTTGAAACCGCCATTCGAAGTTACTCAGTTTGCCTGGCACTTCCCCCAGCAGATGTGAGAAGAAGACCAGGGGCATAGTCTGCAACCACTGACAAACACAGCCCTGAAAAGCCAACAGGAAGTCAGATTACCCGGTCGGAAGTACTTTGGGATCTTCCCCTCTCATTCAGCCACCGCACAGAAGTAGCATGAACGGTGTTGGAAAGAATCTCGCAGGAGCTCTCAGCAGCTAAAAAACAATTGGCGGACGAACCTCATGACCCAAGTTTGACACCATGCACCTCCCTGAACCGTGCAAGAGGAGAGAACTGACCCTGAAACTGGTCCCGTGGCTCCCACATGCATTCCGTGGCACGCATGCACACACGCGCACACAAGGGATAATAACATGTTGAGAATCTTGTTGTTACTGTTTGGAAGAATCCCAAATAAAACCTCAGAAAAACAGGCTTCGGGCACCAATACCACATAAAATGCCCACTCTTTTAAAGGCTAGGGAAAAGCAAATTTGGGTTTATCGGCTTTTCCCAAAGAGCTAATAACTGATGAGTTGCAGAGCTGAGACTGAGAACCAAGACTTCTTAATTAAAAGGAAATCAGAAGGAGCATAACCAAGAGTAGATTGAATGATGCCTGTGATCTGGGAAGAAATTCACTCTAACCGTAAAGGTAGTATGCAGCTCTTTTTCTACGAATATTCACGTGATCCTGTGAGTTTCTTTGCATGCACCTGGATGACACTCCCAAGAATAAACCCAGAGGGCCTACTACTGACTTATGGGGTGAGAAGTGAGGGACAGCCCTCAGTTCGTATTCCTGTCCCACCTGTATAGTGGCGAGCTCGCCTTGACACATCCTTCTGCACGAACTGGCCTGAGTCACATACATGAACACTAATGTACCCGGGGCATCGCAGGATCACTGTGGCCTTTTGCTGCTCTGTGCCTGTCTTTGACACTTCCCGCAAAGTCACTGAAATCAGTCTAGATCCTTGGATCCTTTGTTGCCCTGATTCCCAGAAAGAGGCACTGTCAAAGTGTATTGATCCGAATCCTACTCTCTCCAACATGCATTGATTCCAAATCCTGCTCACCCGGGAAGGAAGAACATACAGCTCACATTTGCTATGTAACACCCCTGGCTAATTAAAAAGGGGTCACCATCCATACTGGTGGGGAATGAGCGGGAGAAGAAAGGACTGTTTGGTGTGTAAACTGCACACCGGATCCCATCAGTCCTCACTCCTTTGCCTCTCAGGCCAGAGTTCATCTTGCTGGGTATCTGCAGACAGCCTGGTATGAATGGAAGCCGTTTGCACTTCTTGTCTCTGGATAGGAGTAGAATAATGTTGTTGTAAAAATATAAAAAATAAAAAGAAGTATTGTATTTTACCTCGCTTAGGTCCACACCACAGTGCCCCAAGATATCTGCTAGATATCTTGGCGGAAACACATTCCAAGTCCGCGGTGGCCCAGCGTCTCCAGCCGCCACACACTTTCCTACACTCAAACCGTCACATAAAATAACACACAACACAATAATCTTTGACCTAATTGATAAGATATAATTGCCCACTTAAACATACAAAGCCCGGTGCCATCCATCCCTAAGAACATTGATAACCTGTAAATACACAGAGCAAGATCTTTACGTCAGCCTCCATTATCCTGCCACCACTTGTCTCTCCCTTTCTCCTCTCCTCCTTTCCGTTCCAGTCTCCTCCTCCTCCTTCAAACTTCTCTCCCGCCCATCCTTCCTTCTCCTCCAATGACAGGCCTCCTTCTATCCTGCACCTGCCCCTCACCTGTATTTTATGAATTCAATGGGGAGAAGTTTCTGGTGAAGTCACCTGAGTCCTGAGTACATGACTAGAAGCTGTCCTTGGGGCAGTGGAATTACCACCAAAATACAGATAACTCCAGGGCAAACCACAACGTAAAAAACCAAGTGTGTCCTGTGAGTACAAAAGAGCCCAACGCACCTGATGTTGCCAAAAAAACGAGGTTTAGCCCAAGTGAGTCTGACTTCTGGTGGCCATCAGAGTTGTTTTTTTTGTTTGTTTGTTTTTTTTTTGGCTTTAAATCGGTAAGTGGGGACCAGAGAGATGACTCCATGAGTGAAACTTCTGGTTTCTATCCCTGGGCCCCACATGGTGGAAAAAAGAGAACCAACGTGTGCAAGTCAGTGACCTCCGTGAGCACCGTGTGGTATCCTTGTATGCAAGCACACAGAAGTGCATACCTACTTACAACACAAGTAAATGTTTTGTTTGGTTTTTTAAACTGGACACAAGTTTAACTCTCTATTAAGCTTTGGTCCTGTCTTAGACTGTCCTGCGTTTTTTAATCCTTCGGTGTTCTATCTGGGAATTAAAAGTATGATGTCTTAGTCCTTAGGAGAAGGAGTCAGAGTCCCTGATCCCAACTAACTGAGAATAAGGGACACTTCGGTCCTTGACACCATCTTATCTTTCCTGTATCAGCAAGAAACTGCCCTCAGTCTCAGAAGCAACAAGAGCTTCAAGGACCTTGAAAATAAACCCTGGAAAGGGACGTGTCACCCTGGCCCCAGTCTCATTATTGGCTCAAAGTAAGTCCCCTCCTGCTGTGTCCACTTCATCTCCAGGCCTCCCAGCCCTGGGTGCTTAATTCTGGGACCTGGCCTGACCTGGTCCTCTTTCTTACTTTGGCATACTTACCAAGTTTTCCGTTCCTTAAAAGTATGGCTGTGTGTGCTGCCAGCAGCCTGAGCCCCTGGCTGAAGCCCCAGGAAACCTCTCAGCCACCCCCGCAACTGCTCAGTGACCTGAATCCACCCTGGTGCCTGATGTGATGGGACGAGTGATTAACCCTGGGACTGCACAAATCAGTCCCTCCGAAGGCAACAGAGGCAAAAGCCAAGAGTTTGCAGCCTTTCTCGCTTGTTTTCGTCTAACCCAAAGTGGTTTACTTTTTCATCAACACCAATTAATACTTTCTGAGTGCACAGCAGTACCATGGCTTTGAATTAAGCCCTCCTCGTGCTTTTCAGAAGCCTAAGTGAGCACACAAGAATCAAGACATGACAGTTAATTAAGCGAATATTTACGGAGCTCCTCTTCAGCCACGGCATTTTGTTAGGTGCTTGTAGACCAGAACTCAGAAGCTCAGCCTCACCGTGGAATAGAAAGAATCTACTTCCACAGACCCCCACACCCTGCCCCAGACACGCCCTGTTCTCTTAGCACAATTCTAAGTTTCCAACCAGGAACTGTATCCGCCTTCCAGGGAGTGTCTGGGAATGTCTGACGGAGTTGGTTGTTTGCCTTTGGCTGTTACAAACCAGCATTTATTGGGTTGGCGTACAGGGATGTTAACGCGTGACGGAGTTCCAGTCTGTTCCTCACAACCCAAAATGTCCCTTCTCACTCAGAATGCCAATAAAATTCTACTGAAAGCTGGCAGAAGAAAAGCTGTAAAAATTCTCACAGCCTCAAGGACACCTCACTCCAAGACCCTCCTCCGTACTGTGGCGAAATCCTTCTTTTGGAGGGTGGGTGACATTTGGAGAAAGCAAGGGTCAGGTTAATGCAAATCTAGGAGTTCCAGAACCCGAGGGAATTTAGCGGGATCTGTTTTGCTAAATAGGAAAGAATTGGGTCTTTCATGGTTGTCATTCAGTCACCTCTTTTTGGAAGCATTTCAGCAATATTCACGTTTGCCATGAATTGTTTGCCACTTGTTTTCAGCTCAACAATCACATCATCACAATTGTATTCTGAAATTAGTTTTCCTAAGAACTGTGACCAATTAGAAAACAGAGGTCGTGAAGGATGGGAAGGGCTCCAGTGGCCTGTGGAGATCCCAGCACTGCCTCCCCCTGATGGCCTGAATCAAGCTCCACTCTCCTGCAGCCTACTAGTATTCAGAAGGCAATGAAGGACGGCCTAAAACCACCGAAGAAATGAAATAAGCTACGACTACCAAGGGTCAGCAGGGGGAGAAAAAGAGTGCAGCAGAGACAGAACGCAGGCGAGTTTGTGCCACTTGCAAGGCAGGGCAAGGCGTTTGGAGAAACACATCAAATGGAACCCGCTAGGAGCAATGCTTTCCCAGACCTGAGGGATGACCTCTGAAAGTGTCAGCTGGCTCCAAGGAAGGCAGGGGACAACTCCAGGGTTTCACAAGGGATCTCGGGCCAAGTCTTCATTCACTCACCAAAAGGATTAAGGCAGTTTCAGGAAGGAAAAAGTAACAGGATGGTTCAGGAACTGCCCTGTCGGTTTCTGGGCAGGAGGGAGCTAGTCGACTGCAATCTGAGCATGCTGTGGTCTGACGGGGAAGGGATAGAGCTGAAAAGGCTGGTGTGGCCTTGGAGTTGCCCAAATGTGCTGCTAGTACAGAGGGGAGCCCTTTCAGTGCACGTCCCAGCCTCCTGCAGTACAACCCTAAAAAGGGGTCTCTATCTCTCTGGGGGTCAACCTCCTCACCTTTAAACGTAGATACCTACTATCTTCCACCTAAAAGGACGGGAAATGGTGAGTAGACTTCTCACTGCTAGTGCGTAAGGGGTCAGCTGAAAATAGATGCTATTAGTCCGTTCTCTCCATGGACTAATAGCACTTTACAATAGCTTCCTCTGATCTAAATTAAAACACAATTACATTCTGTTTTTCACAAATATGTGGCCTTCATGCATCTCTTCCCAAAGCAGTACGTACAGAATAGAGTATCAGAAGCATAGCTATAGGATATTTTGTCATTTGATATCAGTTACAGTTATACGGTGACAAAGGACAGACACTCATTCAAGCTGCTTTGAACAAAAAGCAGAATGGCTTCCCCCATTCAAACAGAACAAAACGCAAAAGTAGATGTGGCTGGCCTTAGAAATACAGCTATATTTGTGGCTCTGACAATACTATCAGAGCTTGGTTCCACTCTCTCCTCTGACTTCTTAAAAGAGTAATCCACTCACTGAGCAGATGGCTTCAGCATCCCGACACGCAGGTTCAAGTCCCGACCAAGGCTCAGGACATAACCTGAGGATGATGAACATTTCCCAAACAATCACGGTGGCAAAGGAGATCCAGTACTCCTTATTGCCTGGGTCTCCTCTGACCCCTGACCTGGAAGAAAAACACTCTCTGAAATACAAGCACGAGAAAGAGGAAGACCAGAAGACATAAGGATCAACTCCCAGTTCTTCTCACACTGTGAAAGCAACCTGCATTCCTCCAGGGCTAGCCAGACTGTGGTCAGGTATTTCCCACCTATGTGAGCCATAGGTCTCGGTTCGCAATCTCTCAGAGTGGACCCACATCTGGAACATGTGAGATACTCGCTAAACATTTAAGTTCTTGGGTTGTCCTTAGGGTCAACTTTACTGCCACTCACTGAGCTCCAAAGATGGACCTATGGAAATAGCCATTCTGAGGAATAATGAAAGCAAGGAGGAAGAGAAGAGGAAGAGAAGGGAAAAGAAGGAGGAAGTGGGGGAGGCGTAAGAGAAGAAAGAGAGGAAGCAGAGGAGGAAAAGATCAAGAGGCAAAGAAGAAAAATCAGGAGAGGAGTTGGAAGAAGAGAGGAGGAGGAAGAGGGGAAAGAGGAGGGTGTCTAATGGACAGAAACGTTTAACAATAACTGAAGCCAGAATCCTAGGACATCAGGGCCTGTGGTGACCAGGTCCAGTAATCTCTGATATCATCAACCTCATGTAAAGAACATTGAAATACGGCAGCAGGCTAAACAAAACAAAAAGCAACACACCAAAACAAAACAAAATGAACTTGAAGAAAACCTTCCTTATATTTAAGACTGAGTTAATTTGTAGTCTTTTCCACCCATGTCTCTTTTTAAGATTTACTTATTTATTACATATGAGTACACTGTAGCTGTCTTCAGACACACCAGAAGAAGGCATCAAATCCCATTACAGATGGTTGTGAGCCACCACGTGGTGGCTGGGATTTGAACTCGGTACCTCTGGGAGAGCAGTCAGTACTCTTAACCACTGAGCCATCTCTCCAGCCCCCACCCACGTCTTTCTTATTTCCCGAGGCTGTCCTGCAGTGTCCTTCCCGGGGCATAAGTCACCTCTTTGTCCCGTGTCTCAGCACCGTATAGGCTATTCCCACATTGCTCATTTCTTGGCTGTCAGTCAGCAGAATGTTTCAGCATCCCGATGCTTACGTTCAAGCATGCTCCTACCTACGTCTCCGTGATCCACTCCCCTCCATCTCACCACGTAAGCATTGGATCATCTCCTACCATCATAAGGAGGGTGAGCAATGAGGCATTTTGAGAGGCCATAGTCACGTAACTTTACGACACGTAACTTTACGACAGCATCCCACGTGACTGCTGCGGTATACAGTATATGTCGTCGTGGCTAATCTCTCATTTGACTTCATCATAGATATGGATATATAGGAAACTCTTCTATTGATTTATGGTTTGGTATTGCTGTGGCTTCAGGTATGTACTGAGGGTCTTAGAATATCTTCCTTATAGATGCCGGGGGTGGGAGGAACCCCAATACAACAGCATGAACAACGTCAAACCGGAGCAGCTCTAACCAGTCACCCGGGCAGCATTCCAGATATGCTGTTCTGAACACTCGACACGTTTTTACATCCTTTTAATAGCATTCCTTTCTGCGAGGCTGCAGTAGCATTTCATAGCAAAAATTACTGCCAGACATGGGCCTTATACGGTAACTTTACTGCTGCTCTTTTCCAAGCGACCCTTTCCCTGAGATGGCAGCCGTAGGCTCGGCGCTACAGTACCTAACGATGACTCCCTGGCTCCTACTGTGGCTTCTTTCTTCTCGTTTGTGCATTTGCAGGTCATGACCTCTCCCCAGCTATATTCTCTTGTATCTAGCCATATTAAATCTCATTACTTCTGCTTGTCTTCCAACCCCCGCCCCCATTGGCCAAGTCAGCCCACAACTTAATCTATATTCATTCTCCTTTCCCCCCTCCCTCTCCCTCCTTCTCTCCCTCCCCTTCTTCCTTCTCTCCCTCTGTTCTTTTCTTACCTCTCTCCCAAAGAGATTAAAATGTTCTCCTCTGGCATTTTGACTATTTACGCCAATGCCATTCAAAGAACAGCAGGTACCAAAAGGTCACTTTGAACTTTGGGTGCTTTTCATTGAGAGCAAAAGGTGAGATTCTCATATCAAAACTCTCCCTGGACTGGGGAGATGCCCCGTCCTCCCCTGTAAAGATGAGAAGTCAAAAGCAAAAGAATTCTGTGACCTTGGCCAGGCAAGCGGATCTTTCCAGCCTCCGCACGAGGTGAGAGGCTGCTTCAACTGCATTTTCTTCATCAACCTAATGCATAAATTATGGCTTAGGCCACATTCCTCAAAGACACAGTCACGAACACACAAACTGCAAAGGCTGAAATTGCAAAAAGGGTGGCCCATGCCTTTAACCCCAGAGAAGCAGATGGAGCTCGGTGAGTTCAAGGCCAGTCTGGTTACAGTTCAGCCAGAGCTACAGGACAAAATAGAGACCCTGTCTCCAAAAAAAAAAAAAAAAAAAAAAAAAAAAAAGGAAAAGAATAAATGTTTTCAAGTCCAAGATCCTAGTTCTAGATGAAAAAAATAAATAGACCAAAAATTTTTTTTAGTGTGCTAAAGATTGAACCAAAGACTTCGTATGTGCTGGGTAGGCACTGTACTGCATGGCTGAGCCACAGGGTTCTTTGTTTTGTTCTCAATACGTTTTAAATTTTTAGATTATAATTTAATTATATGGTTTCCCTCTTCCCTTTTCTCTCATGTAACAGCCCCATTCTCTTTTAAATTCATGGTCTTCTTTTCTTTAATTTCTGCTATATATTCCTAAATGTATAAATACAGCCTGTTTGGTCCATGCAATGCTGTTTATATGTCTACGTTTTCAGGGCTGGCCATTTGTTACGAGATAAGCAGTTGGTAATGCTCATCCCCAGCGGAATAGTTCCTTAGACCGTCATTTGGGGTTGGTGTGGTGGCTCTGTGGGTTACAGTGCTTAGCCAAGCCAGGCAGTGGTGATGCACTCAGGACTCAGAGGCAGAGGCAGGTGCATCTCTGAGCTTGAGGCCAGCCTGGTCTACAGAGTGAGTTCCAGGAGAGTCAGAGCTACAAAGTCAAACCCTGCCTAGAAAAAACAAGCAAATTAAAAGGCCTTAGCCAAGACTGATGGCCTGAATTCCATCCTTGGGACACACAAGGTGGCAAGAACTGATTGACTACAAAGAAGTCCTCTGACTTCCACATGCATTTTGGGAAATGTGCATGCCCCCACACATAAATAAATGTGATTAACTTTTTCAATTAAGAAATTTAAAAATATTTGTTTATACTGTTCTTTTAATTTTTGTGGTGTCTAGCTTGAAAGGTCTTCACTCAGGTTAACAAGCTGTCTGGCACTAAGCTACATACCCAACCCCCAACATTTTATTTTATTTTAAAGATTTTATTCATTGCATTCTTTTTAACTACGTGTAGATTCTGTGCCTGCATGTGGACATGCTCATGTGAGTACAGATTGCCTCAGAGGCCAAAGGCATCAGATCCCCTGGAGTCATAGATGACTGTGAGCCTTAAGTGAACTTTCTGGGGGCTGAGAAGCAGACACGTAGTCTAGAAGAACAGCGTGTGCTCTTAAACGCTGAGCCATCGCTCCAGTCCAGAGCTCTGCATTTCAAAGGGGAATCTATTTGAGAAACAAAAATAGAATAGAACATTTCTTGAGTGCTTTACATAATGAAATAGCCAATGACAATAACGAAGAGGAGTCAGGAGCACTCAGATGTACTAACAGTTGGGAGACTACAGTTCAGAGCAGCAGGCGAACCATACTCACGGAGCAGCCTTTATGCCAAGAGCCAGGTATCCACACACACCACCCTGGTGGGTAGCCGTGTGCCTCTGACTTTATGGTAGTCATCTGAGATACTGTCACAGACAAGCTAAGCATGTTTGACTACATAATCAAAACCACCATAAAAAAAATCATAATTTACCGGAGTTGAGACCTTGAGAAAATTTATTTGCCTCACAGGAAAATAGGAAAAGGACATTGGTTTGGGTTTTTTAGGGTATTTTAATAGTTTCCATGTACCTCCATAATGCTTTCACTCAGAGTCAACAGACTGTGATAATTCACTTGCCTGAAATCGAATTTGCGAAAGCATATGAGAATTATACTTCTCTCCAAGCCTTTGCACCTCATAGTAACTTAAGCTTGTCATATCACCATTGCAGTCCGCCGCTGCATACTGTCAGCAGTGCAGGTAACCCAAGGATAAGTGCATGGTAGAACAAATTACCTTTTAAGCAGTTCACAAAATCGTTGAAAAGAGAAAAAGGGGTCGGGGGCCTTTCCTCATAAAAAATAAGGAGACCTTAGACATGTGATATTTTGAAGAAATAAGAAACAAAAAGACTTTTAAAAATACAAAAAAAATGCACTTTTAGATTAAAGTGAATTACATGGAGGGAAACATTGAGAACTGACCAAACCCATAATCAATGAAGATATTTTGAACTTAAAGACAAGACAGCTACTGCTCCTTTGTTTAGGGCATTGGTCTCTGTGGCGAATACACTGGCATTCATTCCCCCTTTATGAAATTCCCTATGGTCTGATCATACGCATTTATTCTGGATTTCTTGTCTCCTTTATGTATGTAGAGACCTCTTCCAGATGCACACATACAAAAGCACAGCTTTGGTGTGACCAACACAGCCATGGAAGAATAGCACATTGTCCTCAGCCCTCTGTGATGAGCTTCAGTGTGTGTCAGTCGGTGACTCCGCTGTCATCTAAGAAGTTAATTCAGCTTCAATGAGTTGAAAACTCCTAGGATTTCACCAGCTAGGGACATGGGCAAATGACACAGTTTAAGATGGAGGGTTTCATCATTCCTGACTGGTGTAGGTCATTCTTTGCCAGAATTTGTCTTTTTCCACTTGATATAGCCTCTTCACAGAGAGACAAAGGTACACACACACACGGAAAGAGAGAGAAAGAGACAGAGAGAGACAGAGAGAGAAAGATCACAAAGAGAGACAAATGGACAGAGAGAGACAGTGAGACAGAGAGGCAGAGAGACAGAGGCAAAGAGACAGACACAACATACAGAAAGACAGGCACACATACAGAGACAGAGAAACACACATAGAGAGACAGAGATACATACATATGCACAGAAACAGAGGTAGAGAGACAGACAGACAAGCACATACACATGCACAAAGAGAAAGACAGACACATGCACACGTGCGTGCACACGCACGCATACACACACGAAAGCTAGGAATTTCAGGATTTGGCCTTTCACAGTTTCAACATTTGTTTTGTTTTGTTTTTAACTATTTAAATCATATTTTTACCCACGCTTTTTAAAAAAAAATTATTTATTTCATGTATGTGGGTACTCTGTCGCTGTCTTCAGACACACCAGAAGAGGGCATCAGATCCCACTACAGATGGTTTTAAGTCACCATGTGGTTGCTGGTAATTGAACTCAGGACCTCTCGAAGAACAATCTGTGCTCTTAACCACTGAGCCTTCTCTCCAGCCAACACCTGGTATTTTTATCTTTCGGGATTATGATTTGATTTGAAGGACTTTAGATTTTTACAACATTTGAGATTTTAGGATTCTAACACTTGAGATTATAGTGTATTGTATCATAACCTTCATTATTGTAATGGGCACTAATAAGTGATGACTATTTCTTTGGGTCTTTATTTCTTTACAGGAGTCCACAAGTGACACACAAAAACAATCTTAAAGAAAAACTCAGGGCTGGGAATGGTGGCACTCGTTTTTAATCCCAGCACTCATTTAATCCCTGTCTCAAACCAGCCAAACAACAAACAGACAGACAGACAGACAGACAGACAGACAGACACATCAAAAGCAGACTGTAGTGGCATATACCTTTAATCCCAGCACTCTGGAGCCAGAGGTAAGCAGAGGTGAGACTTACAGGCCAACCTGGTCTACATGGTCATGAGGGAAACAGTGATGGCTGAATTCCAGCTTTACCACAGAAGAATTACTCACATTTTGACCTCTGAGCTCCACACATGTCGTGCACCATGGCATGTGTGCATGTGTGTGTACACACATGCAAATAATAAATCTTTGTAAGGTTTGTTAAAGAAATAAGTTACACAGACACAAACAGTTTCCCTTATTTTAGAGGAACAGACAGCAAATTTCTGAGACAGGGAGTAAACTCCCAGGAATATAAGAATATAAGCAGACAAGTTGCCTAGGAGACAAACTACGTAGCTAAGTGACACGTGCTCGTGCTCTTCTTCCTCATGTGTGCTCTCAGTCTTAGAAGCAGGACCTGTACCACCCACTCAGCACCCTCTGTGACCCAAGCCTCACTTTTATTAAGCACATGGGACCTATCTGTTCCCAGCCCATTACCAACCTTGTCCTCCTGGTCACCTATTTGGCGACGACGGCTCTGGAGTCAGAGTCTACTCTGGGATCCTAGTTCTCCCCCTGTGCATATACATGGCTGCCTTGGGCAGGATGCTGAACTCTGCAGGTTAATGTAGCACAGTGCTGGGATGAGGACTAGGTAAGTTAAGATGTAAAGTACTTAGCACAGCACCGGAGACAGAGAAATCCCAGGAGGGAGGACTACCCTGGGCTACACCAGGAAAAAAGTCACTCCCTGAAGGCAAATGGGAAGGAGCAATGTCTTTGTTTGAGACTGGTTCAGAACCTTGATTTACAGCAGCTGGTCTCTCCTAGTGACAGAATGTTCTCCTCGGGAATAACTCCATGTAGATGGTACCGGGGAGAAGAGCAAACATGCTGAGTCTGCCGTTTCGGTGTCCAAGGGCACAGCAGGCAGACACACCTGCCGGCTTTCCATGCACTAACTCCTGATGGTTCACGAAGTTCAGATTAACCCCTCCCCATAACCCCAGCCTGGGAAGACAGCCAAGGAAAAAGACCGACAAAGGTACTCTGGAATTCCAAATAATGAATGAGAGAGAGAGAGAGAGAGAGAGAGAGAGAGAGAGAGAGAGAGAAAGATCTTACTAGCATTGCTCCCAGAATCTTGTTGAAAACCATCCCTGCGCACACACACACACACACACACACACACACACACACACACACACACAGCTACTCTTAGCCTTCCTTGGGCATCCACCCAGTAAAATTCTACAGTCCCCAGATAGCATTTCACTGAGCCCGAGGCCGGCCTTGGAAACAGCTCAAGACAGCAAACTACTGTTCTCTAAAGGTATGAGGAAGAGTCAGGATTCATCTCTGAAATGAATGGCTGCTATGAAATTTCAGGGTCTCTTGGATCCTTGGCTTGGGAGCAAGGCCATGGATGGCTAAGACGTCAAACATCTTTATTACACCTGCTTCCCTACAGAATGCCTTAGGAAGAAAAAAGTGTTTCAGGAATATTTGACTCTAGTAGAACTCCAGTGCTATTCTGGTTCAGGAAACCAAGACATATTCCAATACGACAATAAAAATGTAGCTCTCAGCCATGAATATAGAATTCCTCAAACCATTGGGGTAGGCCCAGACTTTTGTCCTAAAACGTGGAGATTCTTTTTAACAGCAACCATCCAGATTTGTACAGTGGGATATTATAACTCATCAAATATCCATAAGTTAGCATATTAATAGAATTGTAAAACACGAAAGAGATGCCATGCATAATGGTTATAGCAGGGGCTCATATCCATGCAGATCTAACTTCCCATTGTAGAGACAGGTGCGCGTGCATGCGTGTGTGTGTGTGTGTGTGTGTGTGTGTGTGTGTGTGTGTGTGTGTCTGGGGTCCGGGGGAGAGAGAGAGGAGGCCTTAGCTCACCGTGGTTGTTCTAAATTATATAAAGAAGCGAGCTAAGAGAATTGGAGGAGTCTAACAGTCTCCGTAATCTCTGCTTCAAGCTCCTGACTTGCCTTGAGCTCCTGCCTTAACGTTCCTCGTTGATGGGCTATGTCTTCTTAGGGTTTTATTGCTGTGAAGAGACACCATGACCACAACGACTTTTATAATAAAAACATTTAATTAGAGCTGGCTTAAAGTTCAGAGATTTGGTCCTTTATGGTCATGGCAGAAGCATGGCGGCATGCAGGTAGATATTGTGCTGTTAAAGTAGCTGAGAGTTCTTCATCGGAGTGACCAGACAACAGGACTCTCTCAGCCTGGCTTGAGCACTCAAAACCTCAAAGCCCACTCCCAGTGACACACCTACTCCAACAAGGCCACACCCACTCCAACGAGGCCACACCTTGTTGTGCCCCTCCCTATGGCGCTATGGCGGTCATTTTTATTCAAGCCACCGCTCATTAAGATGAAATAAATGC
The DNA here is from genome assembly GCF_011064425.1 of Rattus rattus. Classification (NCBI taxonomy): domain Eukaryota; kingdom Metazoa; phylum Chordata; class Mammalia; order Rodentia; family Muridae; genus Rattus; species Rattus rattus. The sequence continues at coordinate 40,268,910 of NC_046166.1, forward strand.
TTTCCTACCTATCAGTTTTTGCCATTATTTTATCACATCAATAAAAAACAAAAAACAAAACAAACTAGGGCAAAGGGATTCTAACTTTCTCCATTCTTCTTCGATTTGTTCTTGTAACCATCTTCAATAGCTGAACAATTTGCCTGTTAGCCTGGTTACTAGGAGCTGCAATATTGAAAGGAACAAGCAAAATGGCTGCAGAATCCCTGCAGATGGATCCAATGGGATCATTAAGAAACTGTTTCCCACAAGCAGATGTAAGAAGCAGGAAGGGTTTAGCTACAAGAATTACAGCAAGATTCTGAAGCTAAGAAAACATGGGTCCTGAGGTCAGATACTGTGTTTGGTCATGAGGATACAACAACCAATTAAGATAATAAGGTATCATATTAAGGTAATAAAATAAATATGTCACCTTGGAGTCCAGAAAGTAGAACCAACCAGTTACTTAGGAACTGTTGATATAATAAACAAATACAAAGCCAGGTAGTGGTATCAGACACTTTTAGTCCTGAATCTCTGTGAGTTTGAGGACAATCTGGTCTAGAGAGCAAGTTCAAGGCCAGCTGGGGTTACACAGAGAAACCCTGACTCAAAACAAAAGTCAAAACAATAGTAATAGAATATCCAGGCTTAGTGGGAGTTCTGAGAAGGAGCAGAGAAACCTTGTCTGAAGGCATAAGGATACTTTTTTTTAATTTAGCTACTAACACAGCTACTAATATTTCTACAATCCTTAATGGGTGTGTGTGTGTGTGTGTGTGTGTGTGTGTGTGTGTGTGTGTCCACGTGTGCCTGTGTGAGTGTCTGACGACACTGGGAGACCAGAGGCTAACTTGTTGGTTCTCTGGTTCTCTCCTTCCTCCACATGAGTCCCAGAGATTGAACTCACCAAGCATGGCAGTAGGCATCTTTATCAGCTAACCCATATTGCTAGGTTTTGAAAGAAGAGTTTGTAAAAAAAAAATAAATAAATAAATAAAAAAGCATAGACTGGAAAGGGGATTGGGATCCCCCAGTTCCAGGGGATCCAACATCTCTGGACTCCAAGGCCACCAGCAGCCCCATGTGCATGCTCCTATGCCCCCACACCCCCACACATATGCAAAATTTAAAATAAAATTAGTCTCTTAAAAACAAAAAGAAATAAAATAAAAACAGACAGGAGGACCATGACCATTTCCAGCCCTGGAATATAAGTCTGTCTCCTTGGAGCCGCTGAAATGATGAGAAACCACTAAAGCAGAGGCTCCAAGCCCCGTGCTGTCTCTCAGGGAGTGCCGTTGGCCATGCAAAGCAAGTAGGGAAGAGGGAATGTGGCCATGGTGACCCTACTCTGACAGTAAAGGAGATGACGCGCTGGATGCCCAGTACACCAGAAACATGAACCAAAACTGGCCAGTGTGGCAAAAGCTGTGTCAGGAAAGGATGGGCTGGGAACTTCTGGTTTATCACCTTCCATGGGGCTTTCTAGAAACACACCCGCTACTCACCAAACAAAGAAGCACCAATGGGCCCAGTCATTTATCTGGGGCCCCCTGCTAGGGCCCTCTCCTCTCGTCAAGGTCTGCAAAGCAAGGCATGAATGCCAGAGCGACCTACCCATGGTTTGTAACAGTCATCCACATTTCCTCCCTCACTCAGGCAGGCTGGACCTGCCCTGCCCCTGCCCTGCCCTGCCCCTGCCCCTGCCCCTGCCCCTGCCCCCCTGCCCCTGCCCTGCCCCTGCCCCTGCCCCTGCCCCTCAGGGCCCTCAACAGCCATCCAGCCTCCTCTTTGTGAAAGCTACTGGTTTTCCTCCAGCCTCAACCAAGAACTCTCTGTCCTTAATCCTCTGTTTGTTAATTATATATACATTGCGTGTGTTCCTGTGTGTACCAGCGCATGTCATTTGCTTCAATGAGAGAGCACATGGAGCCTACCAGGACAGCAGTGCCAGAGGCACTGAGACATCCCAAACCAGAGCAAGGCAGGGCAGAGGGTGGATTCAAGTCCGCCATCCCACGGAGCTGATGAGACAACATGTGGTAGGTAGGGGTTTAATGTTACAGATCCAGTGGGAGCCTACTGGCCAGGCATACTCCAAGCGATGAAATGGGTTCCCTCTATCCCTTCTCATCTCACACTTCCCAGGACCATGGGAAGGGTCCCTGCATCCCTACGGACAGGTACAGAAACAGATCCACAGGAACTGGTGGGGCTGGAGGTGGGGGGCTGGATTCCGTTCCAGGAACAAGGAAGTACCACCATCCAGGACTTCCTAGTTACCAGGCAGCCTATCGCCCAGCCTCCACACTGAGTTTCAAATGCCCACGTGTTCGTTTTCCTCTTCGTGACAGAATTCCTGACTTAAACAACCTGAAAGGAAAACTTATTTTAATTTCCGTTTCACTGGTTGCAGACCAAATTCAGCTGGATACTTTGAGCTGAGGTTGAGGAGCACAAGCGCCACGGTGGAGGAAGGGTATGGCAGAGGCTGTTCACCTCATGGCATCCAGGAAGCAGAGGGGGTGGGGGAGGGGAAGGGGAGAGGAAGAAGGAGAGAGGAAAGGGATGAGGGGAAGAAGAGAGAGGGAGAAAGAGGGAGCAAATACCAAAATGTCTCCCCAAACATCTTCAACTTTCTCCATATTTGAGCAACCACTTCATAGACATACACTGAACCATGTGAAAATGGAGGTATTTGTTCCTTCTTTCCTTTCATCCAGTTTACCATTTACTTGGTAATGCTGCATACACACAAGGTAAGCCCCCCCCATCCCCTGTTAATACCCTCTGGGACCACCTTTACTGCCACACCCAGACATGTACTTTCCTAAGCTCTCAGGTACTTCCCAAGTCAATCAAGCTCCAGATTAAAACCATCACAACCTGTGACAAAAGCAGGGTTGCAGGGTTTCAAAACACAGGGTTGCAGGGTTTCATTCAGAGTTTCTAAGTTTCCAAAACTTTCTAAGATTGAAACTTGACAGACTGAAAACAATGTGTAACAAAATCTGGTTAAGAAATAGCAAAAGATGGAAGAACCGTGTGTGTGTGTGTGTGTGTGTGTGTGTGTGTGTGTGTGTGTGTGTGTGTTAATGAGATCTTATTACATCAATGTCTTTATGATTTATTTATTTTAAGTACATTGTAGCTATCTTCAGACACACCAGAAGAGGGCATCAGATCCCATTACAGATGGCTGTGAGCCACCATGTGGTTGCTGGGATTTGAACTCAGGACCTCTGGAAGAGCAGTCAGTGCTCCTAACCACTGAGTCATCTCTCCAGTCCATTCGGGTGTTATCTCCTGGCTGGGAATGGATGGGTAAGCTGACTAAGGTTCAGGATGGGAAGGAGCACTGTCAGAGAGGAGCACTGTCAAAGAGGAGCACTGTCAAAGAGGACCTGAACAAAGAACGTCAACAAATACAAAAGCTGCTGGCACTCACCAGTCTTTAAGAGATGTAAAAGAGACGAAGAACGAGGCCTCTTTTCCTCAGTGAATTTTGTAACTATCAATTTATATCAGCTGTCCCATTTCTCACCCCATACCTCAAGTGTCAGTCTCAACTTCCCCATTTCTGGACTTCTCACTGTGACAAACCTGTTCTCCCTTCAACCTTAACACAGTAACCTAAGTACAAAACTTCCTGTATTCAGTTTTCTATCATTGCCCACCCCCCATGACATCTTTCTCTGGCCCCTGTAGACAGTGCTCCCTCACCCCACTTAGGCGCCAGCAGCCTACAATATCCCTGCTTCCTACCCCACATGTGGACGGATACCTCAGTGTCCCCTTCCTGTCCCCAACTTTCAGATGTCCCCATCCCACTGTGCCGCAACTTCAATTCAAATACTAAGAACAAATTCACTTGTGTGAAAAAAAAATTAGCTCAAAGACCATAGATCTTGGAATACATGTTGCTAACTTGCTCTCCTAAAAAATACAGGCAAATTTATAAAGTAGCATTAAAAAGATCACATTTGAAGTTCTGTTTAAGCATAGTCTTACTCATCTTTTCAATTTACCTTCTTTTTTTTTTTCTTTTTTTTTCTTTTTTTTTTATGATGTGGACCTCAGATACCTTCTCTTCTGATTCCTTTTCTGTTGGGTATGCCAAAGTGAAAGAAGGACAATAGAGCCATCTGGTCTACCTGTCTCGCCTACCTTGGACTCCTGCATGATTTGTGGCAAAGTCTTGGTCTAACTAGTTGATGAACTATATGCACAGGTATTTTAATCCATTGCCACCTTTTAAAGATTTGTTTTTGTTTATGTGTATGTATGAATATCTATATGAATTCATCACACATATGTGAGGGTATCTAAGGAGGACAGAAGAGGGTATTTGGATCACCCAGAAGCTGGAGTTATAGGCAGTTGTGAGTTGCCCAACCTCAGGGCTTCTTGGGGAGCAATGTGCACCACTGAGCCATCTGTTCACCCCTAACCCCTACCTTTTAGGTTTCGACACTGAAACTAAGGAGAGACTTGCTAAAGGTTTTGGGCAAAAGAGTCTGGAAGTTCCAAAGGACCTGGTTTGATTCCTGGAACCCATATAGTGGCTCACAAACATCTGTATCTCCGATTTGGGGGGATCTGATGCCCTCTCTGGCCTCCGTGGAAGCAGGTACACAAAAGGTATAGAAAATAAATACAGGCAAAATCCAATCCAGGTAGAATGAAATAAAAATAATTTAAATTAAAAAATAAATATCTTTTTAAAAAAAAAACTGTAGCAAAAAAATAGAACCCTGGGGCTGGAGAGATGGCTCAGTGGTTAAGAGCACTGTCTGCTCTTCCAGAGGTCCTGAGTTCAATTCCCAGCAACCACATGGTGGCTCACAACCATCTGTAATGGGATCTGATGCCCTCTTCTGCTGTGTCTGGACAGCTAGAGTGTACTTATATATAATAAATAAATAAATCTTTAAAAATAGAACCCTGGTCAAATGGAACTCCAAAGTCTGTGGAAAGACTGACAAAATATCCCAGATCCCTCCATCAGAGACACTCCAAGAAGGCTGAGGCACAAACTGGCCAGACCCTTCACAAAGTCATGTGGTAAGTCCTGAAGGGATGATTCTTGCTTCCCAAGAGGGGTTGACATTTTTTGTCCCTCTGAGGGGAAAGTGCTTGAAAGTGAAAGTCCACCTTATTCACTGCAATTGACAAACTCCCTGTAGGTGAAAGTCACACTGAACTCCAGGGTTGAGGAGGGTGAAGGAGTGTGTGCACATTAGGAAAATTAATGCAAGACTTTCGAAAGAAAGATTGTATCAGGGAGATATACCTACTCAGTGTAATTGCCGCTGTGGTCACTGACTGAGCTACTCTCTCTCCGCCGGTCTCAGACCTCGGTACATTTCTGTCCTGTGTCCCTACATCATTGGAAAGAATTGCTTCACTGACTGCACAGTTCTCTCTCCTTTAGTACATAGCTATGAAAAGTATGGTGCCACTCAAGGTCACAAGCTCAAATTGGTCGGAGTCTGGAAAGAGACAGAGTCATTACCCCTTATGGTTGCTTAGCAGGCTTGAGCCAGCAAATTAGTGGCTTCCACTGAAGATCTGCTGTACTGATTGATGCTCTACCCCAGTTAGCATCCCATCTCACTTCTTGATCACCAGCCTCAGAGAAAAATGCCTGGCCTGCCAGGACCTCATGACCATGAATGTGCTACCTTTGAAACAAATCAAAACAACCAAAGCATTCCGATGAGGAAAATACCAACAATCCACCTGCAACAATAACGGGAGAGGGGAGAATTCTTCTTTGGCCTTGAAAGGTCGGCAGGCATGGGCTCTGGGCTCCCACACAGGCACTGACCCATGAGCTCTAGTGTTTCTGATCATTATTTTCCCTTGACTCAACCATTCTTTGGCCCTCAAAGGGGAGTGTCAGACTGCTTAAAACTCCAGCATTTGCTGTTTCAACCCTCCCGGAAAGGGCAATGAATCAAATTACTGACAGCCATTCTTTTTCCTGTGAGCTTGGCTTTGGCTGTAGGGGAAATATCTTAAGACTAGGGTAGAGAAATAAAGAACATAAGGCCATGGTCATGACCTTGTGTGCTCTACTTTTGTGACTGCCATCCCCACCCCAAGTCCTAGCTTAGAAAGACATGGGCCAAAAGTAACAAGGAACATAAGGGCACCTTTTGAAACCTGACCTACATTTTTTTAAATTGAGATAGGATTTCACTCTAAGCCTGGATGGCCTGGAACTCAGTTTGTAGACCAGGCTGGACTGCAACTCACAGAGATCCCCCTGCCTCTGCCTCCTGAACACTGAGATTAAAGGTGTGTGACAACACACGTGTTTCTTGATTAAACAAATCAGAATTTGTTAGTGAGCCTTTATCCCCAGCACTTGGAAAGCAGATGCAGGTGCATCTCTGTAAGTTCATGACCAGTCTGGTCTACATGGAGAGTGTGTAATCAGTCCATAGATGGAAAGTTCCAGCTCCCCCTGATCACATTCTGCAGTGTCTTACACACACCACCAATACCAACACCAACAACATCAAAAACCACCATCACCACCACCACTACCACCACCACCACCACCACCACCACCACCACCACCACCACCTCCACCTCCTCCATCACCACCACCATTACTAACACCAGGAACAACAACAGTAACAACAAAAGCCTGGGAATTTGTCTTTCTCTCTCTCTCTCTCTCTCTCTCTCTCTCTCTCTCTCTCTCTCTCTCTCTCTCTCTTTCTCTGTCTCTTATTTACATTTCAAATGTTATCTCCTTTCCCGATTTCCTGTCCATAAACCCCTTGTCCCATCCCCCATCCCCCCTTTTCTTGTCTCTTCAGAGTCTTCCTTGGCCCTACCTCCTAGACTGTGAGGAAGCCCGGGCAGATCATAAAAGGCCACAAGGACAAGAATCAAGGGCCCTCCCCCTTCCTCTTAGCTAACTGCTAATCCCACTTCTCTGGCTGTAGGAGTGATTCATCTCGGAAGCAGGTCTTCGTGCCCCAGTGCAGCTGCCCTAGCTGGTCCCTTGGGAGCAGTGACCGGTCTCCACAGACCAGATCCCTGTCCAAACTTCCTAACTTGGGGGAGGTGGCACACCTGCAGTCCCAGCAGTGAGGAAGCTGATGCAGGAGGAGAAAGAGTTCAAGGCCAACCTAAATGACTGTGAGAGCCTCAGACCACCCAGTGTGATGCATGACCACACCGGCACTGTGAGCATCTGTCTCAAACAAATACAAAGTAACAAACAAAACAAACCTTTCTTGTTTTAAGGTGTTTGCTCAGATATTTTGTTACAGCGACAAGTGCCTAAACAAACTCTCCCGCAACCCATCTCTGCATTCTTTGATCTTGTGGGTCTATTCAATCAATATTCAGGACACTTGGCCAAGGTTGCCCTGACTTAGTTAAAGAAGATGGAAACGTAGAACTCTGGTTCTCTACTTAGAACTTAGGCTCAAGCCCTGCTGTGGCTGGGGCCTCTGAAGCTGCTTTTTACAGCTACTGCAATGCTTTGTGGGAAATGTAGCCCCAAATGAACCCCCAAGAGAGTTCCGGGTTGTACGAGGGATTTAAGTGTCACAGGAATCAAGGACGGGAAGAGCTCCCAGAGCTCTGTACCATCGCATCCAGCGTGAGAGAGAAGCCACCGTGGAAAGGAGGCAAAAGCAATCTCTGGGGTTTACCATGGCGGGTGGGGAGTGAGTTTCAGAGTCGCTGTGGGGACAGACACCTAAGCGGTGTATCAGAGTAGACAAGAGGAAAGCTGGGGGTGCCCACGTTTTTTTTAAGAAGGGAAGGAAGGCAGACCCTGAGTAGCTGAAGAAGGAGGTGGGGGTTAGAGAAGGAGTTTGTAGATTAGTTTGGTCTTTAAGATGAGCCATTGTCAAACAAGTGTAGTTGTTCAAAAGTGCAACAGAGGGGATGGGGTGACTAGTCATTGGAGAGGCAGTGGGGTGCACTCGGAATGCAGGGCAATGACAAGGCATGAGGACTACACAAGAGGAAGAAATGTAGAAAGAAAGGAGAGGGAGGGAGTAAATTGAAAACTATGCCATTAACCTTTACAGGGAGGCCAGCAAACTGGATGGTGCACTAGGCAGACCACTCGAATGAAGCTGCCTCTGCCTATTCTTAAGTCAAACGGTCTTTTATGCTCCAATGAAAAAGAGCGTTTTCTAAATAAAATCTTTTCTAAACTCACTTTAAGTCCTTATTTATATGACAGAAAAAAAACAAAACATGGGCTGTCCATATTAAAAGTGGACTCGAGAGGCAGCTGACTTTCGTTTCCACATACTCGCCTGTCCAGGGAAGCGTGTGCTTGCACAGCCCCAAGGTGCCCTGGCCGACTTTGGAAAGCAACAGCCTTTCTGGCAATCCCGGCTCCTTCAGCGCCACCCAGTGACCATAAGGGTGAATGACATGAGCGCGCAGCGGACCCGGAGAGCGGAGCTCAAAGCCTGTAAAACAACCCTTTGTGCTGAGAAGGTGCTTTTCCTGCCAAATCAAATCACCGTGTGTTACAAATTCTGGAAGAGCAATCCGGAGGAACAAAGCCCTGATTTTTTTTTTTTTAAGCGAGCATGGAAACCAGACCCTACTTCCTTCCTCCAGGATTAGGGCTTATTGAGGTTGATAGAGTAGGTCATCTTGTTTCAAGGATGACCTGCTGGCATCGCTACCTGGACCCTGAGAGGGGAAATATTTAAGCTCTCTGGGGAGTTTATCAAAGGTTTTTCTGTTCGGGTTACTACACTCTTACAAAGGGTTCTCTATGAATGTTTCACTCCGTGCCCCACCAACGCCACCACCGCCGTCGCTCTTGCTTAAACTTTGTTAATAACACCGAACCTGACTCTCTTGCCTGCGTAGCTAAGGGCGAATGGGCTTGTGAGCCAGAATGAATGGCACCTTAGAAGTCCTTCTGTGCCTCCTTGCAGCAAAACAGCTTCTCCGTACCCTAGGAGGCAGGGGGGAGGGGTTGCGAGGAAACACACTGAATCGAGCTCTACTGCTCACAGGACACGTGGCGAGGCACAAATATTTTAGACCGGTGTGTCTTGGCTACGTTTCTATTGCTGTGATTCAACACCATGTCCAAGGCAATATATAAGAAAGGGTTTAGTTGGGCTCGTGAGCCCATGACGACGGGACAAAGGCATGAAGTCAGGAACAGCGGAGAGAGTTCCTATCTCCAAACTGCAGGCAGGAGGTGGAGTGCACACAGCGGATGACAAGAGTCTTAAAACCTCAGAGCTCACCCTCTGCCCCATGCCAGTCTTCCTCCAGCAAAGCCACGCCTCCTAATCGTTCCCAAACAGCCACCAATTGGAGATGAAAAATTTAAACACACGAACCTTATGGAGGCCATTCTCATTCAAACTCAACACTGCGTATGCGTGTTTTGCCTGCATGTATGTATATGTGCCGTGTGCATGCCTGATGCCAAGAGAGGAAATGGATACCCTGTAACTGGAGCTCTGCAAGAGCAACAAATGCTCTTAAACACTGAGCTATCTCTCCAACTATTATGTTTCTAATGAGTTATCATATATTTGGGGGTGATGAATTTTACCTTAAGATACAGAGTATTTAAAAATGCCACATTGTGTATTGTTCAAAGGCATAGTAAATCAACACGCCTGTGGGTAAGAAACTAAAGCTGTTGTGTTTGAGGGTCTCCTCCCTGACCCTGGAGTGTTGCTGTTCTGTCTGTTTAAGAGGCAACACTGAGCCTTTAACCTGAATCCATCAGTCACTGCCAAGATCCATGCTTGCTCCAGTCTGGTTCCTAAAATGATTGTCTGTTCCCCTGAGTGTGGGACCCTGTCTTCTGGGGGAAACTCTTGCAGCTTAACATTTTAGGTTCCTTTCTCCATCCCCAGGGGACTTGGTGGCCTTGAGGGGACAGCATTTACTATATTACTTCTATATTCCTCTACTCTGTTGCCCTGGAGGAGCTTTGTGCGCCTTGTGGTACAGAGACCTCACACACTCCAAAGGTTCTCTCTTGCACCCCTAAGAAAGCTCTCCCACGACCCTCAAGACAGACAAACTGCTGGAATGGTAAAGGGGTTCTTGCACACTTATTTCCTAAGAAGAAAGTAATCTCTCCTGGAGAAAAGGGAGAGGGGCTCATAAAACACACAAGGAAGTAACAAGACCCAGGAGTTTCCATCGTAAGGGTTATACAAAAGCACACAATCGGGGGAGGGGAGGTCTACTGGAGTTGCCTAACAAAGTACACAGGGGACTCCAGGGTGTGGCTCTCATAGCTCATCACCTCTGCTGGGGTAAGAATTTTAGGGACATAGCTGCCTGAGTCACTTAGGATCCCAATAAACTCAATGGCTCACGACACAAGACTTGGATGGTGCCATTTCATTGGTATGTTGTCTGTGCCATATCTGGACTGAATAGATGTTATTCAATCTTTCCGCTGGGATGAACAGCAACAGAACACCCACACAATGCCCCCAGAAGGTCTGGTGAAGCTGTAATGCACTCACGAAGGAAACAACATGTGGCCATCAGTATCCTCACGCCTGTGGTTGAGTTGGAAGACACATAAAACTTTTCCAATAGCAATGTGTCATGACTTTGGGTGTGGCCCACGGCAGTGTTTCTTTATCCATCCCCAGTCTAGTCAGCGAGGACAGCTTTCTGCCTCAAACCATGGTAGAAATTGCCTTGTTTTTAACTGGTGTCTAATCTCTGTCAAGACATCCTCTGGAATCATGCCTCAGCTCTTTTTCTTTTTCTTTTTTGTTTTTCTTTTTTCTTTTTTTCGGAGCTGGGGACCGAACCCAGGGCCTTGCGTTTGCTAGGCAAGCGCTCTACCACTGAGCTAAATCCCCAACCCCCATGCCTCAGCTCTTAACATGTCCGTCTTCTGCTGTCATCTTCCTCAGCTCCCTCTTCCCTCCCCATCGTGCTCTCTTGTTCTCCTCTTCTGCCTCCCTGCTTTCCTCACCGGCTTCTTCCCCACCCCCCTCTTCACAGACTCATTGCCTCCTTCCAGGTTTCTCAGCCTCCTACTCGACAGCCCCTCTCCCTCCAGGTTGCTCCCCTGAAGAAAGTGTGGGTGCCTTGCTAAGAGGAAAAAACCGGCACGTGCTGAAGGCATGCCCCGAAGTCTTTGCACAGCCTTCTGAGTCAACTGTGGTCATTTTCCTATGAGAAAATGGAAGCGGGGCAATGTGTCCAGCCTTGGGGACATGTTCACACAGCTAAGATACGGCACAGCAAAACCAGATACGGTGAAGCCAGGATGACTCTAAAGTCCAAGCTGTTCCTACCCCTGCTGCCTCTGCTCGGGCCAGGCGGAAGCGAGGAGGAAGTCAGCTGCCTCTGGAGAGCACCTGACCACCCGGAAGACACTGGCTGAAGAAAGCTGACAGTTTCCAAGGCTTCCAGGAAACAGTGGCATGGGTAAGCGTGAAGCACAGAAGGCTGTGACTTCTGGAAATTGTACAAACTCCAAGGGCAGAGGCTGCCTGGACTCCAGAGGCAACACACTTCCTGGAGCGCGGACACCCAGTGCAACTTGGTGGTACTTTCCCCGGGATTACTAATATACGGCTGCGTTAGATTGGGCTTCATGATAGAAATGTAAGCAACACTGAGCTTCTTCTTAGCTTTTAAAGGATTTTCCCAATTCCTACTGTGCAGGGGGGAAATCCTTCATGGGAATCACAGTTCCCGTTACTTAGTGTCTTGCATCCCCACCAAGGGATCACGAGATGACAAGAGGGAACAAAAATCTAGCACCAGCAAGGAACATCTAGAAATTTCATCCTATCTCTCGGCCTCCGAGACTCTTATAAATATTAATTTAACCTGCTGCATAATTGGCAATAAAATTCTCTTTGTATTAAGGAAGCGGTAAAAGTTAATAGGCTGGAAGCCAGCGTAATCCCTGGGTGGACTCGCTGAGAGCGAGCGTGTAGCCCTCTGATTGTGTTGTGAAGCTGAGTTCCTATGCCATGTCTCCCAACCGGAATGGCATTAATGAATGGCTCAAGGGGCATTGCCAGTGACCATGCACAGCCTGGCACAAAGTAGGTACTTAATAAGCATCATAGGAAGAGGATACTAACTTGGTTTCCTTTGAACCTCGGTACTTGGTTTAGCCATACACTTATTCAGTCTACCTGAGATCACCAGGGACCTTCTTGCGAGATCTAATAGTCAGTCATCAATCTGACCTGACTTGACATCACTCTTGACCATCAGCATTAGACTTCTTTCCTCCTAGAGACTTCCATCCTTCTGCTTCCACCATATTTTATTGTTTTTGCCTGCTCATGCTTCTGCCTTTCCCATCCTTCCTCAAGTCTCTCAGCTACTGTGAATATTCTATGTATCTTTTTTGTTAGGGTTTGGATACAAAATATCTCTCACAGGCCCCTGTGTTGGATGCTTGGTCTCCACTTGGTGATGGTAATTTGGGCAGTGGTAGAAACTTCAGGAATTGGGCCTTTGCGGGTAACTCACTAGGATTGTGCTTTTGAGAAATCGACCTGTTCCCAGCCTCTCCTCTCTCTGCCTTCTGTCTGGCACGATGTGTGCTGCCCCACCACCCCCTCCCCACCACAGTGGACTGAAGCCAATGAATCCACGAGCCAAATGATCCTTCCTCGTCTTATGTCAGACGACCTGTCACAGAGGCAAGAAAGCTAACAGACACTGTGCTTTTCTTATTTGTTCCCTGTATCTCCCACGGAAAACAAGGTCCTTGACAAGTATTTGTATCTCTTTATTCTGCCTCCTCAATACCCAGAACAGAGCCTGGCATGTAACAGCTCCCAATGAATAGTTCTCCAAGTGAAATCTTCATGACATCCTGTGGTAGTTTCCTTAAGAATGGCCCCCAAGGGTTCATGTGCTTAAATGCTTTGTCCCCTAGAGGTGGAACTGTTTGGGAAGGATTAGGAGTGGCTTTTGGAGAAGGTTTTCAAAAAGCTCACCTCTCTCTCTCTCTCTCTCTCTCTCTCTCTCTCTCTCTCTCTCTCTCTCTCTCTCTCTCTGCCCAAAAGCATCTTTGTAGCAGCCCATCTCTGGAACCACTTTTTATCCATGCACATACATGCTTCCTCAGCGCTGTTTGTGAGACATCCTTCAACTAGGACATAACCTTTCCAGGCCCTGGTTGCCTAGAGAGGGCTCTGCATATTTAAATATTGTTAACTTATGAGGGGAAGGCTTTTTTTTTAATTCACAAGGTTCTGTTACCCTGTTTCTTCATTTGTACAACTTGAAAACATATACACATTGGCTTCACTGCACCATTCTATGTGTGGGAATAAGACAGCCCTATGCTAATGTACACCGTGACATTAAACAGGCAACAGAAGAGTGTCCATCTGAGGCCCTGGTTACACTCTGTCGGAGCCCAGGAGCCTCAAGAAGGCAGATTCTGGGAGAAGCGGGTCATTCTTTATGAAGATCCAGGAAGGCATCCACGGACAGCTTGCTGGCATTGAATCTGTAGGTCTAATCACGAAACTACAAGACCACCTGCCAAAAAGCAATTACTTCTATGTCAGTATTATGTCAGCCCCTCTGCACTCCAATGATAAATCTTCATCTGGTCATTTAGAACCATGTCAGAATGGCATTTCGTTCATAAACCCCGAGGTGAAGTTTAGAAGGGAAGAAAAAAAAAAAAACCATTATGTCGTTTAGTGAAAATGTCCATATATTGAAATGAACAGAGTTTATGAAATGAATTGACACTTCCTCTCTCCCCGATGGAGACATTTTTTATGTTAGATATTATGACACGGGTATATGTAACTGTCAGGCTCTGGGTGAAAGCGTAGCTGTGACCAAGTCACTAGGGGTTCTTATTCTTGTCTCAATTTATTCCCACCCCCACCCCACCCCTGCTGCTCAAGACATTTAGTTCACCCTGAGACACGGGTGGGCCTGTAATGGGGAGAGGCTTTTATTATTATTACTTTCCAGTCCCCTCTAAAGGAAGCCAGTAACTATAGTAGCCTGTCAACCTGCTGCTGAGAAAACCTTTCAAACAAAACCTCCTCTTCTGCAGAGATAAGGAAAACTGGGTTTAGCGTCTAATCTCTTCGCCGCTTAGAACCTCTTTTCTCAGACCAGCTGAAAATGTTATTTTTAAAGCCAGCAATGGGTCTCTGCACTTGTGCAAGAAAGCCTTGTCCCACCTATGCATAAAGATACCACTGCCTCCGGGTCGGAAACTCAAAGCACCTCCACCTTCCGGGGTGCATTACCGAAGGCGACAGCCTCGGGACAACGGTGGGGACCTATACTGGGGAAGTTGGCAACATTGTGACAAGTGAGCTTTGATGTCTGCAGAGCTGACCTTCCGAGCCAGATGGCACTGTAGAGACACAATCTGTTTCCCATGGCAAACATCTGGAAACAGAATGGTCTGTGGCAATCCAGCACACCACCCTGCGAGAGTTCTCATTCCTTTTTTCTGCACACATTTGTTGAGGCCAGCACACATGGGTATTGGCAGGAGGCTGTGTTTCAGCCCTGCAGAAACATGTAAAAGAACACAAAAGGTTTCCGGTTTCGCTCCTGAAGTTTATACAACCCTGGCACCGACATCTGACAAGTGTCTTGCCGCATGCACACCCACAGAGGACCAGGGTCATTTACAACAAAGGCTAACAGTTTTAGCAAAAGTCCTGGCAAATGTATATTGCTCAAGAACAGAAAAGGAGCAAATGGGCCCTTGGTTCACTCCCACTGTGATAACAAAATACCTTAGATTAGGCAATTTGTAGTCATAGAAACTAATTTTTGCTATTCTGGAGTCTGGGAAAACCGAGGTGCTGGCAGAGTGCATGCCTGGTGACATCACTCCTCACAGACACCATTTCTTGGTGACCTCACATGGAGAAAAGGGCACCTATGCCCTTGTGGAATACTGAGCTCACACATGAAGCTTTAAAGGCAGTTCTCTGTGGTTCTTGCACTCCTGGCATTAATATTGTTGCATCGAGGTTAGCTGCCAACATGAACATTGAAGGAGATTTGAACATCCAGGTCGTGGCCAAGTCCCACATGTGCCCAAAGTCATTGCTGGGTGTGCCAGGTGAGGTGACCATTCTCTCAATGAGGAAAGAAGTCTGGACTGCTTTCAGGAAAGATAGCTACTGAACACAGAAACCAAGCTTCAGGGAAGACTCTCTGGGCACGAAGGCTTTAACCCCAACACAAGGGAGGCATCGTGACTAGACTGCTCAGTCACACCCACACGAGCTGAACTGAGGAGCTCATTTAACCTGTGAATCACATACGTGAATCACTTATATCCAAGAGCACACCATTTCTGGATGAAGAGCCTTGGTATTTCTGACAGGGATGGTCTTCCCAAACTTGTCTCTATGTTGACTGACTTCCATTCAGTATCTCCAATCGGAGCGGGTAATTGTGAATGTTTTGGGTGATAATGGAGTGTCCTTTCATTAGAATTCCTATTGCTGTGACAAAACACAATGACCAAAGGCAACTTAGGAGAGGAAAGGATTCATTTCATCTTACATTACTTGGGGTCACACTCCATCACTGAGGGAAGTCAGAGCAGGAACCCAGAGGCAGGAGCTGATGCAGAGGCCATGGAGGGGTGCTGCTTCCTGGCTTGCTCCCCATGGCTTGCTCAGCCTGCTTTCTTATAGAACCCAGGACCACCAAAGCCAGAGATGGCCCCACCCACAGAGATCTGGGCCCTCTGACATCAATTATTAATTGAGAAGATATCCTACAGATTTGCCTACAGGCCAGTCTTATGGTAGCATTTTCTCAGTTATGATTCATTCTTCCTGTATATGTCTAGGATTGTATCAAGTTGACAAAAATCAACCCACACAGTCCAGGAGCGGTGGCACACACCTTAAATGTCCCAGCACTCCAGAGAGCAGAGGCAGCAGATCTCTGTGAGTCTGAGGCCAGCCTGGTCTTCACAGTGAGTCCAAGATAACCAGAGCTACATAATGAGATCCTGTCTCAAAACAAAACAAAACAAACAACAAAAAAACCCAGTATAGACCTTGACAACAAATGTTTAATACACAGTCCCTCAGTTTACTCCATATTATATATGTATATATAATATTTATATAATATAATTATATATTGTACATAATTATACATATATAATGGTATTTATATTTACATATAAAATATAGTATTAGTTATTAAAACTTAGGAGTAGATAAAGCTATTAATTCATTAGCAATGGTAGTTATACATTATACTAAACTATACTAACTGTAATTATCAAATGAACAGGTCAACGGCACATGATTTATTCATTCATTAAAACAAATGTTGAGCTGGACTGGAAAGATGGCTCAGAAGTTTAGAACATTTGTTGCTTTTGCAGAGGACCTGGATTCAAGTCCCAGCATCCACGTCTGTAATTCTAATTCCAGGGAATCTGATGCCCTCCTCTGGCCTCTTGGGGCACAGGCACATATGCAATGCAATTACATGCAGGCAAACACTCTTATGTGGAAAATAAAATAAGTCTAAGAAACACAATAAAAATAAAGTAAAAATAGCGAGGTGTCAACAACTTAAAAACAAAAAACAAACGCTGAAGGCCCACGTTCTAGGCAGAGTCCTCCAGAACTCTCTCTGAGTCTCACGTCTTTCAGGTGAGGTATTATGGAGGAAGCTGTTACCAAACTGTGCCAAAAGAAACTGGAGAATTCAGTAACAGATCACCAAAAGGTACAGTGGTTGGAATTGTGTGCCCTACACAAGACATACGTCTGAAATAGGTGTGGCCTAATTTAGGCTTCTTTTCAGAAGTCTTTGCTGATGTATAGTCGAAAGGCAGAGACGGTTCTTGATGGGCAACCGGAGTGGGGACCTGAATCTAACCATGATTGTTCTTCTCAGAGAAGAGCAAGATGCCAAGCAGAGCTTAGTTACAAACTCACAAGTCAAGGACACCAGGAACCACCAGAAGCTAGAAGTACAGCCCCTGCGTTTACCATTCTGAGCAGTGTACCACAGGAACTGGGGTTGGAGTGGCTGGAAAGAGTGGCTCCATGGCAGTTTCCTATACAGCCCATCTCAACCCTGGCAGGGGGCACACCCTCCCTTAGAAAACTGTTGTGTTTCATTATTAAAAGCTGTTAGTCTAGGTAATGGTGGGTCCATTCCTGTAATCCCAACACTCCGGAGGTGGATGCAGAAAGATCATGAGTCAGAAACCAACTGGGGTTACATAGTGAATCTGATCCAGCCTCAGCTACATATCAAGATCCTGACAATACACACACACACACACACACACACACACACACACACACACACACACAGCCTAAGACCCTTGAGTTTCTGAGTTTCCATCTGTCATATCTTTTCCCTAGAGGGCAGAGTTGGGAGCTATGAATTTTGTAGACTTTTTTCCTGGCCACAGAGATGGTCTCCTTGGCCATTCCAGGAACCATCCCTCCAAGGTTACAATTTTGTGATTCCTCTAGATCCGTGATTTTTAAATGCTACACACACTGCCCCCTTTTGATAGCCTACATAGAAACTCAGAATTTAGGGACACACCCAGATTTCACAGAAAGACTGTGTGGACAGAATCCATGTGCAATTTGGGAGATTTTAGAGTGCGCACACACACACACACACACACACACACACACACACACACGTTTGAAAGCCCTTGCAGTAGTGCATCTGTGACACCCCTTCTCCCCTCTAAAGCGTTTGACCTACATTACCCGCTTGGATCTATCCCTCCCTGGTGAGACTCAGATTATCTATCTAGGAAATGAAGAAGACTCTTATCTGCTGCTGGGTATTTGTCTAACGGTCTGAAATCCTGAGATCAGAGAGTCTAGATAAAGCCAGCTCTCCAGCCGTTTGTTTCCAGTACTGTGCTGGAATGTGTCAAAGTAAGAAGGGTCCGGAAGTAAAAATTAACAACTCCCCACACAGGGGCAGGTTAAAGTGCTAAATTCTAAAGGAGACAGAGAAAATCTGCAAAACCCTTCAGGCCTAATAGGGCCCAGCATTGCTTAACCTTTTCAGATCTCTAAAGGTCTCAGAGCAATCTCTGAAGCCAGTTGCTCACAATGCACTGCCCTAACTACTCAGGGACCTCCAGCGCAAGCAAGCCAGAACTCTGCCCTGACACCATTGGGTATCGTGAAGACTTAATATGCCGCCACCTCTGAGAGCTGAGCTTTCTTTATTCCATTTCTGAAACGAGACTCAGAGATATTGAATAACCAGCTGAAGACCATGTGATTGGTGAGTGGTATGGCTTGACTGCTCATCTGCAGACTCATGTTCTGGCTTTCCAGGCCATCCTCTGGCCCTTGACACTAAGTAGCTCTTGATGCCTGGCACTGCTCTAGGCTCCATCCAGATCATCACAGGCTAAGAGATCAATTGCTTCTGCCTTGCCTGCTAGGCCCAGGGGAAGGTGCTCCGTGACTATCTATGACTTCTCAGCAAATGTGTAAAGGATCCTGTAACCCAGGAGTGGTTCTGCCTGAACTTGGGCAGATGTCACTGGGACAAACTACCTGGAACCATCTACCTTGGAGGACCTCTGCCCGCCGCCACCATGATTTGATGGAATACTCTTTGAGCTGAGCTGGAAGACCCCTCTCTTCCAACATCTGTCCCCTGCCTACTACACCAGCTGTTGTCTAAGCAGGATGGATCTAAACATTAAACCGATACTGTTATGGTTTGAATGTGAATTGTTCTTCAAAGGTGTATATGTGAGGGACATGGTCACAGCCTAGGGTACTATTAGAAGGTTTTAGAATTCTTAGGAGTGGGTCCTAGTGGAAGGTCATTCAAACCATGCCCTTTGAGGGATATTGAAATAGGACTCTTTTCTGGTTCTTTTTATTTCCCTTTCCTAGTAACCATGAAGAGAAGAGGTTTGGTCCCTCATATGCTCCCCGCCAAGTGCTCCCCACTATGTGCTCCCCTTCATGTGCTCCCCATCATGCGCTCCCCATCATGTAACCCCCAGTATGTGCTTCTCATCATGTGATCCCCGCCATATGCTTCCCACCATGTGCCCCCCACCTGTGCTCCCCACCATGTGCTCCCTACCATGTGCTCCCCATCATGTGATCCCCACTATGTGCTCCCCAACATGATGTCATATCTCACTACAGGCCACAAAGCAATGAAGCCAATTGATCACAGGCTGAAGCCTCAGAGAGTATGAGCTAAAATAAATCTTTTGTCTTTATCAGATGACTGTCATATTTTGTCACAGCAATGCAAAACTGACAAACGGGACATAGTAAAGGGTCTAAGAATTGACCTCTGACCATAGACTTGGTGCAAACAGTAGTGGGGACAGTACAATCACAACCATTATAACATAGTCTTGTCTTGCTAATCTGCTGTTTGTCTACTGTCTCATCTCTTAGATCAAGGCCTCACCAACACATAACATTTAAAACAATTAAAATAGTTCGTGGTTGATAGCAATACTCTTTATCGCACAATATTCTGGCAACTGTGCAAAGAAACAAATGGGATTCTTCTTGTTACCACCCCACAAGAACCCTGCATTGTGTAATCACAGTTATTAACTATTCCTCTTCACAGATGAGCAATCAAGTCTTAAGTGCACTGCCTTAGGACAATTATGTGTAATGGAGTTCCTACCCTGTAGCGGGAAATATTAAATAAGAATCCCCTGCTACCACCGCAAGGCACCGGCAGACAGACCAGCCTGTTCTCAGCCCGGCAGACTCTCTGCTCGTTTTCCCAGCCACATGTCCCCTGTGGTTAGCTGTCACAAATCTTGGTAACCTGGTAAAATCAAAACTCTAGAGGCTTGTGATTTATCAGTCAGATTTATATCAGTAAATTCTCACCCCACAAAATGTCCACACAATGAGCTCAGAGCCGATTGATATTGATATAAACTGCCCACCTAGATAAGACAAATTGTCCTGTAATTATCCATCTTTATAAGATATTCATAGCTACCTGTAGCTATTTAAAGCCACTCGGAATCTGGACCGTCTTTCTCTTCCTCCATCTTCCTTCCTTCCCTCTTGTTCCTCCTCTCTCTTCCCTCTCTAAAACTCCCAGCCCATCTTCTTTATCCACTGCCCATTGATTGGTCCCTTGAAGTCTTTATTCATTAAGGGAAGGCTCTGCCACACGGCTGCTGTAAAATTATAAGAAATAAAATGCTGTCTTTTTACCTGCTCTATGTCCCGAAGTATCTGGTAGACATCATCATCTCAGTCAGTAAAGTGTCTCACCCATTCTGCTCTACCCCATATCACACTGCCGAAGGCTTCCCTCTGAGCCTGGCAACCATCTCTCTACCTATCTAGTTCCCAAGGCAGGTTACCTCCATGCCAGAAACACACATCCCAATTCTGTGGCGGCCTGGTGTCTTCGGCTGCCAAATACGCTCTTAAACTTAAATTGCCACATGAAAGAACACACAACACAATAACCTCTGATCCAGTTGATAAGATATAATTGCCCACCTAAGTACAAAGTCCTATACACATCCATCCCTTAAGAATATTCATAACAGAGTCAGATGCAGATATGTGCACCCAACCAATGAACAGAAGCTGCTGACCCCTCTAGTTGACTTAGGGAAAAGCTGGAGGAAGCTGATGAGGAGGGCAACCCTGTAAGAGGACTGGCAGTCTCAATTAACCTGGACCCCTGACATCTCTCAGACACTGGATCACCAACCAGGCAGCATACATCAGCTGAGATGAGGCCTCCAACACATACACAGCAGAGGACTCCTGGGTCTGGATTCAGTCAGAGACGATGCACCTAACCCTCAAGAGACTGAAGGCCCCAGGAAGTTTAGAGGTCTGGTGGGATGAGTGGGGTGGAGACATCTTTGTGGAGAAGGCATGTGGGGTAGGGGGAGGAGGAATGGGTCGTGGAACCCTCAGGGGTTGGACCAGGGGGGAATAGAATCTGGAGTATAAAAATACATAAATAAATAAATGAATAAATAAAAAATAAATAAATAGAAAAAATTGAAAAAAATAATATTCCTAACTGTAAAGGTACAGAGTGGAATCTTTTTTTAGACTTATTTATTATATGAGTACACTGTAGCTGTCTTCAGACACACCAGAAAGAGCATCAGATCCCATAACAGATGGTCGTGAGCCACCATGTGGTTGCTGGGAATTGAACTCAGGACCTCTAGGAAGATCAGTCAGTGCTCTTAACCCTTGAGCCATGTCTCCAGCCCCAGAGTGGAATCTTAACATCCGCCTCCATGTTCTCTTGGCAGCTTCTTCCTCCAGTCTCCTCCTCTTCCCTCAAACTTCTCTCCCGCCCATCCTTCCTTCTCGTCCAATGACAGGCCTCATTCTATCTTGTACCTGCCCTCACCTGTATGGCGTGTTACAGCACACTACCCTCTTTTGTTTCCTTTAATATTCAATGCACTCCTCCCTGGGAGCTTCTGGTCTCTTTATCCCACCTCTTACCCTGACCCAAGACTCAATCTTGTCATTCTCAAATACCCTGGTCATCTCCCTCAACTCTGAAATCCTAATCTCACTGGGCAATGACTAGCATTCAATATGGTGACTCAGAGACCAAGAAAAGAGTGAACTATGTTTTTAAATATCAGGAAGATATTGAAATGAAACCTAAGAGGCTGGGGAGGTTTGAGTCTTTTCATATATTTATAAAAGAGCTTATCTCACTTTATAGTTAATATAGTGTCATGGATACAAGCCCAGAAGTCCCCTGACTCTTGTCTAAGTTAGGAAGATTAAGTGGGTGACAAAGATGACTACTCAAGGTCAATTCCTTTACTTTCCCTTCATCCCTAAACACCTCCACTTGCCATCAAACAAGTTAGACTGGGATCCAAGCATCTCAAAGAGGTGCCTCAGGGATTGTCTATCCCAATGTTTCCACATTATAGGGGAGAGCACTTTGACGTTTTTTATTGGATATTTATTTATTTACATTTCAAATGTTATCTATCCCCTTTCCCAGTTTCCCCTCCACACACTCCCTATCCTGTCCTCTCTCCCCCTGCTTCTGTGAGGGTGCTTTCCACCTACCCACTCCCACCTCCCAGCCCTGGCTTTCCCCTACACAAGGGGAATAGAGCCTTCACAGTTCCAAGAGCCTCTCCTCCCACTGATGTCCAACAAGGCACATTCTTTGCTACATATGAGGCTGGAGCCACGGGTCTCTCCACGTGCACTCTTTGGTTGGTGGTTTAGTCCCTGGGAGCTCTGGGGTGTCTGGTTGGTTGATATTGTTGTTCTTCCTATGGGTTGCAACCCCCTTCAGCTCCTTTAGTCCTTCCCCTAACAACTCCATTGGGGACCCCATTCTCAGTCCAGTGGTTGGCTGTGAGCATCTGCCTCTGTATTTGTCAGACTCTGGCAGAGCCTCTCAGGGGACAGCTATACCATGCTCCTGTCAGCAAGCACTTCTTGGCATCCACAATAGTGTCTGGGTTTGGTGTCTGTATATGGGCTGGATCCCCAGGTGTGGCAATCTCTGGATGGCCTTTCCTTCAGTCTCTGCTCCACACTTTGTCTCCATATTTCCTCCCTTGAGTATTTTGTTCTGCCTTCTAAGATGGAGAGCTTTGACTTTTGGAAATTATCATTATGAAATTATATTATTAGACACTAACAAGTATTTCCTCATCCGTCAAAGCCTCAACCAGCAAACATCATCCCAGTAGCCCCAAGATACAGTTTCGAAGACATCAGAAATAATATTAGTAAACACTTTTCTAAGATGATTTCCCATTAGACAACAGAGGAGATTTGGGTCAAAACCTTCCTGACCCTTGTGCCCGAGTGCTCTAAAACTGAGTCCCACTAACATATATGGCAGGGCTTTCTCAGTCCTGCCAGTGGTTTAAATAATGACACAGAAACTTCTGATATAGTTTAAAGCTTAGGCCTTTTGCTGGGGTAGTCTCCCAGGTAGCATATAAACTTATCCTGACTCTTCTAAATAACCTGCCAGCTAGCAGGTTACCAGCTAGCTCTATACCTCTCTGCTCCACTCTGGTCTGTGTCTGTCCCTTTCCGTGTCTGCTTCTGAATCCCTCACTTTCGCTCCCTTCATCACTCTCCCTGCATCACTCTCCCTGCCTGGGGAAGTTCCGCCCTCGTACTTCCTGCCCCAGCTATTGGACATCAGCTCTTTATTACAGCCAGTAAGCAGCAAGACAACACCTGATGCATTTCTTAGGTTGCCTTTGGGCAGGTGAAGAAGGGTAAACATTTACAATGTAGAAAACCAGGTGATGGGCCAGAGAATGGCAGCACCAAAATTCTGCCAGCACTTAGCTCTCAGCTGGTACAGAATTAACAATTGAAAATACAGAGACAGGACAGGGAGTGGCTAGAAAGATGGCTCAGTGGTTAAGAGCACTGACTGCTTGTCCAGAGGTCCTGAGTTCAAATCCCAGCCACCACGTGGTGGCTCACAACCTTCTGTAATGGGATCTGATGCCCTCTTCTGGTGTCTGAAGACAGCTACAGTGTACTCACAAATATAAAATAATTAAATCTTTTAGAAAAAGAAAAATACAAAAACTATTATAGAAATTTTTAATCCTAATGCAGGGTTTCTACTCCACCTTAGACCAATTAGTTCCCGGATAAAAGATAGATACAACATCAGAAAATTGGTACATCTACACAACGGAGTACTACTCAGCTATCAAAAGGCTTCACGAAATTCATAGGCAAATGGATTGAACTAGAAAATATCCCAAGTGAAGTAACTTAATCACAGAAAAACACACATGGTATGCACTAACTAAATGATAAGTAGATGTTAGCCCAAAAGCTCGAATTACCTAAGATGCAATCCACAGACCACATGAAGCTCAAGAAGGATGACCAAAATATGGATGCTTCACTCCTTCTTAAAAGGGGGAACAAAAATATCCATAGGAGGGGATATGGAAGCAAAGTTTGGAGCAGAGACTGAAGGAACGGCCATTCAGTGGCTGCCCCACATGTGGCCCATATATATACAGCCACCAAAACTAGATAAGATTGATGAAGCTAAGAAGTGCGCTGACAGGAACCGGATATAGATCTCTCCTGAGAGACACAACCAGAGCATGTCCAATACAGAGGCGAATGCTAGTAGCAAACCACTGAACTGAGAATGGGACCCCCATTGGAGAAATTAGAGAAAGGATTGAAAGAGCTGAAGGGGCTTGCAACCCCATAAGAACAACAATACCAACCAACCAGAGCTCCCAGGGACTAAACCACTACCCAAAGACTATACATGGACTGACCCAGGGCTCCAACTGCATATGTAGCAGAGGACGGCCTTGTTGGGCACCAATGGGAGGAGAAGCCCTTGGTCCTGCCAATGTTGGACCCCCAGTGCAGGGGAATGTCGGGGGGTGGTAAGGGGGTAGATGGGGGGAACATCCTTATGGGGGAGTGGGTGGGGGACAGGATAGGGGGCTTATGGACAGGAAACCTGGAAAAGGAATAACATTTGAAATGTAAATAAAGAAACATACAATAAAAAATTAGATACAACCTTTATATTTACAATAAACCTTAATCAGCACTAGAGCTGGGCAGATATTTACTCTCTGTGGTATTAGAATGTACTTTTTGATCGATAACCCCAAGTTATCACTTCTCTATTTTATCTGGGCTGCTCTCAGGGCCACATTTTCATGGCTGACCTAACTCATGGTGGGTTCTCCTCTATTCACCTTCCTCTCCTCCTCGAACCCCACCTATGCCTCTTCTTCCCAACTATTAGCTGCCAGCATCTTTATTTACCAATCAGAAATAACTTGGGGGATGGGCCGGAGAGATGGCTCAGTGGTTAAGAGCACCAACTGCTCTTCCAGAGGTCCTGAGTTCAATTCCCAGCAACCACATGGTGGCTCACAGCCATTTGTAGTGAGATCTGATGCCCTCTTCTGGTGTGCATGAAGATAGTGACAACGTACTTACATATATAAAATTAATAAATAAATCTTTTTAAAAAAAGAAAGAACTTGGGGGCAAGGTCACTTAGCATCACTTGGGTCTGCAGGGAACTCTCACTTAGCATTGCAATACTGTAGTACACAGCAAGGCCAACCTCAGCACACTCCTTAATACAATTTGAGGAAGGTTAACCTACCAAATGTGGCTGGGAAAGCTTTCTGCTTTGCAAGTTGGCTCGGAAGGAGGTAAGGGAAGCAAAGAGGGTCTTTATCTCATTGGGGTAACAAGCTTGCCGTAGGAAGCAGCCTTGCTACTAACCCTGGCAGGGCTGGAGACCTTGTCAGGGAACTTGGAGTAGAGTCTCCTCGAAACATAAGCTGTGCCCTAGTGTTTCTTTCCTTCTGTGTGAATCCAGAACTGTGAGCGGTGGTTGAGTCCCTAACCTGTGCTTTGGAGTGGGGCTAATGTCCTCTGTACCCCTGTCAACAGAGTGCTCTGATTGGACCCTGACACTTCCTGGCAACTTCAAAGAAGGGTTCACAGTGTTAACTGTGAACCCAGAACAGTCAGGAGGACTCTGATTCCTTGAAGCTGGGAAAGCACAAAGCGGGATTGAAAGCCTCCTCCTGCCTCCAAGAGTGGGTTTTATAGACAGTGATATGGATGCGTTCACAGAAAAATTATCCTAACATGTGAGGTTATGGAAGCTCCTCTCCTGTTGTTTGGAGAGAGGTATCATACAGTCGGAGGGGAGAATATTGTAATATTGTAATTTTACAATATCTAATATTGTAAAAGCTAGTGTAATACCATCATAGTATTCTGGAATAAAAGAAAATAATATACTTTCTATTTCTAGAGAGCTTCTAATTTCAAGGATCTCAAACCCAGAGTGCTTGGCTGATTGTCTTAGTGTTTATCATATTTCTTTTATAAAATGCCCTATAATGAATTCCAACCAACTTCTCATTCAGAAAGGCTCAAGAGTGCCTGGTGGGAATAGTCTCCTAGTGTAGAGCTCCCCTCCCCAACGAGGGAAAAGATAGAACTGCTCGGTCCCCCTGGTCCTGCTCCCCCGACCCCCGCCCCAGCTGGAATCAGACGGTACTCATTTAAGGAACTCTGACACCGAGGGCCTTCCCACTTGGATGTGGGCAAACTTCTTCTCTGTTGTCTCTCTGTCTTTTCAGGTGCCATCAATCTCTAAAATGAGTTTATTAATAAACCACCTAGTACCCTGGACTTTATGGTTGGACTCTGGAACCTCTCTCCCACAGGCCTATGGTTTGTAGGCATGGTCCTTACGGTGGTATTGTTGGGAGGGAGGTGGTAAAACCTTCAGTAGGTAGTGTCTAGTGGTGAATGCTCTTCAGGGGGCTGTGGGACCCTGGTCTCTTTTCCTCTTTTGCTCTTGGCCATACAGTAAGTGTTTTCCTGACCACAGGCTCACCATGACCTGCAGCCTTATTACAAGCCCAAGGCAAAGAACCACAGAGCTTCAAAACTGTGACCCACGGGGCTGGAGAGACAGCTCAGCAGTTAAAAGTACTGGCTGCTCTACCAGAAGGCGGGGTTCAGTTCCCAACACCCATGATTCACAACTGTAACGGTATAGACTTGTGACATGACCTCTCCATGGCACAAGTTTATTGTGGATGTGACGGAGAAGACAGCCAGAGGCATCTGGAAGAGTCAAAGCAGACTGAATATGGCCAGCAGACTGGACCTGGCCAGGAGGGAAGTGGGAACAGAACAAAGGGAGGGAGGGGGAGGGGAGGGGAGAGGGGAGGGGGGGGAGGGGGGGAGGGGAGGGAGGGAGAGGGGGGAGGGGGAGGGAGGGAGGGGAGGGGGGGGTGGAGCGGGAGGGGTGGAGAGGGAGAGGGGAGGGAGAGAGGAGGAGGGGAGGGAGAGGGGAGGGGGAGGAGGGGAGAGAGGGAGAAGAGGAGGGGGGGGAGGGGGGGGGGGGGGGGGGGGGGGGGGGGGGGGGGGGGGGGGGGAGGGAGGGAGGGGGAGGGGGAGAGGAGAGAGGGAGAGGGAGAGGGAGAGGGGGGAGGGGGGGGGGAGGGAGAGGGAGAGGGAGAGGGAGAGGGGGAAGAGAGAGAGAGAGAGAGAGAGAGAGAGAGAGGAGAGAGAGAGGGGAGGAGGGGGGAGGGAGAGGGAGGAGAGAGAGAGAGAGAGAGAGGGAGAGGGAGAGAGGGAGAGGGAGAGAGGGAGAGGGAGAGGGAGAGAGAGAGAGAGGGAGAGAGAGAGAGAGAGAGAGAGAGAGAGAGAGAGAGAGGGAGAGGGAGAGAGAGAGAGAGAGAGAGAGAGAGAGAGAGAGAGAGAGGGAGAGGGAGAGGGAGAGGGAGAGGAAGAGGGGAGGGAGAGAGGGAGAGGGAGAGGGAGAGGAGAGGGAGAGGGAGAGGGAGAGGAGAGGAGGGAGAGAGGAGAGGGAGATGCAGGAAGTGGGACAATTGGGGAAAACAGAGAGAACATAGCAAAATTAGCAGGGTAATAAGGAGAACGAGGAAGTGGGGTTGGGGGAGAGGGAGGAGGAGTGAGAAGGGCTAGGATGCTAGC
The DNA here is from genome assembly GCF_011064425.1 of Rattus rattus. Taxonomy (NCBI): domain Eukaryota; kingdom Metazoa; phylum Chordata; class Mammalia; order Rodentia; family Muridae; genus Rattus; species Rattus rattus. The sequence continues at coordinate 40,296,395 of NC_046166.1, forward strand.
TAGCATGGACTTTGAAATGTGTAATAGGTACTTTTCACACTGAGGGACCTTGGAGGCCAGCATGCACTTTGGTATGCTAATAGACACCACAATAGCCATTGTCCCTTCTGCCTTTTAGAATTTGGGGAAATAGAATTTCCTTTGAACCTTCTGTGACTTCCCTTCCAAGGGATCTGATGGCCTTTTCTAGCCTCCAAGGTGTGCCAGGCACACCTATGGTAGACGTACACACATACAGGCACTCACGCATACAAAACAAACGAACAAACAAATAAATCTTTAAAAATAAAACACTGTAGACCAAAACAAACCCTTTCTCTTTTAAAGCTGATTTTTCTCAAATTTTGTGTTACAGCAACAGAAAGACGATGAACACTGGAAACCAAGGTTCTATGTGTCTGGGTTGGGGACTTCACGTGATTAGCCCCCAGCCTCTTTCTTCTCTTCTCCAAACCAAAGCTAAAAGGAAGAAAGCCAGCCCAGAAGTCCTGTTAGTCACTGCTCAATGCCTGTTGTATGCCGGTTTCCTAGTTTTTCTCAAATTTCCTAAAAAATGAGGACTGACTTCATCCCAGTCATGCCCAAGAAGACTGCATACGAACAATTCTGCCATTGTGCATCTGCCCTTCCAAATGTTACAATTAGATAATTAGAACTAAATTACTCCTTTTTTATTTTTAGTGGATACATTGTATCTTCTTATCCAGTAACTTGAGCATTTATGATCTCTGACTTTCAGGACAATCCAGGGCGACACTAAGTTGAGACTCCTGTGACCCTGAGCCACCTAGACCGTGATAGCACTTCTTATCCCGAGCAGTAGGACTCCCACAGCAGCTCCTCTTGTGAGTCCAAGCTGGAGTTGCCAACTGCCATGTCTGACCCACTCTCTCGCTTGATGGAAAGAACCATCAGATCACTTTCCCAATTCCCATACCTGCCCGTCCCCCATCCCACCCCACAGACTGTGAGGGTAACATGAGGCAATTCGTTTCCTGTTTAGTAATTCTAGTTCCAGATGGCAGGGACAACCTGAAGATTCTCCTTTTATTCCTTAGCTTGGTGGGCTGGGGGGTGTGAGGGTTAAAAGTAAACAGAACCAGTCTCCATGGGTATCAAAGCCCCATGGACTCCATTGTACCACACGGAGTCCCCCTGAACTCAGTGCAATAAGGTCTGGAATTCATTTCCTTGGGACTTGGCACTGTAAAAAATAATTGGAACGCGCTGTGCGCTTAACACTCCTTTCAGAGTACAGAGAAAGTGTGCCTTCGCTAGTAGGTGGGGGTGACGACGGGCTGGGCGCTGACTGGTTTCACCCGGTGTTTTCCATATTGTCTTGTCAATAGGAGCTATTATCAAGTCCCCAGTGAGCCTGCAGTGCTCCCCTCAATGAGGTGTTTAAAAGTGCCTTCCCTGGTGAGAATGGAAACACTGCTTTTGTTTCCCGTCTTTAAAATTAACTGCATAGTATTACCACCATCAATGAGGTTTTTAACATCAAAATGGCCTTCCCTGGTGAGAAGGAAAATACTTACTTTGTTTCTGTCCTTAAAATTAATTGAGGTTTTTAAAAACTCATCTTTACCCAACCAACAGTTGCATAGAAGGGAAGTGGAGAAGTAGATAAGATTTTAAAATGTTGTCTTCCGTCCCTCATCAACAGCTCTTGGCGAGTTTTTCGATTTACACCACTTTCTGAGTACTTTTCAGCACCTTTGTTTTCTCTCTCTCCTGTTGTGTTTTGTAGCCCTGGCCTCATGTGTTAGGCCTTGCAGGGATTTTTAATAGGTAATTGCTTGAGTGAAGTAAGGTCACCACCGACCCAGAGATTCATTACTGACTTGCACACTTGCCACCAGCCTATTCTGCTCATTCTATGAAGCAAAGAAATTGCTCATTAAAAATTAAAACTAAAATTATTAAATAATAATAATAATAATAATAATAATAATAATAATAATAACTGAGCCGGGTGCAGTGGTGCATGCCTTCAATCCCAGCATTCAGAAGGCAGAGGCAGGAGGATCTCTGTAAGTCTGAGGCTAGCCTGGTTTATATAGCGAGTTCCAGGACAGCCAGGGTTACAGAGAGAGACCCTGTCAAAAGAAAAATTAAAACTACCCTCCAGTGTTAATGTCTGAGGGGCTTTTGGCAGTTAATATCAGAAGAGAGCCACTTCTCTCTTCCTGGGGGATTCCAGAGACAGCTCTAGCTTTCGTAATTTCTGCAGAGTCTTTGAGAGCAGATGCTTCCCAATGCAGCAGAAAGTAGACACAGGGATGAAGGCCAAAGTCCAAAAGGAACGTACCAACTGTAGGCTTTGAAGAACAAATAGCAGGCTGCTCATATCCAGAAAAGAAACAGAGACCTGGAAGGGAACCAAGAGACCTTGACGGCTGATATGTTTCCTTCAGGAGGGGTCGGTGTCCTGCTTTCTGTCGAAAAGCTGAGCTATAGCCAGAGGGAGATAAGATGTAGGGAAGGAAGGTGAAAACTGAATAGGTTTGGGGGATCCTTGAGCAATGTGACCCGTGCCCCACTGCCAATAGCACCCAGGGATACCATGGAACATATTCTTCTCACATGGCATGGACTGTGATTGGATGCAAACTCTCCTCCTACAAACGTTGTGCCCAGATTGTAAAAACCCCAAAGAGACCACCGGGACCACAACTCCGATGTAAGCACATGAGAGTCTTTATTCACGCTCCAGCTTGGGCCACCAACCTTCCTGACAGAACAGGAAGGAGAGTGCACTCCAGGTCTAAGTGAAGGGGGTTTATAAAGGAAAAAACAAGTGGGGGTTTCCAAGCCCTGGCATCACATGGGAGGGTAAAGGAATGCTGGTCTTTCAGCTAATTAATTGGTTTACAGCACCTGGTTAAACTACAAGGACAGAGCCTACAACAAAAAGGAGAATCTTGACCTGAGAAAGACTTATGTTTCCTCAGTCTACTCTGTTGTTATCAGCCAGCTGCAGCTGCTGTGTCTATTTTGCAACTCTCAGGGACATTTTGTGATTTTTCTCAGACCTCAAGGGAGGAGGCCATGCTTCTCTAAGGGTAAGTTAACTTAGAATGGAGTCTTAAGAACAAAATGGACTTTATTCTGCTCCCTCAGTCCCTTCACAAGTTCATGTGCACGGAAGCGTGGTCTTCAATACAAACGGTCAGGGGTGTGACTTTGGGCAAGAGATTGGATCATGGGCACTCTGACCTCATCAACGGGTTATCATGTCGATGGATTCATAACTGAATAGAGTGCTGGAAGACAGTGGGAATCATGAAAGGCCAGGCCTGATTGGGGGAAGCCTGCCATTGAAGGAGTACCTTTGAAAGACGCCTTGTCCCACAGGCGAAGTTCAGGTTTACAGAGCAAAGTGGACCATGGACCAAGACTGCTGAGACCATGATGCACGCCAATCATCCATCAAGTTGCTGTGTTTCCTTCAGGTATTTTTGTCACAATGACAGGAGAAAAAAAAAAAAAGACTAAAACAAGACATGTACTGGAACCAACCGTACAGTGAACCTAGGCAAAAGAGCCAGAAACAGGCTCCTGTGGCAACCCAACAGGTCCAGAGAGCAACAGAATGATCACCTCTTCCTGAGAGAGAGAGGGAAATTGCAGGGACCTGAGGGCTCCCTCTACAGTGTCATTAGTGAGCTATTCAGGAACATAAATGCACATGTTTGTGTCTTTTCAAAGTATTAAAAGTTATTGAAGAACAATAATTCACAAGGTAAAGTGGTTTCAAGGGCAGTGACTCGCCAGATGATTCTACCTACCTCGGCAATCTGGCCGAGGTGAACGAAGGTCCTTTAATTGTGATCTGAATTACTAATATGAACACTCATACCACACAGGATGAAGTAAATATATCCTTTATATATGCATGTGGCGGTTAATGAGAATGGCCCCATAGGCTCAAACCACACAGGATGCAGTAACTATATCTACCTCTATATGCATATATATGGCAGTCCAGATAAGAATGGCCTCCAGAGGCTCATATGTTGGTCCCTAGTTGGTGGAGCTGTTTGGGAAGGATGACGAGGTGTGGTCTTGATAGAGGAGATGTGTCACTGAGTAGTGGGCTTTGAGATTTCAGAAGTTTGTTCCATTTCCAGTTACCTCTTTTTTCTCTGCCTTGTGCTTGGGACTCAGACATAAGCTGTCAGCACTGCTCTAGCACCGTGCCTGCCTGCCTGCCGCCATGCTCCCACAATGAAGCTGCTGGCTCCCACTAAACACAGTCTCCTATAAGTTGACTTGGCAATAGAGAAGAAGTAACTAAGATATGGCATGTACGTGAGTTATGGGATGGATACAAACTGAAGAGTTACTACGGGATTCTGAAGGGCTCAGAAGCAGGCTGATAGAATCCTAATAGCGTCTTCTATCTCCATAAGCTGCTGCTGTGGAGGAGGGGTTCTCACCTTTCCTAATGCTGTGACCCTTTGACAGTCCTCATGGGGCGGTGACCCCCAACGACAAAATTATTTCCACTACTACTTAGTAACTGCGATTTTGCTACTGTATGTTATGGCTCATAATGTAAATACCTGTGTTTTCCAGCAATCCCTGTGAAAGAGTCGTTCCACCCCCAAAGGGGTTGCAACCCATAGTTTGAAAACTGCTGCTGTAAAGCCAGGCCACCAGAGAGTCATGGGAACGAAGATATGAGGGGCTGCAGAGGTTAAAGGGCAAAAGTGGGCGGGTTAAAGAACAGAAGTGGGCGGGTCAGAATCCACACAGGGACCAGTAGAGAAGACTGCCTCAACAGAGTCAGAAGCTGTTTATAAACCTGAGCTAAAAACCCCAGGAACAACCTGGAGCTCTCTGCCAGTGGATCTTGGACATAATACCAGGTATTGGATGACAGTTTGCTGGAGCCAAGCTGCCTCAGTGCTAGATATCCATCTTGGACCGGTGTCGAGGCGAGGGAGACGCTATTTCCCTGCCCCGCCCTCACCCCCACCCCTCAACTGCTAAATTTAAGTTCTCCGGCTTGATGTCTCTGATGTGATTTTAACTCGGCCATGTGTGCCTATAGTCTCAACTGACTCATATAAATGTTTAGGGTGGCGCCCTTTCTACTCCCCGGAATAAGTCATTAATAAGTACTGTTTGGGTGGGTGGTAACAGACAGATCCACCCTCAAAAAGGAGTCAAAAAGCCAGGCGGTGGTGGCACGTGCCTTTGATTCCAACACTCAGGAGGCAGAGGCAGGTGGATCTGAGTTTAAAGCCAGCCTGGTCTACAGAGAGGGTTCCAGGATAGCCAGAGATATACAGAGAACCTGTCTCAGAAAAAAAAAAACAAAAACAAAACAAAACAAAGCAATGGAGTCAGAAGCTACTTATAAAATGAAGCCTCCCAGGCAAGACATCACCTTAAAACCCACTGTTTTACTCGACCTGTGACAATTTAGAGTTGGACAGCCGGATTTCACCAACAGGGAAAAAGCCGAGACACCGATAAAAATCACTGGGAAAGATGAAATTTTGAGGGGATGCCTGGGGGTACCTCATCTGACTCCTGCTCTCTGTTCCTTCCCCTCAACATTGTGAGCTCTCTGCAATGGACACTCAGACTCACTAGGAAAAAAAGCAAAACAGTGAGAGGCTGGAAATAATTTTCTTCGGTTGGTGGAATGAACCTTAAAGCAGAGAATAAATTCAAATGAAAGAAAAACAAGACTACAACTACATCACTGTTCTAAAAGCCCTAAAGTTTCTAAAGTTCCTTCGATGAATCTGGGCATGAATTCACACCTAGAATCACAATGTAGTATCAGGGAAGGGTTGGACCCCCAAAGAAACAGACAGGAGCTGATCTGATGCAACTCACAGCAGGGTCTTTATCTATTCCAGCTAGCTCGGGCCCCTCCGCTCACAGCTCACAGCTCACAGCAGGACGGTTTTGGTGGTGGGGGAGCCCTGAATGTCTATCAGGGCAAGGCTTTAGAGAAAGCACCAAGTGGGGGGTGAGTGTGCAAGCATCTAATTGGAGAGCTACTGTGGCTTAACATAATTGGCTGCCGCTGGGAGTCATAGCATAAATTTAATTTCTGCTCCCCTCTGCATCAGTGGAAGTTAGGCAGGGGATGGGCGATGGGCTTGTAACCTGAGGGTGCAGGTTCTTTGAGGGTGAAACCTAGAGACAATGGTCTTGTTGGGGGGTGGAACCTGGAGACTCTGGTCATGTTAGGGGTGAGCCTAGAGACTCGAGCTAGGGAACATTGCTTTTCCCTTATGATTCATAAGTGATGGTACCCACATCTTATATGTAAGGGAAAAGGAACGAATTTTAAAAGTTAAATACTTTGCCTAAGAATGCAGTATTGCTAAACAGTGGAGCCAGGATTCAGTCTCAGGAATGTCTGACTCCTAAAGGCAGTATTTTCTTAAGCTACCAAGTAAAACAACCCAATGTGTATGCTCACGGGGCCCCTGAGTTTCTTCAGGAACATTCCTTCCTGCTAACATGCTGCTCAGAGGTTCATGGCAACCACACATTCACGTGCTGGGGCGGTGGAGCAGAGAATCGAGCATTTCTTCCTGATGCTGTAGACACAGGAAAACACAGCTCTTATTTAATTTTTTTCTTCCAAGACAGGTTTTAATTTATCTGTGTAGCCCTGGCTGTACCAGAACTCATTTTGTAGACCAGGTTGGCCTCACGGCTCAGAGATTTGTCCGCCTCTGCCTCCCGAGTGATGGGATTGAAGGTGTGTGCCGCTATGAAAGTTGCCCCAGATTCTGTGTTTATAATGTAGTGTTCTGTTTTAGAAAATAAAGAAAGCCATAGCAAGGCGAGTTTTAAATGAATAGAGAGGGTACATCAGAAGGACATTTACAGAAGGTGGGAAAAGCTTTTCTACAGGGTCAAGATGCTACGTGATGACATTCCTAGCTTTTGGGTTGGTAGAAGCTAGTTGTCTGCCGAGTGAATAGATTCTCGATATATGACTTATAAGATGTTAATTAAGGCACAGGGTGGGCAAGAAATAGCTGTTCAGGAACTGGGCTAGAACTAGCCCAGGATAACTTAATTACCCTCCTGACTTGCAACATTCCAACCTCCCACATTTGGACAGTGCTAACTAGTCAGTCATTCTCTGCAGTTTCCGCCCGGAAGTTCTCACTCACACAGATAACTCCCAAATGTCCAGTGTTAAGTGCCTCTTTTTTTTTTTTTTCTTTTCTTTTTTTCGGAGCTGGGGACCGAACCCAGGGCCTTGCGCTTCCTAGGCAAGCGCTCTACCACTGAGCTAAATCCCCAACCTTAAGTGCCTCTTTTGTTGTGTCCTTAGTCCCTGGGTTCCAGTCTTGTTCACTTCAAAGTTGTTTCATAATCACTGCCTGGTGACTAACCAAATTTCACCAAAGAGTGATATGGGCTGGGCGGTAGAAAGTAAGAAGCCAGCTGCACTGGCCGGCTTTCTATTATCGTTCTGCCATTAACTAAGCATGTGAGGACTCTAAGGACTGCTCTCTTTGTGCACAATAAATGTCTTCAAGGGCCCACTTATGTCTGGCTTTCTGGAGAATCAGGATCAGAGTTAATACCTTATCCATGCCGAACTGTACACCTCCGAATACTAGCCTTTCTCTGGTCTCTGTGTGCTCTCTCTAGGTTTAAATCTTGCACCTTCTAGGATAAAGTATAGAATTTCTTAAGGGGATAGGGAGAAAAGGTACAGTAATATCTCATCTTACTGCCATTAAAAAGAAGGTGATCAATAAGATGAAATTGCATAATACCATATAACAAAATACAAGAATTCCTATTTTAAAAAAAAAAAAAATCTTGCGGGAGCTGGAGAGGTGACTCAGTGGTTAAGAGCACTGACTACTCTTCCAGAGGTCCTGAGTTCAACTCCCAGCAACTACATGGTGGCTCACAACCATCTATAATGGGTTCCAGTGGTTCCAATGCCCTCTTCTGGTGTGTCTGAGGACAGCTACAGTGTACTTACATATATAAAATACATAAATCTTTAAAAAAAAAAATAAAAGTTTCCCACTTTGGTTAAAAGGTGGAGAAAGGGAAGTCCTTTTGGCCACAGCACCTCCTAGAGCTCTGTGCCATGTCTCTCGAAAGTGCATATGACCATTCTTTAGGACCTTTGCTGGTCCCTAGGCATAGTTATGTTTGCCTGGAATCCCAGTGCTTGGGTGGGAGAAGCAGAAGGACTACCTGGTTCAAATCTGGGCTACAGGGTGAGAAACACCCCTCCCTCTCAATAAATAATGGAAAAGGAAAGAAAATAAAGAAAACCTATTCCAATAATCACAGCGTAGTAGTCTCTGTCTCCTCCAGCGTAAACTATTGCATTTATTCAGTGTGTTATCTTTCTTCCATGATACTGGCCTTTCTCATATTTTATTATTCTTGGGGTAGAAACATGACTCAGACCTTTATAATTAGAATATTTCATACCACTAGCCAGAGCGTTTATTTAAGGCACAGAGACAAGAGCCAACGAATTCAACAAATTCCCAACCAAGTCTCAGCAGCAGATCATCAAAAACTGTCTTGAAATGCAAGCTCGCTGCCTCCCGAGAATGTTAAGCCCCGAAGAGTGTATCTAGTGAGCGAAGAGAACCATTTGACACTCCCTTGAAAAACTTGATTGATATCCTAGCTGACTCAGAGAAAGCAAGGTCAATACACCCAGAAAAAGGCAGGCTTCCTGATTATTCTGAATCTCTGGCTCCCACAGTCTGCCTTCTTAACTATGACGGCCAATCAATCTCTTTTTGTTTAAACACAAGTCATTTTAAAATCAATCTGTCAATCTCTCTCTCTCTCTCTCACACACACACACACACACACACACATACACACACACATACACACGTGCCCACATGCGCTTGGAGGCAGGAGGAGGGGAGGGAGGAGGGGGGATGGGAAAAAATGGAGGCAGGCTAACCTTATATACAACATATTTGTGAGCTTGAAAGATAAAAATACACATATATAAAACTGAAGTCAATTGCTATGCTACCAGAAAAGAGAGTAATGTGCACTCATAGCATATCTGACACAGCTTTATGCTGATTTTAGAACGTAACCCAGATGAAGTGTCACTTCAGAGTCTCATTTAGCCCTTAGGGCTGCAACAGTGGATTAACATCGGTTACTGTTAAGTCCTGTTTATTTATTTTTGGTTTCCAGAGATAGGGTGTCTCTGTGTAGCTCTGGCTGTCCTGCTGGCCTCAAACTTAGAAAATCTGCCTGCCTCTGCTCCAAACTAGTTAAAGATGTCTGCCCAGCTTGCTGCTTTTGAACCTTAACATCAAAGCAGAGGTCTTAGGATAGACCATGCAGGTGAGCATAGAGGTCTCCACACTGCCAATTTACCACCGGGGATTAGATTTTTATTATAAAGGCATATTTTATAATGCCTTTTTAATAATAGTATTTATTTTAGACTATCCATATATCTACAGTGGGACAATTTTATTTGTCTAAAATTGAGAGATTATAAAGGAAAGATGAAGCATAATATTTAAATTTATAAAAGGTGACCAACCATAGAACAACTTTTGTGTTTGTTTTTTCCTTTCTTTTTTCTGTTTTTAAACAGAATCTCTAAATAACTCTGGCTGTCCTGGAACCTCTTTGCTCCGCCTCCCAAGTGCTGGGATGAAAGTCATGCACCTCACGCCCAGCTCAGATAACTTCTTTTAACTAACAAACATTGGGAGAAAAAGGAGATACTGTTAAGTATTGTGAATTCATCATCTTGTACATTCAAAATAAAATAATGTTTTAATTATTGTTTTTTATTTTATGTGCATGGGTGCTTTCCCTGCATGTGAACCACATGTGTGCTTGGTGCCCTCGGAGGACAGAAGGGAGCAGATACCCTCGGACTGGGACTTAGAGTTGGGAGCCACCTTGTGGGTGCTGGGAATCGCACTCAGGGTCTGTGGAATTCTGAGCAGCAAGTGCTCTTAACCACTGAGCCACCCTTCCAGCCCCAAGGGAAAAAAAACAATATTCAAAGTTGAAAAGGAAGGAAAGAGATGTATAAGTAAGGATAAGAACAACAGAAAGTGGCATTAACTCTGGTCTGATGGAGGGAGATTTCTATTGGTGTATTTATTTTTTCTGGGGGGGTTAGTATGATCCCTTTTACTCCTTAATGTGTATGGGGGTTCTACCCCTCTTCTTGTTTGTATATCCCAAGTACTCGACATAGAAACACTTAGAATTTATTAAAGAGCCGTTGGCATTAAGCTGGGCAGGCTATACTAATCCCAACCCCTGTTAAAACCCACGAAATGCCAGGCACTTGCCCATCTGATGTCTCCCAAGGTGCTTCTGTCCTCAGGGTGCACTTCTCTCCGCTGTGATCCCGTTTATCCCATTTAGTGGAGACCTGCTGCTCTCTCCGGCTTCTTTCCCCTCCCCATCACGGCCTCTCTGGAGATCTCGCCCCCCTTGATTCTAAGGGCCACCACCCTATCCTTATTGCCCAGTTATAAGCCCCAACCATTTATCGACTAATCAGGAATGAAACTGGGGAGCAAGGTTTACATAACGAAGGCTGGCTTATGTGAAAATTCACTCATTTGCACGGCAGCCAGATCCCGAGGTTCAGAATTTAGCCCCTAGTGTACACTGCACCAGACCAACCCCCAACAGATTTCCACTTTTTTATGCCTTTTCATTTCTCTTAAATGTTCATGTTTTCACGCATGTTTCTTACATTTCCATGCTTTACAGTTTACTAGCTTAAGCTGTGCTTATCTGAACCACTTTCGTTTCTGCTTTCCAGAATGCCCATCTCCAGCATTCTCACCTGCAGACACATTCCAACCTCCGCTCCATCTCGACTTCGGCCTCCAGATTTATCAACCCTTCCGCTGTGGCGTGACCTGGGGTTTCTGGAAGGCTCAAGAGCCATAAAGGCTTGAACTCCACAGGTGGTTTTATCAGGAGGTGGTAGAATCTCTTGCGGGGGGGGGGGGGTGGGGGGTGGGGAGGTGGGGAGGTGGGGAGGTGGGGTGGGTGGGGGTGGAGTCAAGATGAAGGGAGGTAGGTCATCAGAGAGTGTGTGTCCTTGAAGAACGTTAAGTCCCCAGGCTCTTCCTTTGTTTCTCAGCACAAGGAAGCAAGTAGACTTTCTTTCCTGCTGTTACAGGCTGAGTGCCACAGCCAAGGGAACTGACTGAAACAACCAATCCTTCCTCCGGTTAACTTGATTTTCTCATTCTCTGTCGGTGGCAGAAAGCTAGCTGAAACACTTTTTTCCCCTTTTAAATTTGACTGAACTGGGAATATACTCAGTAGTATGCTTGTATACCCTGAATTCCAAAAAGGAAAGATGGTGGGGGGGAAGAGGAGGGGGAGGAGGAAGAGGAAAGGGAGAAGAGGAGAGAGGAGGGGAAGAGTAGGAAGAGGAGGGGAAGGAGGAGGAAGAGGGGGAGGGGAAGAATGAGGAGGAGGAAGAGGAGGAAGCAGCAGAGTTATCTAAAAACTATCTACCTGCATCATGGATTGATGCCCCTTCTATTTCTGAATAACTTGTTGCCCAGTTTTTCTTTAGGATGTTCACAGTATTCTCTTAGATCTACCAATCGTCATTTGCAAACCTCGTTCAAGCCACTCTCACCTTAATTTCAGAAGCTGGCTTAGCTGGCTTGGAACTCTATATAGACCAGGCTGACCTCGAACTCAGAGCTCTGTCTCTGCTTCCTGAGTGCTGAAATCAAGGGCTTGCACCACCACACTCAGCTACCCATGAGCTTGAGGATCTTCCTCTCTCTTCTCTCTCCCTTCTTCTGCCGTCTAGCTAATATTCTCTAATATACAATTTTCCTTCTTGTTCTGTAACGTCCATTACGCCTCCACTCCAACAGACATTCTTTTGCTCAGCTCACCAATGGTCTCTAAATGTGTGTGGCTTTCCTTATAAGGGTTGCTGTGGTCATGGTGTTTCTTCATAGCAATAAAACACTACGTAAGACAACCATCAATACCAGTTTTTCTCTAAGTTGACTGCTGCTTCTAACACAAAGCATGCTCCTGCTAAAACACATCTTGTGCATATGCCTCTAACAGTAATAATTGGGAAAAAGAGGCTATCAATCTCAGGATGGGGGAGGGCATGGAAGGAGTTGAAAAGAGGGATCTAGGGAGGGGATGAAGGCAGGGATTTGAGTGGGGCCGGAGGAAGGGAAGGGAGAAAATGGTGTAACTATATATTAATTAAAATGCATCCTAGGCATGGTGACATCCACCCTTAATCCCAGCACTGAGAAGGCAGAGGCAGGAGAATCTCTGTGAGTTTGAGTCTATCTCTCTCTGTACAGTGAGTTCTGGGGATGCCAGGGTTAAATAAAAGTGCATATAAATTAGATAATCCTGGCTTTGACATTCAGGGCTTATCACTGTGATCTACATACCTTATGACCTCACATATTTTGTTGTCAAAAATTCTCTCTCACTGTGAGGTGTCTTTCAAACTAATCCAGAACTTCGGCCATGACGCTGGCTGGAATATTTGTTCTGCAGTCTACATGTGGGTCTTCATACCTCCATGCTCCCTTTAGATTGTTTTGTGGAATGCCATCTGCAGAAAAACTGGCTGGATGCTGGGGCTGTTAACAGATTCCTTCAGAGACAGGACCCAACAGCAGTTACAATGCACACTCTTCCCATGATAGCAGAAAGCCTACTCTCCTGAAACAAAGAGAACTCTGTCACTAGTGCTTGAATTCAGTTATGAGGGGGAGCAGTCGTGAATAAATTCGCAGGTTCTCCCTGTTAGCTGTGCTCAGGTGCGTCATAGGCCTGTGTCTGTGCTCTGCTGACAGTGGCACCATCTTACCTCCAGTCTATTTATCTTACCTCCAATCTCTGTTCAGGTCAGGACAAATTGAGGGCTCTTCCTTGTTGGCTTGGCTCTCCCTGGATCTCAGGAGCCGGGTGTGTATTATCAAGAATTCCCTTTGCTGACTTGGGCTACTAACCCAGCAACCTTGGACTTTGTTGCCAGTACTTCACCATTGGGCAGGGACTTCACCGTTTAATTAGTTCAACTAGCTATTGGAAAATTTCAAGATTCTCTCTAGGCCCTAAGATACTTGCAGGAGCACACTCGCGCGCGCACACACACAGTCTCTTGCTCTCTGTATATGGCTCTGTATGTCTGTGATGTACCAATGTTGGGAGAGAAAAGAAAGGAGTGTGGTAGGCCATGGCATGAGGACTCTCTTCTGTGCTCATTCTCTACACCCTGACAGTATGGAGGATACAGTCCATCACAGTGGGGAAACATGGCAGCAGGCAGCTCCATGGAGACAACTATATAGCCAGGACTGCTTAACTCCTACCAGAACAGGAAGCAAGGAGGCCAACAGGACCCAGTTAGGCTGTAATTCTCAAGGTCCATGCCCAGTGATTTCCCAGGTTTCACCTCCTTTTAAAGGGTCCACAACCTCTCCACAGTGTTGTCAGCTAGGGACCGAGTGTTCAGACATAAGGGCTTATGGGGAATATACCCTAGGATAGGATAATGCTATCCTGAGTTCTCTTTTCTCTTGAATGCATGGTACTCTCAACTTTGTGGTCTATGGTCTATACCTTGAATCTTTATATTAGAAAACTTACATCATAGGGGAACTGTAATCAGACTATAGTGAATGAAAAACCCATTATGTAATGTGTATGAGTGTTTATAGGAGGATACACAGGTGCATGGGGTACGTGGAAGTCAGAGATGGAGCCTGAACCCCACTGGTCTTAAATTGAACGTTTTAAGAATCTAAAACCAAAATACATATTTCTTATCAAGAGCCCAACTCTTTCAAACAACTATTCGTTTACAGACGATTTTTTCTTTTTTTTTTTATAAGTGTGAAGCCAAGTGAGGACACGCCTGTACTCTGAGATGTGTCAGAAGGATCACCAGTTTCAGGCCATCAGAGAGACAGCAAAACTATGTCTTCAAAGAGAAAAAAAACTTTACTGTTGAAAGGTTAGTTGTAGCCAGACATGATGGTGCAGGCCTTTAATTCCAGCACTAGGGAGGCAGAGGCAGGCTGATCTATAGTTTGAGGCTAGCCTGGTCTACAAAGTGAATTCCAGGACAGCCAGGGCTACAGAGAGAAACCATGTCAAGAAAAGAAAGGAAGGAAGGAAGGAAGGAAGGAAGGAAGGAAGGAAGGAAGGAAGGAAGGAAGAAAGGAAGAAAGGAAGGAAGGAAGGGGAAGGGAAGGGAGGAGAGAGGGAGGGAGGGAGGGAAGGAGGGAGGGAGAAAAGGAAAAGAAAGGAGAGAAAAGAAAATGTTCTATTTGATTTTCTGCCATGGCCTTGAAGCTAGTCAGAAGGAAGACACAGGGCAGCAAGAGAAAAATATCTTGTTTTGAAAATTTACCAGTGTCACCAGATATGGTGACACATGCCTTTAATTCTAGCACTTGGAGAGGCAGATACAGGCAGATCTCTGTGAGTTGGAGACCAGCCTGGTCTACAAAGCAAGTCCAGGACATCGAGGGCTCAGTTTCACTGAGAAATCTGTCACAAATAAACAATTTACCAATGTCACCTAGCTATGAAATCATATTTTCTTCTGAACCCCTTGCTAAATGCTTCTATAGCCTTTACATTTCAGGTCTAAACTATAAAAGGAATAGGAGAGCAAGATTGAAGCTTCCAAAAAACGTGTTTTTGGCCTGTTGTAGCCTCTTCTGGTATGGCAAGGAAGGCAATGTTTTCATGAAGAACTGGTTCTTATTGCTCCAGCATGTATATAAATTTCAAAAGACAGCATTTCTGCTTATTCAGTGTCATCTAACATTGAAACTGCCTGGTAGAAAAAGAAATTTGTTTTTTTCCAGACAGGCTTTCTCTGTGTAGCCCTGGCTGTTCCTGTTCACTTTGTTAACCAGGCTGGCCTCAAGCTCATGGATCTTGGCTTGGGGTGACCGGCTGGGCTGAAATGAAGGTAATTTAAAAGGCTCCTGCTTCTTACTCTATTATTAGACTATTGAAACAATAGACCCCTAAAAAATGAGAATTTCCCCCAAAATCTTAGAAGTAAAAGGCTCCAGCTAATGGGACTTTGTCTTCTTGAAAAAGATTTCAAGTTCTGACCACAGTTTAGCCACCTCACCTCGGAGACTCAGGCCTGGACAATGCCGCTGTTTGATGACTCGTATCTTAAATGTCCACATCCCTAGCCTTTTATTTAAAAGTGAATCTCATTTCAGGGTCTGAAAGACTCACTTGGGGGTCGGGTGGGTGTCAATATCCATCCCTCTCATTTTTCTCTCTCTCTCTCTCTCTCTCTCTCTCTCCCCCCTTCCTACTCTCCTCTCCCTCCCCTCTTCTCCTCCTGTCTCCACACCCCCCCTTCCTCTCCTCTCTTCATCTAGCGGGAGGGGGCAGGGTTTGGAAAACGGTTTCTTAGTGTAGTCCTGGAACTAGCTCTGTAGACCAGGCTGGCCTCAACTCAGAGATCCGCCTGCCTCTGCTCCAGAGTGCACACTGCAGCCGGCTTTGTCTCCCCTTGCCTGTGTGGTCTCTTTAAAGGTCTTTACCTGCTTCCCACTAATGTGAATCTTCTAATTGGCTAATTGAAGCAGAATAGTGTTAGGGCACAGGCTTATAACTGTCAAAATTTAGTAACAAAATGACTTAATTTTTTTCCTTAATCATTCTGATTTAAGCATTCTCACAACAGAAACGCAAACATCTATTGGAGGAAAATTCAATCACATAATTTATCACTATTCATATTATTACACTCATGCTTTGATTTCACTAATATTATACATATAACTAAACTTGGAAATGTTAATAAACACACCAGCAACTAAAAAACCACGGGTTGGAGAGTTGGCTCCGCCGTACCCGCAGATCTTCAAGAAGACCTGGGTTCAATTCCCAGAACCCACACGGCGCTCAAAATCCCGCATCACTTCAACTCCAGATCCATAGCCCTCTTGCCTCCAAGGGCATCAGACAGGTACATAAAGCACAGGCAAACATGCAAGCAAAAACATGGAACACATAAAAGTGCAAAAGCACAGTTGCTCTTGAGGGAAGAGGCCGGGCAGACCAGATTAGCAGATATATTTCCACTTTGGACCTACCCGCGTTAACAGCTAAAAGCAGTTGACACAGGG
This sequence comes from Rattus rattus, assembly GCF_011064425.1. Taxonomy (NCBI): domain Eukaryota; kingdom Metazoa; phylum Chordata; class Mammalia; order Rodentia; family Muridae; genus Rattus; species Rattus rattus. The sequence continues at coordinate 40,312,549 of NC_046166.1, forward strand.
TTGTTTATAGCTTGAGGATCAAAAACGGTAAGGGAGAGGAAGCAGGTATTGTCTGGGTTGAACCAGGAACCTAAGAAACCGCGGAAACCAAGTCAGATCGTGCGGCGCAGGCGCAAAGGTCTGGCTTTAAATAAACTGGAGAAGTCGCTTGTGCTTGCCTGTTAAGTTACACTCGTGCTTGGTACTTTTATTGCCCCTACCGCTCAAGACATCCATCCCCACGTCCCCAAACGCCCCGAGACTTTCCTGGCCTCGGGACACTGGGTTTACTTTCCCCGGTACACAGCAGCTCTGGAGGCAGGGCGGTCATGGAAGCCAGCTTTTGTTTATTTTGGCCGCGCGCGACTGCGAGTGTCGGAGGGCGGAGACGCGCAGGCGGAGCGGCGACTCCGAGGACGCCAGGTCTCCGCGCTCCGCCCGCGGTCGCCAAGCCCGGGGGCGGAAACAGAGCGCGGCGTCACAAAGCGCCGCCGGAACGCTGAGGCTGCCGCACTGGCGCCGCGCGCCCTCTCAGGGCGGGAGGCACGCCTGCCCCTCAGTCGCCTCGGCTCCGCCTCAGCCGGGCGCGCCCTCCGACCGAGGTGGGCGCAACCGCTGAGTCGCCGGCGGCTGGGCGCTGCAAAGCATCCTGGGAGAACGCGCTCGCGCCGGAAGGGCGCGCGAGCGCGCGGCGGCAGCGAGGTTATAAAAGGGAGCGAGCCAGCGGCAGGCGGAAGTGGGCGGTTCGTCGGCGCCTTGTTCTGTTGTTTGGTGTTTGGGCTTCTGGAGGGGCGTTCTCGGGAGGGCCGCCGGTGCAGGCCGCGCTGACAGGGCCGCTCGCCGCTCCGCCCTGTGCGCTCGCGCTCTCCTCGTCTCGCAGGGTCCCAACATGGCGCAGGAGGTGTCCGAGTACCTGAGCCAGAACCCGCGAGTAGCCGCCTGGGTGGAGACGCTTCGCTGCGAGGGCGAGACGGACAAACACTGGCGCCACCGCCGGGAGTTTCTGCTTCGCAATGCCGGGGACCTGGTCCCCGCGACTGAGGAGACTGCGGACGCGGAGAGCGGAGCCCGCAGTCGGCAGCTACAGCAGCTCGTCTCCTTCTCCATGGCCTGGGCAAACCATGTCTTCCTAGGGTGCCGGTGAGTGGGAGCGTCGCTATCCAGCCTTCCGGGCTTCGTCCGCGCCCCCTGCCGCTGGGCGAGGCGCGCTCGCGGGGACCAGAGTCGCTGGGGAGGGCCGCTTTGGAAGCGCGGGAATCGGTGGCACTGTCGGTCCTCGGAAGGCAAGAGGGGCAACCGTGGCAGCCTCGACCTCACTGTTGGCCGGTGTCCGGGTTGTTTGCGTCCGGCAGATGGAGTTGTTGCCGTTTAGCTGACGGTTCTCGGCCCCGGAGACCCTGAGTTTAAAGGTTCCCTGGCACAGACCCGCCTCCCGAGCCCTAGGACATTTGTCCCTGGCATCTCGGGAAACAAAAGTTGTCTCGCGGTTCGTACACTTTGATCGCGACCAGGAAATGCAGTCTCCGCGGGCCTGCATTCCTCACACTGCCAGTACTTTTCGAAAAACACTTCTTGAGAGCGACTTTTGCTTCTTTTTCAGGTACCCTCAAAAAGTTATGGATAAAATTCTTAGTATGGCTGAAGGCATCAAAGTGACAGATGCTCCAATCCATACCACACGAGACGAACTGGTTGCCAAGGTGAAGAAAAGAGGGATATCGAGTAGCAATGGTTAGCAGATCATAGATGTGAACATACATAGGAGTTTAGAAAATAAGCTTGATAAAATTAGGATTTATTGTCATTACTAATTTCTTTTTAACAATCCAGAGTGTGTATGCTGTATTAATCTAGCTGAAATGTTAAAGGTAAACTGTGTGTCTGTCTGTCTTAGGTGCTGAATTTGATAGTTTACTTTAACTGTTTTAGATGTTCAAGTCTGATGTCTGATGCTCTTAATTTAATATTAGAAATTAATATTAACTAATACCTGTTTTAATACATTAATGAAGTTGTTCCATACTTTAAGAAAAACTATTGTTTCTGAAATTATTTTGTGCTTTTGTTGTTGTTGTTGTTGTTGTTGTTGTTGTTTGCTTGTTTTTGTTTTGTTTTGATAGGGTTTCTCTGTGTAGCCCAGCCTATCCTGGAACTTGCTCCAGGCTGGCCTCAAGCTCGGGGGGTCTTGCCTGCCTTTGCCTCCTAAGTGCCAGGATTAAAGGCATGTGCTGCCACCCCGCTCTCTGTGCTTTTTAAATGAATGTTTTGTTGATCGACATGTCTGTGGGACTCCTAGTAAAATACCTTTGTTTTTCTTCTTTCTAGAAGGGGTAGAAGAGCCATCCAAAAAACGATCCATAGAAGGAAAAAACAATTCTTCAGTTGAGCGAGATCATGGGAAAAAATCTGCCAAAACAGATCGTTCAGCTCAGCAAGAAAACAGTTCAGGATCCAAGGGGTCGTCCACCAAATCAGAGAGTAGTGGGACCTCAGCTCGGAGCAACTCTGGTGTCTCCCATCAGAATAGTTCCACAAGTGAAGGAGATAGATCTGTTTGCAGCCAAAGCAGCAGCAATTCCTCTCAGGTAACATCAACAGGGTCTGGAAAAGCTTCTGAGCCAGAAGCTCCAGATAAACATGGTTCAGCATCCTTTGTTTCTTCACTGTTAAAATCCAGTCTGAATAGTCATGTGACCCAACCCACTGATTCCAGACAGCATAGTGGATCACCTAGAAAGAATGCTTTGGAAGGTTCTTCAGTCTCAGTTTCTCAGAGCAGCTCAGAGATTGAGGTGCCCTTGTTGGGTTCCTCTGGAAGTTCAGAAGTAGAGTTGCCATTACTGTCTTGTAAGTCTAGTTCAGAGACAGCTTCGAGTGGGTTAACAACCAAAGCTAGTTCAGAGGCAAACATTTCATCATCAGTTTCTAAAAACAGTTCCTCATCAGGCACCTCTTTACTAACGCCCAAGAGCAGTTCAACAAATACGTCACTGCTGACATCCAAAAGCACTTCTCAGGTAGCTGCATCACTGTTAGCTTCCAAAAGCAGCTCCCAGAGCAGTGGATCTGTGGCTTCCAAAAGCACTTCCTTAGGAAGCATGTCTCAGCTAGCTTCTAAGAGTAGTTCTCAGAGTAGCACTTCACAGTTGCCTTCTAAAAGTACCTCACAGTCCAGTGAGAGTTCTGTCAAATTCACTTGTCGGAAGTTAACCAATGAAGACATAAAGCAGAAGCAGCCTTTCTTCAATAGACTGTATAAGACAGTGGCGTGGAAGTTGGTAGCAGTTGGTGGCTTTAGCCCCAATGTGAATCATGGCGAGCTGCTAAATGCAGCTATTGAGGCTCTGAAAGCAACACTGGATGTGTTTTTTGTCCCACTGAAAGAACTGGCAGATCTGCCTCAAAATAAGAGCTCTCAAGAAAGTATTGTGTGTGAATTGAGGTGTAAATCGGTGTATTTGGGCACTGGCTGTGGGAAAAGCAAAGAAAATGCAAAAGCAGTCGCATCAAGAGAAGCACTTAAGTTATTTCTCAAGAAGAAGGTGGTGGTAAAGATCTGTAAAAGGAAGTACAGAGGCAATGAGATAGAAGATCTAGTACTCCTCGATGAAGAATCAAGACCTGTAAACTTACCTCCAGCACTGAAACATCCTCAAGAATTACTGTGATTCCCCAAGGTATCACTGCATCCAGTACCTGGGGTTTGAAGAGAAAACTGGCTTTTATATAAAACACTGGCTTTCACAGATTTTATATTGCTTTTTTCCAGTTTTGCAGAAAATTTAAATTCTAGTTCTCTTCACTAAAGTAGAGCTGTAAATAATTTATGAATGACAGTGCATATTAAAGGGTATACACTGACAGCATACCAGTGTGCTGTTTTATTTGCTGAGGAAAATACTGTCTTCTATTTTTAATGATATATTAGGTACGATGTGTAGTTCTGTAGAATCTTAAAATTTTTGTACTACTACCAATTTGGTAGAAATGTATTAAGTTGTCTACCATGCTTTTTTTTTCTAACTTGATTAAATCATATAAAAGAAAGGGGACCACAGTATTTGAATGTGTGAAAAATATACAACTTAAGGTTTTAAGAATGTTGCTCATAATGTTGAACATCTCTTAAAGAATAAGAGTAATTGTCTCAAACTATTTTCATGAGAAGATGCTGTAAACTTTTTTTTTTTAGATATAAAGCAGTATAAAGTACTTATTGTTATTTTATTCTGAAATTGTTTAAAATTCACCATGATTTTGACCGCTGCAGATTCTTGAGCAGGTTAATTTATGTTTTGAGGTAAAAAGCAATTTACACTTTCTTAAAACATAATGTTGATTTCTATATTAAGCATATTTTGTGACTACTATGAACAGACTGATTTGTTTAGATATTAAATGCTTTAAGCTATTTTACCTTTTCAAGAGGTTGTGTTTTTTTTTCCCACCCTGAAGTCATAACTAAGTCTTGTAAGTTGGCTCCTCACTACTATTCAAAGTAAACTACAACCAAGTAGTTTTCATAGTATATAATATACATTTTTATAAATAGGGAAGTTAAAGTTTATATCTAGAACCAGGTGGTTTTTGTATTTGCAGATTTCAGAAGAATGTGGAGAAGACTAGAGAGACATGGTCAGTTCTTTAATGATTGTGTATTCGTGTGGATTGCATCTATTAGTAATGAAGTAAAATCTGTATCTTAGGTGACTCTTTTAATTAAAAGTCTGGTCTAAGGTATATGACTTCGGGCCGTCTGGCTTTCTAGGAGCTGCACACCAAACAGTAATGGAGATAGTATGCAGTAAAAAGACCTCATTCACTAGTTGTATTGGTATTGGAAGGTTGAACATAAGCACAGTTCAAGTGTATAAAAATTATTTTGTAGTTTAAGAATAATAAAGATGTTTAGTTTCCTGAGCTTGAACTGAAGTAATCAGGGATGTTTGTAATTTGCCAGATGACATTTTTAAATTATTTGTTTTTGAGAATGGTTCATTGGATACCAGAGCAAAATCTATATTCTGTAAATGGGCTACCTTTATATATTGTGGAAAGCAATAATATAAGTGAGTTGTAAACTTTGTAAACTAATGCTTACAAAAAAAGTGAGCCAAAAAGTAGAATAAATAAATTTCTGAAATACATCATACTAGATGATTTGGTAATTTCCTAAAATGGTTTGTTTTAAGCAAATTCTTTAAATAATAGTAATCTTTTGATGTGGAGGAGTGCGTGCACTCATAGACATATAATTTCAACTTCTTGAGAGGCCAAGTCAAGAAGAGCTGAGGACTTTGAGCATTATAGAGCAGTTTGAGAAAAGTAAACAGGTTCTGAGCTATAAGTCTTATGACAGTGGTGTGGGGCATGTCTTTAATCCCAACACTCAGAAGGCAGAAGCAGGCAGATCTCTGAGGAACCCTGCCAAGAAAAAGGTAGGTGATAGAGTGCTTACTTAGCATACAGGGCCCTAAGTTGAATTTCCAGTACCTTCCATAAAACAAAAATAAATGAAAACTGATGATCTATGTTCTTGGTGTTTGAGAGATAGGGTATGTTATATGGTTCTGGCTGGTCTTGAACTTGGAAAGTAGTATTCCTTTCTCTGTTTCATGTTGGGGTTACAGCTGTTTGACCATTCCTATGGTTATAGTGTTTTATTTATACAACATGCTCTTAATAAAAATTTAAAGATCCCCATGGCTAGGAGTTGGCTCAGTGAGTTGAGTATTTGTTGCTTCCATGTAAACGCTGGGCAACAATGATGGCCCATCTGTAATTGCAGCACTGGGAAAACAGGTGGAATCAGGGAACTGCACCAAAAAACTGCCTCCATTTGTAAGAGAGAGAGCATCTGAAAGACTTGAGATCAATATACACCTTAACATAGATAAACCTGCAAAAAAGAACATTCAAGATCTTTGATTTAGAACAAAAATATGTATTTTGTAATTCATCAGTACAGTGTAATGAAAGAACAATAACTTTGGAATCTGTTCTTGAGGATTCTCAACTTTTGAGGCATAGATAAGATAGTGCAGCTATTGCTGTAAAAGCCTGGTAAATGGGGGAGGGGAAGGGGATGGGGACTTATGGACAGGAAACAAGATTAAAAACAAAAAACAAAAAAACCAGAGGTACATGGAGTAGGAAAAAAAAAAAAAGCCTAGTAAGTGGTAAAGCTGTAATTGTTCCATGGCCAAACTCATCAATTGTTTGTAGTTTCATAGATGTCAAATGTACTCGATGCTGAATAATATTGTAAGTTTGTAGTTCTCCGAGTATAGCTGAACAAATAGCCAAGGGCACAAATAATTGTCAGAATATGCTAAGTTGCACTTTGTAACCCTAAAAGTTACATACACCATGCTCTTAGGCATTTCCTGGGGTTGTGAAACATCTAAAAGGTAAAGCCTTGCTGCTGGGGGGTGGGGGTGGGCAGTAGTCATTGGGATGAGTCTTAAAGTTGACTATCTTGGCCCTACTTTGAGACAGGATCTCACTATAACTATAAGCTATATAGACTAGACTCAACATTTCTACATGTTTCTGTATGCCTTGTGCTGAGATCCAAGCCAGTGCCACCATCCCTTGCCTGACTTCTTCCTGTCCTGGTTAGAGACAATGTGACCTGCTGTCCCATGCCCTTGCACTGTGCTTTCCCTGCCTTTATGGGTTGTATATCTCCTTGAGCTGTATGCCAAAATAATCTTGCAGTTTCTTGTGTCATGGCAGTGAGAAAGGTGGCTTTACTACATCCTAGGCCAGTGGTTTTCTACCTTCTTAATGCTGCAACCCTTTAATACCTCATGACAACCCTCATGTGGTGACCCCCACTATGAAATTCTTTTCATTGCTACTGCTGTGTATGGTAAATATGTTTTCCGGTGTTCTCTGGTGACCCTCATGTAAGGATCTTTTAACTCCCAAAGAGGTTGAGAGTTACTACCCTAGGCATTCAAGACAAAAAACCTAATGACTAAATACTAGAATTACATCCCAAAGATCCTAAAAAGGTTAAAGAGAAAATGGTAGCTTGTTTCACTCCGGACTCAGACTCTAAGGATTAAGAATGTTTTTTGCTACTTCCATTTCTTTCAAAAAATTAGTGGTAAGTAATTTGTGAGTTAATTTAGTCTTTACTTGAAGATAGAGTACAAAGTACATATATCACCACTTTTGATGACTTTGCACTTCACTGGAGATTTCACTGATTCGTAAACTTGTATAACCCAAAACCTGCCCAGCAACGCCACGTCTTGAGTGCCCATTTAAGTTTGTGTTCTTTTGTTGCAAACTATAAATAACTAAAACTTTTTTTGCGTTTTGTTTTGTATGTACATGTGTGTGAGTTAGGACAACTTGTGTGCATCAGTCTTCTGCCATGTTGGTGTCAGGGATGAGGCTCAGCTCACCAGACTTGAGTTGTGCACCTTTAGCACTGAAACTAGTCAGCCCCAGATAGTAACCTAAACAGCAAGACCTACTTCAAACGTGGCTGTTAGTGTTCTCAAGGTAACATGGCTTTAACAAAGGTGGTAACTTGATTTAAACTGACAGTAGAGCAGAGATCACAAAGCCTATCTGCAAGTCATTGCCTCTGATGGTAATTTCCTTTGAGACCATGTGGCTGGGTCCGGTAGGTGTTAGGATGTTAGCTGCTGAGAGGCAAGCAAGCACCTTTAGGGACTAACTACTGTTTATTTTCTTAAGGCAGGGTCAGCTCTGCCTGGTCTGCTCCTATGCAACCTCTGCTGGCCTCAAGCTCAGTGCCCCTCCTGACTCAGCCTCTTGACTGCTTGGTGTATACTCGTGTTCCTCTATGCCTGGTTCTATCCTTTATAATCATGTGCTTTTGAAGTGTCTTTTTGTTTTTAGTTAACACTTTTAAAATGCCAGTTGAGTGTGCAGAGGTGGTCCTGTCTTCCCTCTTACTCCTTCACATGTGTGCTCCATGGTCTTGAGATGAGTGCCACCACGCCCACCAGCCCTGCTTTCTTTGACTTTGTACTCACACAGTTTGAACCTGTTGCATCAGGTTAATAGTAGGCATAGTTCAAAGTTCTCATTGCTTTTAGGGCAGCTCTCCTGAGTGAAACCTTAACCACAAAAAGATGTGTGTTGGGCAAACCAAAGTAGATTTTTTAAAAAAGTGAAAACATGGCTGTGGAGTCTCCCACCCAGTTATTGCCATGTCCCGCACTTAGGAAGAACTGTTAAATCCATGCACTGACTCCAAGTTTTGATCCCATCTCAGATGCTTTCCCAAGTCCCCAGGTTATGCTTCCAAAATAGAACTGGTCAAAAACAGCCTATGGCAGAGCTTCCCCTGCTCCTATGTTTCCTGTCTGCTGGATTTTGAGCTGTTCTCACATCCATACTTTGCTGTAGCCAGGCTGCTTGTATGGCCCCCTTTGTGTCAGATGCCTGCTGGTTAAAACAATGTTAAGTGGACCAGACGTTAACAGTCTTACCTGAGTCTACATGGGGGCCCTTACTTCCTTACACTAAAATTTCACCTATCTGGAGAAGCTGTTCCCACTAAAATTATGTCTAGAATCTAGTATATGACAGTCATAAATAGAGCACTCCCTTAAATCTGGAATTTATGAAGCAACAAGCCAATCGTCCTATTGTACCATTCCTGAAAAATTACTTGTGATAAAACTATTGGCCAGTAAGAGACACAGGAATACACTCTTTTAGACAAAGTAAGAGTCTGGTAGCAGTGTGATGAGTTTTCTTCCCAGAGCAAGTCTTAGTATTCTAGGCAATAGCCTGTTTTCAAGAGCTGCCTAGAGTAAAGAGGCAGCAAGCTGCCATTTATTGGATGTTCATAAGGCAAATGAACAAGCACAAAAGTAAAAGTAAATGCAGATGTCAAGTGCTTCCACCTTATCTTGCACATAGCAATACTGTTGAAGTGTTGACCAAACATGAAAATATACCAAGAAGTTACACTCTTACTATTAGAAATGTCTGAATCAAAGTTAAAAAAAATAGTAAAACAATAATAGGTAGAATAATTTCCAATAGTTAAAATATTAGAGCACTGACATGCAATATTTTTAAGAAGTTATAGGAGGTATTAAAGGATTAGATATAAATATATTGATCATAGGGTTGGAGAGATGGCCCAGCAGTTAAGAGCAACTGGCTATTCTTCCAGAGGACCAAGATTCAGTTCCCAGCACCCACATGGCAGCTTATAACTGTAACTCTAGCTTCAGGATCAGTACTCAGACACATAAAATAAAGTTATTTTTTCAACATATTGTCACTCATATGACATTAGTTGAACAAAGATATGCTGCTGAGGATGTAAAGAGAATAATAGAATCCAAACACCATATGAATTCCTGAAAAAGCCAAACATCCACTTTTGTAAGTACTTACAGGACAATTGCTAAAGGAGTAGTAATTGTGTTGACAGCAGTCTCACTGCAGTGCTGCTAACTTAGAAGTAAACTGTCTAGCGGTAGAATCTTACTAAATTCCCAGACGGCCTCCAGTCCAATTCCTAGTTCTACCTCACCTTCCCGAGTGGCAGGAATTATAGACATGGGCCACTCAGCTCAAAAACTATAAGAAATCTTAAATCTTTAAGAATTCTGGAATTAAAGACAGACTACATACTAGCTAATAAAACATCTGGATGAATAAGAAGTAGTTCTAGTGATGCTTAAATACAAAGTCAAACTAAAGAGAAGAGAAAAATGTAAGGAAAACAGAATTGGGAGTTGGTGAAATAGAACCCATTTTAAAACAAATGAGTTGAATTAACAATCTTGATTTTAAAACAGTAATGTAATGAGTTAGGCTGGGTAGTGGTAGCACAGGCCTTAATCCCAGCACTTAGCAGGCAGAGGCAGGCGGATCTCTATGAGTTTGATGCCAGCCTGGTCTACAAAACAAGTTTCTGACAGCCAGGCAACATAGAGAGACCCACCCTCAAAAACAAAAGCACGAGAAAACCTAATCAAAGACAAAATGGAGAGTACACAAATGGCTGATTTCAGCGACTCTCCGAAAAGAGAAAATAACCATCAATAGAGCCTCTTCAGAGAGCGTGCGTGCAATGGAGTGTCTTCTCTCCCCACCGTGGATTCCAAGGCTCAGCACGCAGGCTGTGAAGTTCCTCCAGTAGGCATTTTAACACTATGCCATTTCACTACCCCAGCTCCCCCAACCCCCCACCCCCTTTTTTCTCTTTTTTCAGAAAAGCTCTCTAGCCCAGTGTCTTGCATTCTCTATATTGCTAAGAATAATCTTGACCTTCAGACCGGATTCTATCTCTGTCCTGAATGCTGGGATTACAGATGTGCACCACCATTAGCATTAACACCTTAAAAAAAAAAAAAAAAGACAAGTTCTCATTATGCAGCTGTGTCAGCTCTGGCTGGCCTGAAACTTGCTATGTAGAGCAGGCTAACTTTGAAATCATCTCAAACCCTTTGTCTCGTGGGTCATAAAGAGTATTAAAGACATGAAGCACCATGACATTTTCTAAGATTCTCTTTTGAAGGAATGTTGTGTGTAAGTGGGTTTTGCCTGGATGTATGTGCACAGTGTACCTCAGAGGTCAGAAGAGGCTTTCAGAATCTCCTGGAATTGGAATTTGGGATGGTTAGGAACAGCTGTACGGGTGCTGGGAACCAAACCAGGATCCTCTGCAAGAGCAGCACACGTTATTAACCACTGAACTATTCTGCAGCCTTGACATGAACTGTGTGTGTGTGTGTGTGTGTGTGTGTGTGTGTGTGTGTGTGTGTGTGTATACACATACATATCCTCAGCATGATAAGATGAGCTCAATCACAGAGACATTTGTTTAATGTAGAAGCATATGGTTAAATACTGAAAAGGAGGTTAAATTATTATTCATTAGATATATTAATGCTCTCCTAACAGTTAATTTAAAAAATCAAAGTAATAATTTACTGAACCTTGTCTATTTAAGAAAGTACTTGTAACAAAAAGAAGTTAAACTTATTTATGTAGGGAAGAGCATTTTCCTGTGTACTTACAGTATTTTGGTCATATTGGTTCTGTTCCCTTTCCCTTCCCCTGCCCCATTACATGTTTAGTCTCACGTCCTTTTGTTCACATAGTTTCCACATATACAAGAAATCATGCACTCAGCAAAAGATGTATCAACCTGAATATGTGGACTGAGCTGTGACCTGGAGGAGGACTTTGTGGACATTTCTGAGTGCTCTGAAGATAAGGGTAGCAGAAACTAGCCTACTCAGCAAAGACATTATCAAGTGAACTTGATAGTGACAGTTGAGCAAGTCTCCCTGAGACCTTCAAGAAAATGCCTCTAAGGACTTCTTAAATGTCTTCCATTTACAAGCATTGTCTAAGAATTTATTTATTTATTTTTTTCCAGAGCTGGGGACCAAACCCAGGGCCTTGTGCTTGCTAGGCAAGCGCTCTACCACTGAGCTAAATCCCCAACCCCTAAGAATTTATAATAAGGAAAAAAAAAAACCTTTAAAGACAAGTAGCTTCTAGCTCACTGTATAGCTGAGGGTAACCTCAACCTAATGTTATTCTGACTCTCCCTCCTAGTGCTGGAATTACAGATGTTCACCACCATTTCTGGTTTATGTGCAGTGCTGGGATCAAAACCAAGGATTTGGGGTTGGGGTTTTAGCTCAGTGGTAGCGCTTGCCTAGCAAGCTTAAGGCCCTGGGTTGGTCCCAGCTCCGAAAAAAAAAAAAAAAAAACAAAAACCAAGGATTTGTACACACTAGGAAGGCATTCTACCAATGGAGCTATACCCAGAGCCCCACCTGAGAACCTGGGTATATAGGAGTATGAAATAGTTATACAAATCACTTACTGATAATTATATATATATATATATATTTAAAAAAGTGTGTGTGTGTGTTTGTGTCTGTGTGTTTGAGAAATGTCCCCCATAGGTTCAGGCTCTTGAACCCGTGGGCCCCAAGTGGTGGCGCTGTTTGGAGATGTTTCGGGGAGGTGCAGCCTTGCTGGAGAAGGTACATCACTTGTAGGGGGTGGGAGGGGCTTTGAAGTTTGAAGTCTCATCCCACTTCTAGGTTTTTCTCTCTGCTTCCTGCTCCTGCTACCATGCTGGCTGTTTGCTGCTGTACCGCCATGCACATGGATTCACCCCTGTGGAACTATAAGCTACAATAAACTCTCTTCCTTAAGTTCCCTGGTCATGGTGTTTTATCTCAACAACAGAAAAGTGACCAACACGATGTATTCATTTTACTATTTATTAGCATACTAATGAGACAAAGTGACACATTAGAAAAGGATTTGACAGAATGAGACAGATAGGACACGCCTACCTCTCACAAGGACAAACTGGAAAGGGAAGCTATTTAAGAAGAGAAGAGCGAGGGAGTTGAAAGTCAGTTCTGTCCGGTCAGTTGACTTCATTGCAGTGTCACAGTCAGTGAGTTGGGAGTCAGTGAAATGAGTGCAGCTCAGTGATGTTGCATTCGTTCATGAGTTCATGCAGTTCAGTGTAGGTCAGCAGAGGCAGCTGAAGCCAGAGAATGAGAAAGAGCCAGAAGGTTAAAAAAATTACCAGAGTTAGTTTGAGGCCGCACAGAGCAATTCAGCGAGAAGCTGAGAGAAGCCAGATTGAATCAGTCAGCTTGGAGAGGAGTTTGAGCCAGAACAGCTGAGTTGAACCAGCCAGCCAGAGTTCAGAAAGAGCTAGAACAGAAAGCCTCTGAGACAATTAGATCAGGCAAATAAAGGTTATTCTACACTTCAATAGTTTTCAGACTCGATCAGTATTTTGACTTTAATTGCCAACGCTGAGTATGCCACTTTACATAAATATGTTGTATGAGATGGTAGAATGCCTCGGACCATTTATAAAACTCGTTAGAAGACAATCCAAGGTCAAACTTCATTTGATGTTTTATGAATATCCAGTCAGCAATTCAAGGTGAAGTGAGCATCTTAACCTAGCATTCCAACCCCATCCAATCCAAAGATCCCCAGCTTGATATAACAGTGAGAGAATACTAAGTCCTCGCTGTCTGTAATTAAATCACAATGTTTCTGTAGGAACAGAACTTTGTACTAAACATGCTGTGCTTCATTATATACAGTCATCTTGTGTCTGAGCAGAGGTATTTTAGGCAATGTTTGTTAGTGTCACATGGCATGGTGGCATAGACAGTGTAACATGTTTCATGTACAAAACAGAGGAGGCTGAAGTTGTGGGGTACTGCAGGATGAACACTGCCAGAAACACCTCACCTCCATTACATTTGCATTTGAATTAGGCTGTGATCATTGCACACACAAACCTCCTGCCACCAAATTTTCCACAACCCCAACATTAAGTTACAGTGAACCCTTATGGGTTTAAGAAACTGTGATCTGGGGTCTGGGGGGATGACTCAGAACAATGTGTGCCGTGCAAGCCAGAGGACCCGAGTAAACATCCCCCCCAAAACACCAGTCTGTAGCAGCAGCACACCCCTGTAACCCCAGCACTGAGGGACAGTCACAGGTGGCCTCGAGCTCACTGGCTGGTCTAGAAGAATTAGTGTGCTCCACGTTCACTGACAGACAGACCTGTCTCAAAAATAAGGTGGTAGGCAAGAGAAAGATACCTGATTTCAATTTCTGGCCTCCACATACATGCGAACATATTTTTTTTTTAATTAACAGGAATATCGCATCAGTTGAACAAAACAATAGCCTATGACTCACCCTGGCTTGAAGTATGAGTATTTTCTTCTGGGGAGTGGGTCTTAGATACAAATGGAACGTTGTTGGTTGCACCTGTAACAGTCACACCATGATTGCACCAGTGGTGCCTGTATTGTTGATGGTACAGCACGCAAAGTCCGTAGCAGAATAGGATTGTTAGCAATAACCACCCTTCACCCCGGCCAACTGCAAGCTGTCTTCCAGCAATAGGTAAATCAGCCAGCAGGGAGGAAACTTTCAGTCCAGTTCCAGTCTCATTTCTGCATATCCTGTCACCAAAGCAAGTGACCTCTCCACCAGTAGGTTCTTACCATTCAGTTCTGGCATGAAACCAACAGCAAGGACAATAGTCTTTCCCATTTGAGGGACCCTGGGTATCGGTGTTCTTAGATACAGGGTCTGATGAAAGAGAGATACTGCAAGATGCATTAAGGTTTCCTAGCAGCAGGGGAGGAACAATCTCTGATAACCTGAATTCTGAACCACCTGGCAAAAGCGCTTTCATTGATTGTCACACAAAAGGCCTTTTAGCAAGTCAATTCCCGAATACCAAAAACCTCTTATCTGATCCAGGAGCTCTTAGGAAACCATTACCTAAGCAAACACAGTCATTATAGGAATTCCAGGTTTGCCAGGAATCTCTTATGACTGAGGTCATGCTAAGGCTCTGAAATTCCCAAGGAAGAACAATCCCATAAATTCAGCTAATCACTGAATGTTTAGAAGAGATTATTATAAGGCCTAAGTGGCCACCACTCTGGAGTTCATGCCAGGTACAATGGCTCTCCTAAAACTGCTATACTTAAGAGCCTCTCTGGCCAACTCCTAACCCATCCTTACCACTGAGCTTTATCCAAAAACCACATGGCTTTTGGGTGTGTTTTTTTGCAGCCATCTTCTGTAACTGGTGTTTTGGTGTCTTCCAAATCTATAAGACATTCAAAGATTGGAATTGTATAATGACAGCTTTTTACACAGAAGAAGAAGGACGACTGCAGGTCACCACCCTCCATTCCAAGAATGTACCCTTGGTCTCAGCAGTCAGTAGTTAAGAGGATACCAAAAGAAAAATGTTAGCGGGGGCTGGAGAGATGGCTCAGTGGTTAAGAGCATTGACTGCTCTTCCAGAGGTCCTGAGTTCAAATCCCAGCAACCACATGGTGGCTCATAACCATCTGTAAGGAGATCTGATGCCCTCTTCTGGTATCTGAAGACAGCTACAGTGTACTTCTATATAATAAATATAATAAATAAATCTTAAAAAAAAAAAAAGAAAAATGTTAGCAAGGACCAATCGAATATGAAAAGATTCCATTGTTCTTATCAATTGTCTATAAAAAAATAATATTGGGACCAATGGATGGATAGATGGAATGTACTACTTATTTAGCAGTTTATAATCCATAATCATTTCCTTGAACTGTCCCACTTTCTTATCCTGGGATGCTACAATGGAGTTGCATGCATCTCCCACATCGAAGGCACAATGGAATTGATTCAAGCTGCTCAACATGGCCCAGGACTAAGGGGGCGGGGGTTAGTGTCTCTGAAACTGGCTCTGTGGAGTGGACAGTCTTTGCACCAGCATTGAGGTATGACTCCTGCTTTTGTCCACTATCTTTTCCTCAGCCACATCTGTCAGCTGAGTGGGCAAAGGCTAGTTGAAAAGTCACCCCTCCCAGCATAGTCTTTCTGCAGGAAGAAATGAACACAGCTCACTCTGAGGTGGTAACTGTGCACCTCCAGGACAAGCACAGTCCTTTCAACTTGCCTTGTTCTGTTATCTATGCCTTCCACGAACTGTTGTTCAAGTCTTAGCCTTCCAGAAGTTCACAACACAGCATTTGGCTGTCAATTTTTCCTCTTAGGAACTCGGATTGAACCAAATCTTGTCACACTGGGCTTTGAGTGAGGCTAGCAGACACTTTTGTCTGCTTCTCCCTTCTCTTATCTCCCCTAGATTGTCTTAGCATTTATCAATCCAATTTCCATGCCAATTTGAGCTATTATGATTGCACAATGCCTTGACTTACTTATAAAAAATCATGCTCCACCAGGGCTGCAGCAAAACCACTTAGAATTCAGAACTAGTCCTGTAGTGGTGTGGATGACAATGGCCCCCGTGTGCTAGAATACTTAGCCTTGGGGTGGTGGAATTGTTGAGGAAGGATTTGGAGGTGTGACCTTGTTGGAGGAAGGGTGTTGCTAGAGGTAGAGACTGAGGTTACAAAAGACTCTCTCCACTTATGGATTGATATGCGAGCCCTCAGCTCCTGCCACCTTGTCTTTGCTTTGCCATCAGAGACTCTAATCTTCTGGAACAGTAAGCCCAATTAAAGTCTTTCTTGTATAAGTTGCCTTTGGTCATGGAACTTTATCACGGCTAAGACAAGCCCCAAGGTCTCTGCTGAGCCAGTCTCTTAGTTCTCCCATGAACTCAATCCCATTAGTTCCAGGTAAACTGGGCATCAAACAATGTGTGTTTCAAGCCTATTATCTCATTATGCCTGACTCTCCCTTATTATCTTCCAGTCCCCAGCATCCATGGGGACTTTAGCTAGCAATAACTGAGTGTCCTTGATGATTCATATAAACCAATCTAACAGCAACTCACTTCCCTCATGCCTCAGAGAAAGCAGCCTTTGTTTCAGGAGAGGATGGGTAGTTATGTTACTTAGTTCCTCTGCTTCTGTGGTACTTAGACGGTTTCCATCCATTTACAGTCTCACAAACCAGGCTGCGAAAATGTTCCTCTAGCTTAAAAAGTCTTTCCCAATTCAAGCACTTCAGAGGTAGAATATTCCTTGGCCTTCAGAGTTTCCTGTCCCAGGTCATTACCAAAGCCCTCCTCTGTATCCCAGATTGCAGATTTTCTCTTCTTCAGTATTAAGGAGCAGACCCGAGGAATATCTTCTCTCACTTCTGCCCTGCTTTCTCCTTCTTCACCATCCGATCCTTCCCACGGGTTCTATGCTTTTGGATCTCGAGAGGAACTCTGTGCTCTCTTTATACTTCCCCGTCCTCCTCCAGATGTAAGAATCAGCCAGACCCTCCGTTTCATCCTCTCTTCCATCCAATTTTCTTGACGAATCAGGGACAATATGGAGGATGTTGCCCATACATCCCTTTCCCTTTTAGACATTGCCCTTACATGAGCTCAGAACCATCTTGTCCTCAGTTGTAAGTCCCTTTATGCTCAGCAGCAACCACACCAACATGACAGCTCTTCAGCAAATCTTGTCCCATATATGATGCCCTCATGGACAGCAATGTATCCTCTTGTCATTCAGTCATTTTGGGGGCATTCTTACACTCACATGGTGGACCTCACTCACCGTGACATCCTCTCCATGACCCTCTAATGTGGCTTAGCCATTTCAGTTGACTGTCTTGCTATCTATAGCAACACTCATGCCACCATCGTGGTAGCAAGAAGGCACACCATCATGTTGAACATGGCAAGGGTGGTCATATTGAATTACACAAATACTCAAACCTCAGTTGCATACTTTGCTACCTAGAACAAGGGCTGGGCAATGACCCTTTCCTGGTTGATCTTTGTTTTGTTATACCCTGCATTTTGGTGCAGTGATGGTGTCTTAGTGTGCTTTCTGTTGATCTGATAAACCCTTCTGACCAAAAGCATCTCGGGGGAGAAAGAGTTTATTTGGTCTACACTTCCACACCACAGTCCATCACTGAGGGAAATCAGGGCAGGAGCTCATGCAGGAACCTAGAGACAGGATCTGATGCAGAGGCCATGAAGGGACTCCGCTCACAGGCTTTTTCCTCATGGGTGGCTCTGCTTGCTTTCTTATATAACCCAGGACCACCAGCCCAGGAATATCGCTAGCCACAGTGGGCTGGGCTCTCAGCCCTCCACAACAATAGTTTATCACGAAAATACACTACAGACTTACTCAGAGACCAATCTGATGGAGGTGTTTTCTTAACTGAGGATCGCTATTTCCAAATAACTTCGGCTTAGTCAAGTTGACAAAGAGAAGAAAAAAAGAAAAGTACAGATGGCTAGTTTTAAATACCAGCTTGTCAGAACCTAGAATCACTGGAATTTTTGTTGAATAATCCAGGGCTTGTGGGTGTGGCGTTATCCACCCATGCAGAATGGCTCAGCTCAAAATTCTTTTTTAAAAAAAGTACATTTTAGAGTTAAGTAACAAGGATCTATAAGTCTTCTCATGTATCTTTAGTTTTACATAAACGATGTGTGTGTGTGGTGGGGGTGTGGGGGTGGTCGTGCATGTTCACACATGTGGAGGTCAGAGGACAACTTTCTGGAGTCAGGTCATCAAACTAAGGTCATCAAGGTTGAGTGGCAGGCCTCGATGAGCCATTTTGCCCCTGATCTCCTGCTTAAATCTTCTACCTTCTCCTTTCTCCTATCTCATCATCCTGGTCTTGGCTTAAGTCTTTCCTTTTCCAGTACCGCCTCCCCACCCCCACCCCCACCTTCTAATTTCCTATCGCGTATGTTCTGCTAGCCCTTTCTCTCCTATGGCCTCTTCTCCCCTCCCTCTGAGGAGCTCTTTCTAGTTTCTTGATCTCTGTAGACACTTCAGAATTAAATCTAAAAATGAGAAGCTGGGATCTGCACGTGAAAGAGGACATACAGAGTCTATCCTTCTGGGCCTGAGTTACTCGGTGAGGCTCTAGCTCCGCCCAGTTTCCTGGGAATAGCTTCATTAACGCATTCTTGCTGATTGCATTGTCTAGCTATTGAATGGCCACGGATGGGCAAGTATTTCTGGGGTAGGGTACAGACCCCTTTGGGTTCATGTCCTGGGATGGCATAACTGGTCATACGGTAGGTCTTTTGGTTTTATGAGAAATGCCCACACTCATCTTTATTTATCCACACTAATTTACACACCCACTACCGGAGAAAGGACTCCTCTTCCCCGACATCCTCACCGGCATTGTGTGAGGAACACCTTTCGGCACCTCTGCATGGCTAGGAACACTCTTTGTGTCTTCTGCTTAGCTTGAGAACTTGGATTATAAGGGTTTTTTATTTAGTTATAAATTGTTATTAATAGTTTTTAACCAGTTGCTGTGTTATTTTTTTCTTTCTCCCCTCCACTGTTGGAGACTGAACCCAGGATTTTACCCATTCCTCTTTATTCCATTGCAGTTTTTCCGTGCGTGCGTGCGTGCGTGCGTGCGTGCGTGCGTGTATGGACTGCCGAGGGAGTACCCGGGCAGACCGGAAGTGGGGGACAACGGGAGGGGAGAATGGAGGGTAGTGATGTGGTTGTGGTAGGTACAGCTTGTCCTCACAAAGAGTGGACATCTGGGGTGGAAAGGTCCAGGATGCTAGCCCAGGGCTTTGAAATGTATAATGGATACGTGGGAATCCGGACGGAAGGAGCCCGGAAGCGGGTATGGACTTTGATATGCTGATAGCTGCCACAATGAAGAATCATGTTTCTCCTGCCAGAGGCAGGGAAAATCACAACTATTTCATAAATTCCTGAGGAATGCTGACTTTAATCTAACCATCAGAAATCCTTCTTGGTTTCTGAAGTCCAGCTTGCGCTGAGCCTAGCTACACTCGATGTTGGACCAAGTCCGTGGGCCTGCCCCTTAGCGAGGAATGGGGTACCCTTTGGGCCTGTCAGGTAATTAAGCTCACATTGTCAGGCTTAGAAACAGACTCCTTTACCGTCTCACTTTTTAGTGTTCTTTGTAGGGAAAAAGCACAAACAAACAGACTCTTGGTTCCCTGGGTTACAGCGTCCTGCCCCACAAAGCTCAGGCGTATGTGGGGTCCAAAGAGGAGACTGCCACCAGGGGGCAGCATACAGGCATGGTTGCCTAAGAAACTTCAAAAGCAAGGAAAAGAACGCAGCTTATTTGGGAAAATAAATAAATAAATAAATAAATAAATAAATAAATAAATAAATAAATAAATAAAAATAGGACATCTAATATGCCAAATACGTTAGGATTACTTTAAGCATAACATTTTGCTTCTAAATTTAATAGTTTAGCCCTTTTCCTTTTGAACACAGTTTTTCATCTTTTTTCTAACCTTCATTTCTATTAGTCATATTTTTATTTTTCTCCCTCCCTCCATCCTTTCTTTTCCTTCCTTCCTTTCTTCCTGCTGTAGCCTTGGCTGGCCTGGAGTTCAGTATGAAGAGTAAGCGGGTCTTGAACTCGTGGAGATCCGTTTACTCTCCCTCCTAAGTGCTTGGATTAAGGTTTGTTTCCTACCACACTTGATAGTCTCACTTTTGAGTGGATGACAGTTCACGGAGGTTCTGAACATTTCCTGGGTGAACACAGTTTCTGTCACTATTAGCCATTCTTCATTGTAGACACTGTCCCGTTTTCTGTCCCTTCTCTTCCTTTCCTCAGGGGGCTTATCCCTGCCACATTCTTCATCCGGATTTATATGACATCTCTTTGGAGACTCATTTTCATCCTTTTGTTTTCTCCCATCTTGAGAACCCATATTTGCACAGCCATATAACATACGACCTTTTGATGAAAAATCTGACTCCTTAAATGAAATTTTTGATGTGCCAACTAAATAAACGCACCGTAAGCCAACAATAGCCTCCTTTTTCTCTTTTATTAATTTTCCTTGGTCTGTAACTTCTGACTACTTGGCTGGTTTCCACAAGCTACAAAATATATAGTACTTCATAGTACACGTGCTCATGCGGTAGTACCTAGAGTGGGAATAAAAGAAAAGGTGATATAATTGTCAGTTCTCTTGTTCTTTTAGTTGTATCATGTCGATGTGCCTCTGGGTGTGTGCATGTGGGTGTGTGCGTGTGAGAGCAGGGGCCCTCACAGGCTAGAGGCATCAGATCCTTCTGATGCTGGAGTTACAGGTGCTTGTGAGCTGCCCAACATGGGTGCTGCTGGCCAGGTCCTTTGGAAGAATTGTTAGCATTTCGTCTAGGCTCCGCCCACAGTTACCTGGCAACAGCCAGGTGTGCTTGACTCGCTGTGAAAGGTTTCTTGCCTTTTGCTCCCCCTCTGTTCCCTCGCCCCTTCCCCCTTGTCTCCCCATTCCCCTACCCCCTCTCTCCACGTGTTCATGGATGGTCTCTTCCTCTCCCTTTCCCTCTCCCTCCCTCTCCCTCTCTGTGTCTCTACTTCCTCAACTCCCTTCCCCATGTCCTGAATAAACTCTGTTCTATACTATACCATCGCGTGGCTAGTCACCCGCTTGGGGGTAGGGATGGGGATGTTCAGCATGGGCTCGCAGAGGCACATCCCTTCCCCCACCAAACACATTCCTTCTCTCCTTATCTTTTTATAAAACACAAGAGCAATATATATTCTGACCCACAGAGTTATCTCTCCACATTATATCATGATATCTGTTGTTTAATCAGAACAGAAGATGCAGTTTGCCTCAACAGTGTGTGAGTGCGTATGAATGTGTGTGGTGTATGTGCGTGTATGCATGCCGTGGTACTTGTCTATGCACACATGCACACACAAGCCAGAGGAGGACATTAGGTGTCCTGCTTTACTATGCTCCACCATATTCCTGTGAGATAGGTTCTTTCACTGAGCCTGGAGTTAGGTGAGGCCAGCAGGACCGCAACTTCAATTTCCCCTCATCTATCTTTCTACCCTGGAGTCAGGTCCAACATTTTAAGTGGATTCTGGGGATTCGAACTGACATTCTCATCCTTGTGCAGTAAGTCTGTCTGTCTTTCTTTTCTTTTCCATTTCTTTTTGGTTTTTGATACAGGGTTTCTCTGTGTACCCCTGGCTGTCACTTTGTAGATCAGGCTGGTCTTGAATTCAGAGATGCAATTTGTCTCTGCCCTCCCAAGCGCCGGGATTAAAGGCACGCGCCACCACCGCCCCGAGCGGCAAACACAGTGACTTCATCTTCCCAGACCAAGTTGACAGCCTCTTAACTTAGAAACAACATGTAAATCAGCATTTTAAAAATTAGTCTTCTTAGAAAGTCCTTAGGCTACCTAGTTAAAAACTTTTCTCAGAGTTTAAATCTCACTTCGATGGAGTCAAAGCTAAAGGAGAAACCTCAAGAGTCCTGTGCTTGAGGAAAACACAAAAAAGCTGGGTGTGGGTATTTATATAGTAATAATGGGAAACGGAAGGGGATGGGAACACGCTAGACTGAAACCTGTCGTTCTGTCACAGGATAGGGCAAGCGCCCAGCCTTTGTTCCCTTTGTCAAAGTATCCCCCCCTAGCCAGGAAGAGAAACAGTCTCGACCGCGGAAGGTGGGGAAGGTGTCCGACAAGTCCTCTCTGTGACTCTCACTTTTCCTGAGTTTCCTTTATTTAGCTTTCAGTAATTACCACAGCAGAAGTCCAGATGCAAATTTGGGGTTTTTCTTTTACTTAGTGCTGTGGCTTAGAACCTCAGGGGCCTTTGTGCTGGCTGTCCTGCTACCCGAGAAAAATAGGAGATCCTACTGGGGAGAAAACAAAAGGCGCTTGAGGGATGCAATCGGTTATGCAAACTGGAATGCTGAGAGCGCAGCGGATGACTCCTAGCTAGTCGTGGTCCTCTTCCAAGGGTTGTCTACTAAGGAAATATTTTTAAAGCTATATAAAAACAGGCAAGCATGAGATGGCCATTAAAAAGAAAGTCTAAGACCAATCCGGATAACCAAGAACAGGAAAGTAATTTGTACTGTTTTCAAATGATTGAATTTTATTTAGCATCATAAAAATGCAAATGAATATTTATTGTCAACTCATTTATGTAAAAAGGTACACAGTAGAAAATGTGTTGGACAGAAATATGACAGCAGTATAAGTACTTAATTTACTTAGTTTTGAGATAGGTTCTCAAGTAACCAGGTTGGCCTCAAACTCTTTTTTTTCTGTTATGTAAAACAACTTCTGCCCCTAATCAATGCTATCTGTAATATCAATTTTTTCATTTATACCAAGGTAGTAGATCTTTTAAGAGCTTTTTAGGCCTATCTATCTATCTATCTATCTATCTATCTATCTATCTATCTATCTATCTATCTATCTCCAGGTATGCATACCACAGATGGTAGTGAGCCAGTGTGGGTACTAGGACTCAGGAATCACCAGAAATCGCTACCGTGTGGGTTCTGGGAATCAAACCCAGGCCCTCTGCAAGAGTAGTAAGTGCTCTTAACTGCTGAGCCATCTCTCCAGCACAGGAAACCCTTTTATTAGGACATGATTACCTGCCTTGAGTATTCAGTGATGCCTGACCTCAGACAGAGGCTCGCTCAGCCTACTGTGAGTGCAGTACTGCTGCTGGCTTTCCTTCCTTCGCAGCACTAGTAAGACATCGTGCACGCTGCTCCATGACGCGGCTGCAGTGTTTTTGAGCCTAGGAGAGGATACTGGCGAGCGCGGCCTCCAGCTGCAGCACTGGAGTCCAGTGCTTTGGAGATGTCAGTGCCATGGGATGACCGTCGAGAACAGCAGCAGCAGTGGAGGGGAACTATCCAAAGCAGGACAAGCTGTGTGAGCTGCAGAGGGTGGATCCAGAGAAGTGACCCAAGCTCGGGAGGAGCCCAGAAGATCTTGAGTGACTCCTAGACACTGGACGTTGAGTTTACACAGTTGGAGTGTTGGTTTTACTCGGTTCAGACCGTGACTGTGCCCAGTTCCTTCCTGCTAAGTTTCAAACCAGGGACAAAAGGCTGAGGTACCTATTTAACATATCAAAACATACCTGGCCTCCAGGTTCTTCTAGCTTCCCTCACTCCCTACGCCATACAGGATATGGCTGGCATACTCTGCCCCCTTACTCTGGACTTTCCAGCCCAGCGGCTGGGCTGCCCTTCTCCCAAAAGCTCTCTTCCTTATATAATACAGACATTTTGGTTACCTACCCTTTCTCTATCCTCCCTCCCTCCCTCCCTCCCTCCCTCCCTCTCCCTCTCCTGCCTGTCTCCCTGTCTACATGGCTACTTCCCTAGTCTTGTCCCCTGAGACTTGTGGATACACCAGGAAGTTGTTCCTAAATTTAAAAACCTGCTTTTATACTGTTAATTTTGCTTGAATTGGCTTATTGGTTGGTGGAGAACCTGTTATCTTGATGCTGAAAACCCTTAGACCAGCTCCCCCACGTAGGGAACAGCCCTCTCCCTCTATTTTTCAGTCCACTTGACAGATCAACTTTCTCCTGGAGCCTTCTTCCCAACCACCACCCAGGAAGGACTGGGTGCTACTTCCTAGTCCAGGACCTATCAGGCTCCCAGCCACACCAGGGTGAGCCCATTCCCGAACAGAAACAATCTTTGTTCACAGGGAGTCTTGGGAGGCAGATCTCTGAGTTCAAAGCCACCCTAGTCTACAGAATGAATTTTAACACAGCTAGGGCTACACAGAGAAACTCTGCCTTGAAAAACAAAATAAAACAAAACAACAAAAAAAGAAAAAGTGATGTGTGTCAAGTTGTTGTAATGGCTCGTTTTATGTCAACTTGACACAAGCTAGAGTGTTCAATTAGGAGGGAAAATGCCTCCAAAAGCTCAGTCTGTGAGCAAACCTGTAGGGCATTTTCTTATTTAGTGATTGATGGCGAGGGCCCAGAGCATTGTGTGTGGTGCCATCCCTGGGCTGATGTCCTGAGTTCTATATGAAATCAGGCTGGGAAGGAAGCCAGTGAACAGCCACTCTCCATGGTCTCTGCCAGGTTCCTGTCCTGTTTGAGTTTCTGTCCTGACTTTCTTCAACGATAGACTATGATGTGCAAGTAAGTATAAGCAAAACACACCCTTTCCTCTCCAACTTGCTTTTAGTCATGGTGTTTCATCACGGCAAATGAAATCCTGAGGCACAGGGTCTCCCTGTGTAGCCTTGGCTGGCCTGGAGTTTTCTTTTTTTTAAATTAATTTATTATGTATACAGCATTCCATCTGCATGTACACCTGCAGGCCAGAAGAGGGCACCAGATCTAATTACAGATGGTTGTGAGCCACCATGTGGTTGCTGGGAATTGAACTCAGGATCTTTGGAAGAGCAGGCAGTGCTCTTAACCTCTGGGCCATCTCTCCAGCCCCGGCCTGGAGTTTTCTATACAGACCAAGCTACCAGAGGTCTAGCCTGGAGTGCTGGGATGAACGGTGTGCACCACCACTCCTGGTCCAAGTTTGCACATTTCTATGTCCATGACAAAAATACCTCACAGTATGTGTGTGTGTATGTGTGTGTGTGTGCACATGTGTGTCACCGTGCATGTATGGAGGTCAGAGAACCATCTGGGCTATGGACTCTAGCCTTTTACCTTGTTTGAAACAGGCCCTGGAGTCCACCTCCCATTTTGCTCTAGGAGCTCCAGAATTGCAGATGTGGGCCTTCAGGCTTTCCATGGATTCTGGGGATCCAAACTCAGGTTCTCACTAGCATTTCACCCACTGAGCTGGCTCCCCAATGTTTCTTTTTAAATTTTAATAGTCTTATATGATACTGACTGGACCCTTCCCTCAAACTAAATGACAGTTTTATAGGAAGCTTGAGAACTGAAGTTTTCTTCCTCCAAGCTTAGACTTCTTGCTAGACCAGTGGTTCTCAACATGTGGGTCCTGACCCGAGTGGGTCAAATGACCCTCTCACAGGGGTTGCCCAAGACTGCTGGAAAACACAGATGTTTACATTACAACTAATAATAGCAAAAATACGGTAATGAAGTAACAACAAAAGTAATTTTATGGTTGGAGGTCATCACAGCATGAGGAACTGCATTAAAGGGTTGCAGCATTTGGAAGGGTGAGAACCACTGCTCTCTTCCCTCTTTTCTTGCTCACCAGTGCCTTTTGATGATTTTAAATGTTTTGTGAAGTTTTTATGGACCCAACATTGACTTGCTAGGATCTACCTGGCAGATTTGTTTGTTTGTTTATTTATTGAACAAGGTCTCAGAGGGTTGTTTGTTTGTTTTGAGAAAGGATTTCTCTGGATAGCTCTGGCTATCCTGGGACTGTACACCAGGCTGGCTCAAACTCAGAGCTCAGCCTATCTCTGCCTCTCAAGTACTGGGATTAAAGATGTGCGCTCCCACTACCCAGCTCAAAATTCATTCCTAATGTGGGTTATTGAGATTCTCCCTGCAAGTGCCAGACCTGTGTGTGACTAGATAACTGCTTTAGGGGAGCAAGCAATTCAAACTGCTGAAGAGATGACCAGGTCGAATCTGTTGACTGACTACAATACTTATGGCTGCACCTGGAATTCCTATCTCGAGGGTTCAAATAATTATCATATGACATTCATTTGGATATAGTATGAATTTTGGTGACATGAAATTCATTCAAACTTGCATTGGACCCAATGTTGAAATCCATGAATATTTCAGTGACATCGTTTTACATAGTGCTGAAATATATACAAGGAAGAAGGCAGGCTTGGTTCTATCTATATCTTGGGTCTGACTCTTAACTCCTAGTAATCTAACCTAATTCTACCTTCCTTCCACATTTCCTGCCAATTTGATTTTATTTATACTTATACCATAAGCATTTTTCCAATGAGTTTGGTATCCCTATAAATACTTTAAATGTCTCCTGGATACAGATCAAACTTTGAATTTAAACCCACACACAGACAACTCTCACACATGGTGATTTTTTTTTCCCTCAGTGATTGTATCAAGATGCAGATGGACAAATAGACTTTTAATTTATTGTTTTATGTATATGGCTGTTTGGTGATTTCAGGGCTCAAAGGACTCAATAGTTTGTTGTATGAATGGCTAAGACTTATGACAGCAAAAATTACAGAGCAGCACTGGAAAGATGGTTCAGACAGCCAAATGCTTGTTAAGCAAATGTGAGGATCTGAGTTTGGATCCCTGGGAACCCACATAAAAGCCAGGCCCTGCAGCTTCTGTCTGTAACAGAGCAGGGTGGGGCTGGTGGTAGGTGGAGGTTGACAGGTCCTTAGAACTCACTGGCTAACAAGCCTAGCCAAATTGGTAAGCTCCAGGTACAGCGAGAGATGCTGTTTCAAAAAATACAGTGGGGAGTGATTATGGAAGGCACTGGATGTTGAGCTCTGGCCTATATAAACATGTGTATGTGCTCCTGCACATATTTGCACATCACACACATGCACACACTTGCGCACACACACACTACAGAGCAAAAACACCAGGAAAAAGATATACCAATGAAGTTCAGAGGGAGCTAACACAGGGTCCCTTTATCTGAAGCCATTTAGGACTCTCCTCTCCCTCCTTTCCTCTGTCTCTCTCTCTCTCAGCAAACTGAAGCTCTGTGAACACCACTGTCCACAGCTCACTTAAGGCTTAGGAGCCAACAGTTTTGCAGAGCGCTACTCTCATGCACTTTCACTCCACAATAAGCAATAGCAACCAAAACCCAGGACCTCAATAAAAAGACAGCTGTATCTTTTTTTTTTTTTAAAGATTTATTTATTTTATATATGAGCACCCTGTAGTTGTCATCAGACACACCAGAAGAGGGCACCAGATTCCATTACAGATGGTTGTGAGCTACCATGTGGTTGCTGGGAATTGAACTCAGGACCTCTGGAAAAGCAGTCAGTGCTCCTAACCACTGAGCCATCTCTCCAACTCCTGACAGCTGTATCTTATAAAGTTAAGATTAATGTGTGTAAAACTACTTGGCAAGTCCATAAGAGTGGGTCATTTCTCTCCTATCTATCTATCTATCTGTCTGTCTGTCTGTCTGTCTGTCTGTCTGTCTGTCTATCTTCATCATTGGTAATATTCAGGCAGGCATAGCAGTGCGGGCCTTTAATCCCAGCACATAGGAGGTAGAGGCAGGTAGATCTCTTGAGTTTGAGGCCAGCTTGGTCTACAACACAAGTTTCAGGACAGCCAGACTACATAGAAAAACCCTGTCCCTCTCCACTCCCTCCAGGGGCTGGCTGATGGTCAAAGGTGACTCTCCTGGAGACTTTTCAGAAGGAAACAACCAGGTCTGTCTCACTATCCCTTTTACACAGCCCTGAGTGTCACTATCTGGCTTACTAAGGACACTGATATGAAGCATGAAGTCTGGGCACACAGACTGGATTTCAGACTACTTTTTCTCAAACTCACCTCCTCTAGTACTCTTATCAGCTCCACATGTTCCAGATTCTGACTTCTCTGAGTCGTCTTCTCAGACAGGCTGCATGCAGGGAGCAGTTTGAGCTGGTTTGGAAGAGGATGCCAAAGATGGGTAGAGCTCAGCTATAAAATCTACAGGGCTTCCCATCTTTGGGTAATTTCATCTCTTTATCTTTTCCCTGCAAATCTGCTTGGCTGCCTAGATTTCTATTTGCTTCACCTTTGCCGTTACCCTGACTCAAGCTAAAACCCTTGAGTTTTCTTTTCCCTTCTCCCCTCTTAATTACAATTGCCAAAGCAACAGATGTTACTTCCTGTGAACTTGCTGCACCTACTCCCCTTCCAATCTGTCCTGATCGTCTCTCCTTCATTCTGTCTCCCCTCTTTCCGAGGAACGCAGCACAGTTGGGGTCTCGGTCTTTCCACAACACTGAAGACCACCTCTACATTCTGAAGTATCAGAACAACCCAAATCAATTTTATGTTTCTGCATAACTACTCCCTCCCCTCCTGTGCTGGCTAGTTTTGTGGCATCATGATAGAAGCTAGAGTCATCTGAGAGGAAGGATGCTCAAGAAAATGCTGCCAAAAGACCCTGCTGTAGGCACAACTGGAGGGCATTTTCTTGGTTAGTGATTGATGGGTGAGGGCTCAGTCCAGTGTGGGTGGTGCCATCCCTGGGCTGGTGGTCCTGGGTTCTATAAGAGAGCAGGCTGAGCAAGCCATGAGGAATGAGCCAGTAAGTTACATCCCTCCATGGCCTCCACACTGTTCACATCCTGTTTGAGTGCTGCCGGATGTCCTTCAATGATCCACTGTGATGTGGAAGCCTCAGTCAATTAAACCAGTTAAACCCTTTTCTCCCCAAGTTGTTTTTGGTCGTGGTTTTTATCACATCAATGGCAACCCTAACCAGGCCACTCCCACACCTCCTCCACTCCCCAGCCCCCCAGTGTTGAAGACTGGATCCAGAACGTTAGGAATGCTAGGCAAATACTCCAGCCCTGAGCTTTATCCTCATCAGTGTTTACCAGTATTTATTTTCTTAGAAAATAAATTAATTTCTATTTCAAATAGAAAACAATGTTGTATGGGAAACTCAGGTTCTTGGAGTTCTAAGTCATGTAACAAATAAAAGCTGTCTGTTTGCTTTCCCAGTCGCCTTCTGATGACGCCATCCAGCATCATCTCCCAGTCTGTTTCTATTCCCAATTGCCTTCCTCAGATTCTTTACTAGATCTGACTGCTAAATTTCATTCCCATAAGACAACAGCTCAGTGAAAGACTTCAGGAAAAAGTTCTCTTGTGCGTAGTTCTGTTTCCTAGGTCCCTTCCGAGATGGTGGGCGGTTACAGAAAGCATTTTCATGTAACATCAACCTAAATATCAATTTAAAGACACATGACTCATAACAATAATAAACCTTTTCTGTCTGAAATGAGATCCCACAAATATGAAAAAAAGTTCTTAAGCACAAGTTGGGAACTACTCTGAGTCAAAGATTACATAACACCTCTCTCAAACTGCTAAAACACAATGCGGATTCAATTGAACAATTTGCCACTCATTGTATGCAATTGTAGAGTTTTGTCCCTGAGTATTTGTACTAAAACTGAAAGTCGGAATACATTAGTGTCAGGAAAATGTTCTGATAAAAGCAGTTAGTGGGAACAGAAAGCATTATTTCCTATTGATCTCATTACTTAAATGTAGGAACCACTGCCCAGGAGCAAGAGAATGCAGCAGAATGGCTGCCGTCAGTGGTGGTCACTGATCTAATACAAGCCTCCATAGCCTTGGTGGAGGGCAGCAGACGGAGACTTAGTTTGTGGCTAAAATGAGATTTGTTTTGCAAGTAATAATTTGGCTTTAAAGATGCAATGAGAGTTGTCTTGCAATTTGGCTTTATCAGATGCACATCAAGTACTGTTGGAGCACTGGCAGGATGGTAGGCATAGACCTCAGTATGGGATGAAATTGTGGTAAAGGCTGTAACTCCTTTCTGTGACTCCATAAACCATAAGGATGAGAGGACGGAGACATGCTTTTAGGAAAACTTGACATTTTACAAAAGATGACTTTTTTCAAAGAAACTCGTGTTTCTCAGGCTAGAGAGATAGCTCAGCATGTACTGATCTTGCAGAGGAGCAAGTTCAGTCCCCAGCACCCACACTGGGTCACTCACAAGTGCCTGTAACTCCAGCTCTGGGGTATGATACCCTCTTTTGCACTCTGCAGGCACTGCACTCATACATGCACATAACCTACACAGAGACACACATATATACACATAATTGAAAAGAAATCTTCATTTAAAAAGTTTATTACCAATGGTGGTCTTATAAAATCTATTTTTATAGAACCAGTACCTTTAAAATTATTTGATAAGAAGGTTCGGTGGGTTAAGTGCTTGTTTAAGCATCAGGACATGAGTTGGGGGGGTCTCTGAAACTCATAGCACATGTCTATAATCTCAGAACTCTATGGCAAGATGAGAGGAGGAAGAGAATCTTCTAGAAGCCCTGGGGTCAGTTAGCCTGGCAGACACAGCCAGGAACAAAAGGTCCTGTATCAAACAAGTAAAGGCAAGGACGGACATCTTAGGTTGTCCTTTGATCTCCATATGTTCACATGCATACAAACATGTATTTAATAAGTCACTTGACATAAGAAGATATGGCTTAAACATAACTTTCCAGGACACTTCTACATGTGTTGTATAGGTAACATATAATACTTTCAGGTATGGAGGTTGTTGGAAATGTCTATTTACGGGAATAAACTTGATAAGCAGATTAGAAAATCCATTTCCCATTAAAGATAAATCATTATTTATCAACACGCTGGATTAAATTAATCATGCCAAAAGCAGCTAATGTAGCAATAGCTTCAATAAAGCCTCATTAAATAACTGATTCTAATTTAATTTTTAGGGGCTAGAGAAAGGCCCACATGTTATCTTGAGCGTGCTCCCCACCTCCAGCCCAGTTAGAATAATTTAAAAGGAACAAAGGAGTTTAGCAGAGAGCACCTGGCTAATAGCATTAGCTTCGTTTTTAAAAGACAAATATTCAGCTACGGCTGAAACATTCAGCGAGGGCTGGCAATAACAGTCTAAGGGCTATGTGCTTCTGGGACTTTCAATTTCGTAGGAGTTTGAAGAGAATGTGCTAATTTCCCCTCCGGATGAGTCTGTTAAATTTGCTGCAAGAGGGGTTGGGGATTTAGCTCAGTGGTAGAGGGCTTGCCTAGCAAGCGCAAGGCCCTGGGTTCGGTCCCCAGCTCTGAAAAAAAGAAAAGAAAAAAAAAATTTGCTGCAAGACTTTATAGAAAAAAAAAATCTCATAAAATCCTAAGTCTTAATTTTCTTCTTATGGGTATTTTTCTTTCCAATAACAATTCCCAGCCAGAAAGTGAAATTACCTTTGTTTCACTTTTGTACTGTGTGGCATGCACTGATTTAAGTATTGCTGTGTGGCACTGAGCACGTTAATGTCCCAACATTGCCAACACTGTCATCTGTAAAAAAAAGAAAATCTGTACACAATTTATTATGTAAAATATTACTCATTTATTTGTGTGTGAGCACAGGTGTGCACTCGCCAAGGCAAGAGTGTAGAGGTCAGCGGACAGTTCTCAGGAGTCAGTCTCTCCTGCCATCTCATGGGATCTGGGGAGGGGACTCAGGTCCTGTCAGAGCTTCCACTGCTGAGCCATGACATCAGCTCAGGTAAGCTGATGTAATACTGATCTTCAAACTCTTCTGCATCTCTTCATGAGAGATGTGTGAGCTCTGACAGATTCTCCATGAGGTTGCCTCTTTATCTGCACCCCTTAGGACTTCTTTTTACATGAAAAACTTCACAGTGACCATGAAATTGAGAAGAGCCATCTGAGGCTGCAAGACATAGCCTTTCTTTTTTGTTATTCAATCTCTACTTATTAAGCACTGTACAAACCCCAGACATGGTCTCTGGAGAAAAAAAAAACTTTTCTTGAGGGTCTTGATGAGAAAGAAAGAAAGAAAGGAAGAAAGAAAGAAAGAAAGAAAGAAAGAAAGACAGACAGACAGACTGACCAACCACACAAAACATATATCCCTAGTAAAGAAAGGATGGAGCTGTGTGTAGACGCCCCTACTTAGGGGTCACTGTGGAAGAAAAGGCAGAGGACTGCAGGCCCCAGAGGATCAGGAGTTTGCTATGAACTCACGTCTCCTCAGAATGACAGATGGTGCACCCACAAGTCTCACGAGAAGATAGCCTAAAACATGAACGGAGCAAGGGTGACGCCAACAGACAAGCCACGCTGGACAGGGAAAAGCCTGAGGCTTCCACTGTACCCAGAGAACCATGGAACTGAGCAACGCTAAGGGTGAGACAGATAATCTCCAGGAAGAGCACGCCAATGGCTTATCTAATACCAAATGATCAGTCATGAAAACATGTGAGAAACATTTTGAAGACGGTGTAGGTTATATTTATGTATTTAGAAATATGTTTATGTATGTTATATTTAAAAATAATTTATGATAAAAGGAGCCATGAGTTTGAAAGAGAGGAAGGTGTTACATAAGTTTAGGGGAAAGAGAAAGGGAAAATGGAATTATAAGTGGGTATGAATATGATCAAAATACAGTATATGGATACATGACATTTTCAAAGAATCAATAAAAGTATATTTAAAAATACAGTCCCTCTCTGTGGAGGATATGATGTGATATACACTTAACGTTAGCACATGGGAAGAAGCAGGCAAATGTCTGAGTTCCATACCAACCTATCAAAAACAAACAAATCAGCCAAACAAAATCCTCCACTGTATTTCCTCTCCACATGCTCTTATTTCTACTCAATGTTATCCCAAATCACAGTGTTACAAAATAACAATTTCAGGGCAGCATCCCCATTAACAAAGAAGGATGGTACCTCACTGACATGGCACCAGTTATACTCAGGTCAAGGAAGGAATGAGGTGAAAGCTTTATTTCCCACACATCTGACTATTCACAGATTACAGGCAATGGCTGGTGCACAGATTACCTGCAAAAACACCTCAGGAAAGACAGCCTACTAGAATAAAGAGTTTATCTACAAGGACAGAATGTTCAGGCACCTTTTTAAAAAACATTTATGGATCTACCTACTGCTAAGTTGAACAACGCATCTACTCTATCGATAACTTAATCTTGGACAACATTTTAAAGGCAAAATTAGACCATAATTTCAATTTGAGCACACAGCATAAAGCTCCTTTCTCTAAATTTCAAACCTTTCCCCTGCTTTTAGGAAACATAATTGCATAATTCAAACTCCTTCAATACTGTGACCTAGTTCCCTCTTGATGTTATAAATGGCTCACGTAACTATGGTAACCATCTAGGGAAAATGAATGTTTTTCTGGTCAGCATTATGCAAAGTATAGCATATGTGTTATTTTTTTCTCTCTGTGATAAACAAGGAGACAAAAATGTTTGCCTTTTTCATTAGTGATGAGACCAGTAAACTGAGCCTCTTACCAATGATAATTCAAGCAATTTCTCACTCCCTAATTTAAATGCTTTAGGATGACTTTTTGCTACTAGTAGTTAGTTATCCTAATGCTGAACAGTAGTGCCACTGTAAAGTCCAAACCCAGAGTAGACGGACTGCACATAACACTCTTGATAAAGACTCGGATATTCCTTAACTTTGTCCTAACCAAAGTGGTTTCTTTTACTTTTTTAAAAAAATTATTTATTTTATGTATATGAGTACACTGTTGCTGTCTTCAGACACACCAGAGGAGGGCATCAGATTCCATTACAGAAAGTTGTGAGCCACTATGTGGTTGCTGGGAATTGAACTCAGGGCCTCTGGAAGAACAGTCGGTACTCTTACCTGCTAAGCCACCTCTCCAGCCCCCAAAGCAGTTTCTTAAAAAACAAAAACAAAAAAGGGCTGCTGAAAGGTAATTAAATTTTCAGCATATACTTAGATACTGGTAAGAGATCCCTTCAGTTGATGAAGATTTTAATTTATATATTTTTTAAATAACCAGTGTAGTGTATATTAACTGTATTTATAAAGCAACTAACATGTCTTAAAACTACTGAGCTCAGGCTGGAGAGATGGCTCAGCGGTTAAGAGCACCGACTGCTCTTCCAGAGGTCCTGAGTTCAATTCCCAGCAACCACATGGTGGCTCATAACCATCTGCAAAGAGATCTGATGCCCTCTTCTGGTGTGTGAAGACAGCTACAGTGTACTCATATACATAAAATAAATAAATTTAAAAAAAAAACTACTGAGCTCAATAGAGATAGAGACAATTTACAAGTTTATTGGTTACCTTTTGTACTAATGAATTGATTTAAAGTTTTGAACTTTTCAAGATAATTTAAAATGCTTTACTAGACCATCCAGAACAAATACTCTAAAATTAATAAACTTTAACATTTTAAAATTTAAAAAATTACATTTCTATAGTGAGTTGTCAATTGGTGACCTTTATTATGCTTTGGAGGTCTCAGTCTAGGTTTGTGTAGCCCTGGCTACTCCCTATATAGATTTGCCTGACCTTGAGTTTAATTTGTTTGCTTGTTTAAGATTTATTTATTTTATGTCTGTGTGCTCTATCGGCATGTACACTTGGGTGCCAGGAGAGGCCATTAGATCCCATTACAGATGGTTGTGAGTCACCACTGGCTGCTGAGAATTGAACTCAGGGCCTCTGGAAGAACAGCCAGTGCTCTTATCAGGTGAGCCATCTCTCTAGCTACAATCTCACAAAATCTTTGCCCTCCTCTGATTCTAGCGCTGGCACTGAAGTAATATGCCATCACACCAGGCTTGATGGCCTCTTTATGTAAAAACTTCACGGACCATAATTTTCCTGAATCCCTTAATATTTTTAACACTGCTTTTCAACCATCCAAATTATCAGATAAACATTGTAGTTTCCTTAAACTGCTTTTACTGGTTAGGAAAAGACCTCACTAACCAAATGAAGTGTTTGAGATTTGATTGGATTCTGTTAATCCAAATGTGAAAAGATTAAATGAGACAGTGCACACACACGAAACTCTCTAGAGTAATGGCAATGTATGTCTAAACTCTTACTGTATCTTATCTGTTAATAGAGCATTTCTGTGTAAAGATTTGTATTTATGTATGAGTGAGGGTTTTGCTTGTCTGTATGTATATGCGCCCTGTGTGTCTATGGTGCCATAGAGGTCAGTCGAGGGCATAGATCAGATCCTCTGGAACTTAAGTTAAAAGATAATTGTGAGCCACCAGGTGGTGCTGGGAAACACATATCCATGAGGTATAATTATTACCAAAACCCCCATCACAAGCAATTCTCCCCACACACATCGTTTAGACAAGACTTTGCCGAGGGAATTTGGATAGAACATAGAAGTAGGGTCAGATTAAGAGACCCTAAACTGCTAGTTAGCACAGCCGCCCCTCTTCCATCAATGTTTTTTTTTTTTTTTGGTTCTTTTTTTCGGAGCTGGGGACCGAACCCAGGGCCTTGCGCTTCCTAGGCAAGCGCTCTACCACTGAGCTAAATCCCCAACCCCTTCCATCAATGTTTTAAGAAGCAATGTCACCAACAGGGGTCTTTTGGCATGCTGTTCAGTGGCCTTGAGGTCCTGCCTTTTTTAAAATATCAAAGTGTTTTATTTTATGTGTGTAAGTGTTTGCCTACATGTATGTAGGTGCACCACATCTATGCCTGGTGCCCACAGAAGTCAGAGAAGGGAGTCAGATCCCCTGGAACTGGAGTTAGGAAGGGCTGTGGACCACATTGTGGGTGCTGGGAATTGAACCCAGTCCTCTGCAAGAGTAGCAGGCGCTCTGAACCACTGAGCCATATCTATACCCCATCACCTAAGATTTTAATAATCCCCTGCAGGTAAAACACAGGAGTTTTACATTAAATATAGTCACATGCTGATAACGGTGACCCTGAGCAAATGCTATATATAAGTACGCTTTTGTGTTTAGAAGTTTACATCATAAAAACATTAAAAAAAAATATATATATATAGCTGGGCATGGTAGCACATGCCTGTATTCCAGCACTAGGGAGACAGACAAGATCTCAAGTCTGAGGCCAACCTGGCCTAGGACACATTTGTAAGTTGCCATGATAAAGCCCACTACTTTGTATGCTAACCTGAAAAAAAGGCAAAATTCAAAAAGGTTTTAAAACATTCAGGGCTGACGAGATGGCTCAAAGGTTAAGAGAACTTAAGGCTCTTACAGGGGCCCTGTTGGTCCCCAGCACTCACATGGAGGCTCACAACTGTGTGCAATTCTAGGTCCACAGGATCTGACACCCTTTTCATTGTACCAACCACAATATCCTTGAGCACCAGGCATGTGCATGGTGCACATGTGCACATGAAAGAAAATAAATCTTTAAAAAGGAAAAACATGAAATATTAAAAAGAAAAGATTTTCTAATGTAATTGGCTTAATTCAAGCAGAAACTGAATCTTTTCCCTCAGAAGTCCTAGCTAGTTTGCTTTTAATTAGTTGAGACTGTTCCTCTCATCTCATATTGTATTAACTATGGATATAAACGTTTTAGTATAAAGGAAATAGGCTTGGGGACATTTCCCATCAGGGACCTAATAAAAGGCATACACTAGACTTAGTCCAGTAACTTGAATCCAATCGCATACTAATTTGGAGGCATCAGCTACTCATCTCTTATCTTTTTCCCGATCAGTTTAAGAGCAGAACAAAATACCAAACAACAACCCTGCACCCAACCCCCACCCCCAGAGTATCATCAATTTCTATATTGTAGAGAGTGGGGGATTTTTAAGCTCTGGCTTCAGGAGAGTTAGGAGACTGACTCTGAGTAGCTACTTAGAGGGAAAGAACAATGATAAACAGCTAGGGTCAGGAGTTGGAATTGCAAGGACCAAGGCATGCAATGCTCACTTTCCAACCTCCTGTAAACATTCTCCCCACACCGGCTGCTTTCAGAAGGATGTCAGAATTAGATAAACCTGCGTGAATAAACGCAGCAAGAAATGCACACCTGCAATAAGCCATACATATTATCATGTTTGAGGTTCGGAAGGTTTAATACCAGCACCCGGTTGAGAAACAATGATCTGGACTCCCTCCCCCTTCAGTATGTCAGAACTATGGGAGGTACCAGATGCTTTCCCAAATCCTTCCTTGCTTCCCAGCTTGTTTTTTGGTTCTTGGTTAAGACTGCATCACCGACTTTCCTCTGTTCCCACACATCAAGTCTGCCTGTAGAGCAGTAATAAGCAGGCTGCATAAAATCCATGGGCCCCAACAGCGCCTAACTCCAATAAGTAAGGAAAGGAGCGGCTTGCAATTATTCCATCTTTTAGTTAGGATTGGCTGAGCCAAATTTGTGAGTGAACACAAAAATTAATTCAGGTAAAATAAAACAAGTCAATAACCTTAGCAACGATTATTGTTCAACAAGACCTGGCTTTTTAATATTAAAGTATGGCAGCAAGATAATTCGGCCCAAGTTCTCAGAAATTCAATAGTGTGCCTGCCTGGGTTGACTTAATATTCGACTGGTCAAAATCTCAGCGTTAAAGGATATTAACCCCTGAGTTCCCAGGCCTTACAAGATAACTCTTGTCCTCGGGACGCCGAATTCCGCGTTGTGTTTTACGAATCCAAATTTTCACTTAGACCCGGACCTAGATTTCCCTTGGCAAACACCTGCTTAGCATATAGCACTTCGCAAGTGTTCCGAACAGGCCGTGCAACAGGTACAGCGCTGCAAACCGGGCAAGAGCACCCCAAACTCATCTCTCTGGCCTTTTCTTACTCAGAGACTCTGCTCCTATGGGGTTTACACAAGCGTTTCATCAAAATTCGGCGAGTACTCTTACTTATACCTATTTCTGGGGAAACAAAAACAAAAACCAAACAGCTCACATATTTATATACATTCCGGAAGTCTATCCGTAATTACAGTTAGCTCCTCCTCCTGGCATTTCACTGATGGTACTGGGAGAGTAAGGCGGCTAACCAACCGCTCACACAGACAGCACCGCACTCGGTGGCTGATCCGATTTTTAATCCCATCTGCACGGCCTCCCCTGCTGGTTAGTGGTGAAGCCGAGTGAAAATACAGTGCCGCGCGCGTGTGTGTAGTGAAAAATACAGTGTGGTCTGTGTGTATGTGTGCGTCTCTCATTCTGCGACCACGCCAAGTCCTCCCTGGTGTGTGATGCCTAAGCGATTCGACCTATGGAAACAGTGTCCTTAAGGTGGTTTGGGGTCGGGGGACAGGGCGGGGCGCAGTCTTGTCACCTTCTCCCTAAACCAAACTCTAAGGCGCGCGGGGAGGGGAGCCGACCCTGCGAGCCACCCTAGAGCTGGGGGGAGGGGACCGCATGCGAGGCGGGAATCGGCATTTAAAAACCGAGGGCAGGGGGCGCACCGCCTACCTCCGCCGTCGGCCCCGGTACTCCGGGAGCCTGGCGGCGACCGGAGCACAACCGTGGCCGCGGGGCGCTCGGCGGGAAGTCGCCGCGCATGCCCGGAGCCGCGCCCGCTGCACCCTGGGTCGCTTTAGTTCTCTCAGGCCTCACTCGGCCAGCAGCGCCCAGGGGCCGCTCGCTGCTGTCTTGGAGGCTCGCGAGGGAGGCGCTGGATCCGCCAGATGGAGGCAAGGTCGGTAACTCGGGACCGAGCGAGCCGAGCAGGAGCTTCCTCTCCCTCTAGGGTCCAAAAAACGAGAGAGCGGTCGCCTGGCCTCTCGGGGGCAACCGTCAGAGTTTGGGCGAAGGGACAGGCTCAGCCATGCGGCCCCTTTAAGAGGGGGCGGGGCGCAGCCTGCCGTTTGGCCGCCCTCCGCACCCTCCCCCCGCCCCAGGCGAGAGTTGACAGACCAATCGCCCGGGTGGCGCAGGGAAGGCGGGAGAATGCGAACTCTTCGGTAGGGCGATAGGGGCGGGGCCCCAGCCTTATTAGGAGTGAGTGCTGCGCAGGCGCAGATGCGGCCTCTGGCCAAGGGGCGGGGGCAAGTCCACTGAGACTCCGACAGGCAAGGAGGCTGATAGCGAGGCGAGAGGATAGCGAGGGTCTTGTCACGGGGATCCGGGCGACCGGGCAGCTCTGGTGGTGTCTGGGGAGTCCCAGGGGGGACAGCCAGTGTCACCGCCCGGGAGCCCGGCGCCGTCGGCCGCGGGGAACCCCGCTGCTCTCTCCCAGCGAGGGAGGGGGCCGGAGGGAGCCCCGGTCTCGCCCCGCCCCTGGGCTTGTTACCGCGGGGGCGGGGAGTAAGGGTTTCTTCTGGGGGGAGTGGAGATCGGGGGACTCGGCGGTGCCCTCTCGAGCGGCGGCCGTGTCCCCGCGGCGCCGGGCTGCCGAGCGGAGGAGCGGCGGTCGTGGCTGTTGCATGTGTGGTTGCTGGATGCGGAGGCGGCGGCGGCGGCGGCGGCGAGGAGCAGCAGCGGCGGCAGGATGTTAGGGCAGCAGCAGCAGCTGTACTCGTCGGCCGCGCTCCTGACCGGAGAGCGGAGCCGGCTGCTCACC
Organism: Rattus rattus; assembly: GCF_011064425.1. Lineage (NCBI taxonomy): Eukaryota > Metazoa > Chordata > Mammalia > Rodentia > Muridae > Rattus > Rattus rattus. The sequence continues at coordinate 40,351,829 of NC_046166.1, forward strand.
TGCTACGTGCAGGACTACCTGGAGTGTGTGGAGTCGCTGCCCCACGACATGCAGAGGAACGTGTCGGTGCTGCGGGAGCTGGACAACAAATACCAAGGTACTTTCCCTCTCTCGGGTGTAAGTGTGCGCGAAGTGCACCGAGCGATCTGGTGTGTAGGACCGGGAGAGGGTCCTGCACAACACACTCGCGGCCCTCCCTGTCCCGGCTGCGGCTGACTAGGACTTCCGAGGACCGCCCGTCAGCCCCCGCTGCAGCTCTGGCGGCTGGCTGCAGCTGCCGCGGACCGGGAATCAGCCATTTTAAGCGAGCATTTGTTCCGGTGCCTGCCGGCTGGGTGCCGCACTCTGTCCTGCCCGGGGCTGGCGAATGTGCAGCAGCGGGACGCGGGCTGGACTAGGTGCTGGGCCTGCTTGCCCCTTGTCCGCTGGGCTTCCTCCCTCTGCGAGCAGATGCATTGGAACGTATGGGGGGAGGGGGCGAGAGGACGGCGAAGGTGGACTCCGGAGATGCACCCCCCCCATCGCCTCCCGGCGTGGCGCGGGACTGGGACAGTCTGTGCTTCCCTTTCGCCCCGGGGAAAGTTCCGGGCCGCCCGGTGCCTCAGCTCTTCCTCTGCTATTGCCCAATGGTTAAAGGGGGAGGGGTCCCCCGCAGGGCCGGGCGGAGAAGGGGTGTGTGTCTGTGTGTGTCTGTGTGTGTCTGTGTGTCCGTGTGTGTGTGTCTGTGTGTCTGTGTGTGTGGCGGGGAGGGCCCAGCCTAGGGGCGGGGCCTGCAGGTGTGACGTCGTATGGGCGGGGCGCGCGCTCCCGCGGGCGTCGGCCACAGCGGGCTGCTCCGAGGGGCCCGGGTGGACTGAACTGACTGCGGGCGGGACAGTAGATGGGCCTGGGCGGAGTTAGCGTTGGGTGGAGATGTTTCAAATCTGTCCTACCCCGAGAGTGAATCAAGGCGCGGGCACTGCCGTGGGACTGTCTCTGACCCTGGCTTAGCGTAGGTTCCGGGCTATGTGTCACTTCCGGACTTCTGGAGGAAGTGGGTTCGTTGGCTGGGCAACCACCTGGCGTCCTTGCACCCTTGGGTTCCTCCTCCACCAAGTTTAAATGAGGAGAAAAGCTTTTTTTTGTTGTTGTTGTTATCAAAGAAACTAGGGCAGGGAATTATCTTTAGGGACTATCATACCTTTAGGTCCTTTAGGGACTGCTAGGACACGAGAAATTTAAATGGGGATATGTTCAGGCTTTAGTAACTCCTAGTCAGGAAACTGTAGAGATCTAATATGGACCATAAAAACAACATGGGGCCATTCTGTTCTCCCGGACCGTCACCAGTCCTGTAACTTAATCCTGCAATACAGCCCATGATGACTTAGCATGTTAGAGCACTTAGTTGTTTCAATCTACAAACTTGTTTTCTGAGTCTCTGATAAGATTGTTTATAGAACGTCAGTGTTTTCACCAGATTCAAAGTTTATGAGGTAAAAATTTACTTTTATAGACAAAATTTGTAAAGATGAAGTGATGTATTCAGTTAATTATGTGGAGAATATTTTATCTCAAAGCTGTCTGTTTCAAAAACAACCATTTTTAAACTGCATGATTCCTCTCATTCCCAAGAGACTGAAGTTAGGTCTCACACAGGATAGGTAAAAGTCCTACAAGTCTGCCCCTATTTCCACCCTTTTATAAAATGAGCATCATCCTGTGGTATTTTCTGCAGACATGGGGGACATACGTGAATTGCAATCTAGCAGTGAGACATGAGCTTGAGAATTCTTTGCCAAAATATGTAGTTTCTTTATATCAAAACTGTAATGTATTCTTTGAAGGCGCAAAAATCACACTCTTTTAGGTTGGTAGTGACATAGTTTTTTGACAGGGAAATCTGTGATGCCAGTTACCTATAATTGTCATAAATTGTTCAGGTAACATGAGTAGTTGACCTTACAAGACTCAGGTTAATGCAAACCAGCTCCATTCTGATTGGGATTAATTCCAAGGTTAATACACAGATAGTGGCCTTGCTTCTGCGTTGGCACCTAGTTGCTAAGATCAACTTCACAGTTTTATTTTTGTTAGAAGCTTTATATATTTCTGTTGTTTCAGATTTTATTTTCACTGATTCGTAAGTATTTTCTAGTATGGGGGTCTGATGTAAGTGTTTTTCAGAAATTATTGCATTGTCTATTAAGTAGAGAAACAAAGGAAAACACAATTGATTTAAACATTTTTTTGCACGATATGGCTATAGAAAGCCTGCATTGTCTCTTCAGCATTTCATTCGTAATTTTTTAGTAGTGGCCTTTGAGCTAAAATGTAATATGTGATTTCAAGTTCCGTTTGTACAGTGCGTGAGAAGTGTTGCATGATCAGATGTACATGTTTGGCAGTTTGAAGTCTGAAGGTCTTGATCTTTTTTACACACCTCATGTAACAATGATTACATTCTCATGGGTTTGCTCTGGAGACAGATTTTTAAGTGCTGGACATTGGACCTAAGGTTTCACACGTGTAGCAAGCAATAGCAATCTACCACTGAATCACTCCCAAACTCTCTCTCTACGTTTTATTTTGATACACGAGCTCACTGAGTTACCCAGGATGGCCTTGTGTAGCCCAGACAGCTGTTGAAATTGTGACCCTCCTGCCTCACTTTCTCAAGTAGCTGGTATTAACAGCTTACGCCACTAGGACTAGCAAGATAAAAAGAACAATCTGTATCCCATAATAATAGACTGAGTCCTTGTTTTTGTTTTTTTCTCATTGTATAGTTAAGGTGTCTTTATACATTTTTAACTCATCACTGTGTCTGTGCAAGTGTGACATAAGGAATGTTAACTCTGATTATGAGATGTAGAATGTCTGAAATGAAGTTTATGTTTTTGTTGCCTTTATTTTGTGTCTAACAAAATAGCTAATGACTTTATTTTTCCCATCGGAAAATTAGGCTCGTAGGAAATGTACTTATATGCCAGAACGGGATGTATTTGGATTTTTTTTTTTTTCGAACATGTGATATGCACAGGCCGGCAAGATGGCTCAGTTGGTAAAAGGGTTTACAGCCAAGCCTGATGACCTGAGTTCAATCCCTGGAACTTACATGGTGGAAAGAGAGAATTGAGTCCCATAAATTGTCCTCTGGCCTATACAAGGAGTAGTGCTGTGACATTGCCTGAGAACTTACACACACAAACACACACACACACACACACACACACACACACACACACACACACAGAGTGTTAAAAAATGTAAAGCTATGGTTGAGTCCTCCCAGTGCCCTCAGCTGTTGAGGCAAAATTGTCCATCAAGTGTTGTACCTGCAGTTTCCAGGAAGAAGGGAGTCCATAACTGCTCTAAGTATTCATTCTTGTCACCAGCTTTCGGATAGCCAGCATTATGTACTTATTTAACATTTCTGCTCTTTATAATACTCATCTAACATAAAGCAGTGGTGAGGGATGCATAGTAATACCATGGGAAGCTAAAACAATGGGGTGCCAACAGAGCATTGAAATCCAGAGCTACTGTGTATTTGTTACCCCCAGGAAGACAGACCTCCTTCATGTAGCATTGTTGGGTAAGAAATAGAACAGATTTGAATAAAACTACACTTTAATTGGATCTTTGATGACTTGTGAAATTATACATTCTGGTGACTCAGCCATTGCTTGATTTAAAAGTGTCCAACTTTTAATACAGTTGCATCAGCAGCTCCAGCACGCATTGAATCAACTGCTGAGTTAGATACAAAGGTAGAATGGTCCAGTGCTGACTCCACTTAATTTTGTAGTGGCTTGATCACTGGATGCCAGCAACAGCAGATCTACTCTGGAAGTAGTTTTGATTTTCAGAATTTCCCATGCGATGCCAAAATAAAAGAGCCATTTAAAACTAAGTTGTCAGGAAGCTAAGTAATGCTGACATCTGCCTTTTTAAAAAGTGTCTATGGGTAGGATGTGAAAATTAAGGTAATGTGTCTCTCCAGAGTCATGGGACAAGTCACTGATTGAGCTGTAATTTCTGTAAACACACAGTTGGGTAGCAATCTGAGGCTGCGTCCGAGAACCACCTCAGGTTTTATGGCTGGAGTTTAGGGTGTAAATTTTGTGAATTGAGTTGTTTTGATGTTCAAATAAAGAATCAGCAGTAAGGGATTCAGCAAATTCTAAATTAGCATGTCTTATGGAATACCTTTGTCTTACTTTTGTCATAGAAGTCTTGTGAAATACTTCTGGTTGTTAATTTGCGGTGTGTGTGTGTGTGTGTGTGTGTGTGTGTGTGTGTGTGTTCTATGAAGATGTGTTCTGAGAAGGTGTCTTCTCTATTGCTCTCTACACCCCCACCCCCCAAACAGGCCCCACTTCAGCCCTCCCTGGGGATCCTCCAGCACTGAGGTTATAGATGTACAGACACACCGCTTTTTATGTTGGTGCTGGGAGTATCAGCTTAGGTCCTCATGATTGTGGCAAACACTTTAGACACTAAGCCATTTCCCTATTTCCCCTTTACTTTTTAAAAGTACAGATGAATGATATTAAGGTTTATGTTCTCTTTGTTAGTTACTTTTTTTTTTTTTTTTTTTTTTTGGTTCTTTTTTTTGAGCTGGGGACCGAACCCAGGGCCTTGCGCCCTAGGCAAGCGCTCTACCACTGAGCTAAATCCCCAACCCCTTGTTAGTTATTTTTAATTGGCTTTGTCTTAGAGTTTCCGTTGGAGAGAAAGGAGTTTATTTCAGCTTACAACTCAGGTCATAGTCTATATCTGGAGAAAGTCGGGGCAGAACCTCAAGGCAGGAACCAGGGGGCAGGAACTAGAACATAAACCATGCTGCTTCCTGGTTTGCTCCTTGAAGCTTGGTCAACCTTGCTTTCCTATGTATCTCAGAACTACCTGGCCAGGGTTTTGAGGCATTTTCTTAATTGAGAGTTCATCTTCCTCAATAACTGTCAAGTTGACAAAAATTAACCAGAACAACCTAAAAAGTTTTTTAAAATTACTTTTACTCACTCACTTACTTACTTTACTCATGCCAACACATGAGCATATATGGAGGACAATTTGCAGGAATCAGTTCTGTACTTTTACAGTGTTGGTCCTAAGGATCAAATTGAGGTTGCCAGCTTGGTAGCAAGCTCCTATACCTGTTATGCCCTTTGCCCCTGAGCACACTTTCATATTGGATGATGTAGAATTTGTATGAGAATAATGTGTTCAATGTACGCATAAATGTGCTTTCCTGCTTTACTTTTATCTTGACAGTGATATATGTGCTAATACGCCATAATATTCTTCTTTTTCCCCCTTTTTAGAAACTTTAAAGGAAATTGATGATGTCTATGAAAAATATAAGAAAGAAGATGATTCAAACCAGAAAAAACGCCTACAGCAGCATCTCCAGAGAGCATTAATCAATAGCCAGGAATTGGGAGATGAAAAGATTCAGATTGTCACACAGATGCTGGAATTGGTGGAAAACCGAGCCAGACAGATGGAGCTGCATTCACAGTGTTTCCAAGATCCTGCTGAAAATGAGCGGGCCTCAGACAAATCCAAGATGGATTCCAGTCAGCCCGAAAGATCTTCCAGAAGACCTCGAAGACAGCGGACCAGTGAGAGCCGAGATTTATGTCACATGACAAACGGGATTGATGACTGCGATGATCAGCCACCGAAAGAAAAGAAATCCAAATCCGCCAAGAAGAAAAAGCGCTCCAAGGCCAAGCAGGAGAGGGAAGCGTCACCTGTTGAGTTTGCCATAGATCCCAACGAGCCCACCTACTGCTTATGTAACCAAGTGTCTTACGGGGAGATGATAGGCTGTGACAATGAACAGTGTCCCATTGAGTGGTTTCACTTTTCCTGCGTTTCACTCACCTATAAACCAAAGGGGAAATGGTATTGCCCAAAGTGCAGGGGAGACAGTGAGAAAACCATGGACAAAAGTACTGAAAAGACAAGAAAGGAGAGAAGAGCGAGGTAGTGAAGGCCATCCGGTTTTAAAGGGTTCTTTGTCTTTTATATAATTGCTTTACTTTCAGAAAATGTTTTAGGGTAAATGCATAAGACTATGCAATAATTTTTAATCATTAGTATTGATGGTGTATTAAAAGTTGTTGTACTTTGTCTGTGACCTTAATTTTCTGCACTGAATTACCAAATATTTTCAGCCAGATAGTCTTGTGAGGACCCGATGAAAGGAACAGGCAGTTTCCCAAGCCACGCCTATCCCAGCCCCACCTCGAACTCCCATGCTGGCTGGGGGTGGTAAACCCAAAAGTTTTGCTAACATTTTATTTTAGTTCTGTGTGCTTAAGAATTTCATGTATTGTTGGATTTCTCTGTCAAATTATCTTGGTAATTTCGAACATGAACACTATCCTGTTTAGAGATTCTTCCTGCCTCCTTGTATTCAGATACTTGTTAAATCTCTAGTGGCCCAGAAATCCCAGAAACAGAGACAGAGTGATCTGTGCTTCCACACGGGCTAGTGCGCTCTTACTGGAGTATTTGCTGCTGTATTTCCTGGATGGCTTTTGATACCTGTCAGTTGTAGTGTCTGGAAAAGCCCTGCTTCTTCAGAACAGACACACCTCATCTAGTGCTTAATAAGGGACTTGTTTTGTTTTGATCAGGACATATCAGACTAGTTAGAAATACCAAAAAAACAAAACAAACAAACAAACAAACAACAACAAAAAATGCTGCCCCTGGCAAGATTTGGATTATTTAGCATCATGGCTCAAGGTTGAACAATTTAAAGGTGTGTCTTAATATTTTCCATGTGACCCACTGCTGGGATGTTTAGTCAATGACCTGTCATGGGAAAAGGGCATTTATTAGTCTTTAGATATTGATATTGCCTTTTCTGTCAAACAGTTATTTTGACAGAATATCAAAACTATTCTGGGACCTAGAGTTTATTTCTGTCCAAAGGAGAATTATACATTAATTTAAATAATCACATATTTACCCTAACCTGGTATTGGTGCTGTTGATGTTTCATGTTTATGGAATTAACTTCATTATAATGATACCATCAATAATGCATTTGTAAATTGAGTTTTCCAAGATTTTCATAATTCTAAGGGTAAGCATCTTGGTGGATCTGTGACCATGTATTGGAGCAGTTTTTGGTTATGGCGGGCAGCAGATGGACTAGTCCTTTAGACTTATATGTAGCATCCGTCCCATTCATCATTTCTTTCTAATCTGATAATCTTGGTTCTTTTTGATTAACATGTGAAAAAATCCTGTCTGCTTGTTTGGAAAAGAAATTTTTTTTTTCCTCTTCAAGCTGTCTGTGTGACTTAGCCATGTCATTTCACCTTACCTGAATGTGAGGTCATCGACCTGGGAAATGAGTTGGTTTAACCATCCCCAAGGGTCTTCAGAAATTTCAGTGTTGTACTGTTGGTGAAAGATTTTTAACAATGAAATGGCTTGCTTAATTAATGTCCTCTATCCTGAGGTATGATGACAGTTTTAAGAGTGAGCTTAGAGGTGGGAAAATGAACATTATTTTATTTCCATCTCAGGATATTTTGCTTGGTGACTATGGCCAGTTGATTATCTTACTTCTTAAGTAAGAAATATTAGGGAGTGTGGTGTTTATTTTTACTGTAGTGCTGTTGAGTTGTAAAGAAACCCATTTCCAGGGGTTGGGGATTTAGCTCAGTGGTAGAGCGCTTGCCTAGGAAGCGCAAGGCCCTGGGTTCGGTCCCCAGCTCCGGAAAAAAACAAAAAAACAAAAAAAAAAAAGAAACCCATTTCCCTCTTGAGAATGTAGCTGTTTAACTGATGCTATTAATAATGTCAGTAGGAGCAAAACTCTCCTAAGCTTCGAGGTCTGACATGGAGAACTTAACCCCAGTCTTACCTCATAGTCGAATTACCTGAGTTAGTTTGAAAGCATTGATACACAGGCCCCAACCCCAGCCATTGTGACAGAATTCTTTTGAGCATTAGTCTTTTTTAAAGGTCCCCATTCTAATGTATAGACTAGAAAGTTTTGAAACCATTGCCCTGCTTTGAAATTTTCAGCCTATGGAAAAGTTTTGGGAGATCGTCAGCATCAAACTTTTGTGGTTCCAAAGCTACCAGCTACCACCACCAGTAGGTGAGTGGTGCCTCTGTGCTAGGACTGCTCTACCTACCCTGTCACGATATGCAAAGAAATACTCCCTCTTGAGGACCACTCGTTCTAGCAGAAAAGTCAGATGTATGGAACACCAGCTTTCCGTGGTTAAATAAAGTAAAGCACTATAAACGTGGAAAATGAGAGGGGTGAGTATCAAATGCAGTGAGTTAGGGAAGGGCCTCAGAAGAGGTAGTCAGACCTCACAACAGTGTGTGTGTGTGTGTGTGTGTGTGTGTGTGTGTGTGTGTGTGTGTGTGTGTGTTTATTTGTGTGTGTATCTCGTGGCGGAGGTAGAACAAATTTGACACAGCATTAAAATACTGAGGAGAGAGCTGGAGAATAGAGACTGGGTATGCCAGGCAGTTTGGGAAGGCATTGTGAGTCATAGTCTGATTTGTATTTAAAGATCGTTTTAGCTATTGTGAATAGACTCTGTAGTCGTCCCCCACCTCATGCAGTAGGGGGAGAGGGGTTAGAAAACAGAAATGTTTGCCTACCAAATGACAGTTTAGGTTTGTGTGGTTAGCTATGGGAAGGCTGTCTAATGTCTAAAACATTTTCAAAGATTATTTTAAAGCTAAAAAGTGTATTTATACACTACTTGTGTGTGTGTGTGTAGTGCTCAGAAAAGCTAAGAGGACATCTAGTCCTTAGAACTGGGTTGTAGACTGTGAGCTGCCTTATGGGTACTGGGAACTGAACTCAGGTCCTCTGGAAGAACAAGAAATATGTTTAACCATTGAGATTTTCGTTTTAAAAGGCATAGCTAATTTATTTGACCTAGGAATTGTAAAGCAATGTGATAGTAAGGGTGACTCGTGGATCTTTGATCTGAGGGTGAGGACGGAAGCTCCCCATATTTGGGATGGCACCCAGGTGATTCTGGAAGAGAAAAGAGTTTGCACTTGGGTTTGAAATGACTCACAAATGTCTGGGCAGCCCAATGTGGAGTTCCGGGTATGACAGGCTATGGGAGGAGACTTGATAAGCATTTGGCCAGTCAGTGATTGAGTTAGTGTTTCTCAAGTGCCTGTGTCATCTCCATTTGTTACAGTGCAGTGTGGTCGGTAGATTGCTTGTAGGACCCGAGTCTGCATTTTAAGGGAGGCTTGTGGTGCTGGTGCTGAAGCTATTGAGGGGTCCACAACGTGAGGAGTGACCAAGTTATTCCAGAAGAGGAAGGAGTCGGCTGGGAGCTATTCTGACATTTGAAATAGGAAGCAGAAGTGCCTTCTCACCCCTCAAATAACCCAGAGTCGTCCACTGTTTATTTCTAAGTAGAAAGGTTCTGAGAAGGGCATCAGCATCTCGTTCAGGTGCTGTTCGAGTAAGACGAGCACAGAGAACCCTCAGATTGATTAAAGTTGAATAAAGCTGCAGGTATGGTGGGTAAAGGAGCCAACGTTGACCAGAGGAGAACTGAAGTAGTCGACAGGACTTCATCTCAAGCTTTGATGCAAAAGGTTGAGCCAGGCTGTTCACCTGACTTAAATATGTACTATGTACTTGTTTGGCAGACAGTGTTTTGGGTGGTGGTGGGGTAAGGTAGAGACAACAGTCTGAGTTTGAGATGCTTAGATTCCAGAATGCACAGGGGTAAAGGCAGATAGATGGCTGAAGTTGGTATGGGGACCTTGAGTTTGTGCGTTCCTGAGATTCACATTTCTGGTGAAGAGCCGAGGATAGAGAGGGTGCTGGAAATCTGTGGGCATTAAAGATAAGTGTGGAAGTGGGAACAAGAATAGTCCAGGAAAAGTCACTCTGAGCTATTGCTATGCCAAGGGGTTGAGTCCTCCCTTCAGATGGGCCGTCTGCAAATTGCCTGGGTCAAAGTATGAAAAAAAAAATCTTGAAAATATAAAGTAACTTAACCCCTCTAAGTGTCTGAGCCAGGAAAATGGCATTTCCCCTGCCCTCTTTGTATGCCCACTCGCCCTCTGCAGGATCTGGCCTCATGGCCCTGTGTAGAGTGGAGAGGCACAGCCCTCCCGGGGGGGGGGGGCAGCCGCTGGCAGTGGAGCAGGTGGGCTGTGCTGCACTTTCTGCGTCAAGCACGTGTGCTCTGATGTACAACTGGTACACTTTCAACAGTGTGTGTCACTTTGCACTCAGCTTAATTGTGATTGCTTGACCTTGGTGCACAAGCCGGGAAACTGGCTCCTTTACCCTTTCCTATGTGAGTATGAGGGCTGTGCTCTGAGTCAGGACTCCAAAGACCTTATCTGTGAGCCTGTCAGGCCCCTGCCCTTGGCCTGCGGTCTAAGTAAGAAGTGAGCAATGTAGAATGGTTGTTCAGAAAGCTGCCATTCATGTCTCTGGGGAGGTCTGAGGGAAGAGTGTTCCTGATCTCAAGCTTGCTCTCTAGGGTTTCTAAAACAGCTTTTAGTTCATGTATGTGGTAGCGAGACCTTAAGCAGGATTATTTTAGACTCTACACAGGAGGAGTTCAATAGATTTAGCCATTTCTGTCTGCTCTTTGAATCATATTTTAAAATATTACCCAATACTCTTAATTGACTCAGTTATGTAAGTTTATTTTATAAATACAAAAGTGTCACTTGTGCATGTGATAAATTAACAAACCAAAGCAGTGGCATTCTACGTGGAATTATTTGCAAGATCAGACTCCAGAATCCACCCTTATTAAACAATGGGACTGATTAATAATAAGAATGAAAGACCAAAATACCAAAGAAATCGAAAGTATTTGGAGAATTTTCTTGAATACTTCCTTATCTTGCTCCTTTGAGAAATAACTTTACCAACAAAAGCTAGCCATTGCTCTTCTTTTCACACTCAAATTAATGTTTTCCTGACCATTGTGGAACACACCTATAATCTCACCATTTGCGTGATAGAATCCAAAGAATGGGAGTTGAAGGCCAGCCTGGATTATGTAGTGTCTCAGGATACAAGACGCCTTGAATGGGAGAAAAATCCTTTTTCCTAAAGCTAAAAGTCATAAGGTTTCTGTAAAACCTGCCTACAAGACACTAACCAACACTATCCATATGAACATTACATAGACTGATCAAAAGCTACTATGCTGACCCATAGAGATTTTTAGTGTGGTCTGTTTTCTGATCCGAGAAGTCCCCCCACACCCATTCCAGTGTCTCGTTTACAAGTTGAGTTTTCTTTTTTCTTTTCTTTCTTTTTTTTTTTTTTAATTTTGAGACAAGGCTTCTCTTTGTAGCTCTGTCTGGAGAGAGATTTCTTGGGCCAGTCTTACACCATTGCTTTTGGGCTAACTGTTCACAGGGTTGAAAAACAATGTGAAAGCCATCTACATAACTACCTTGGTTATGCATCTCCAGTGTAGGGTCTCTATCCAAATGTGAAGGTTCCAGTTCCTTACGAATCGGACAGCAGGATGTTCGTCCTCACCATAAACATGGGAAGAGTGAGGTTTTCGTGGGATGGAGCCTATCAGTACAAAAGTATTCTTCACAAGTTTTAAAATATTGGATAAACAATTGGCCTGCTTTCTTAAGTAGGCCCTTAGTCCCCTTGGCCTTTCATGGGATTTAAGTAATGTGTTGGCCCTTGTGACTCAGCACGTGATGACACACGGTGCTCAGACCTTACGCCAGTCAGGAGCACCATTTGCTTCTGGACTTTGCCTCAGGCTGGTTTGAAAAATGTTTTTCTTTTATCTTCAAAAACTGCTTAGCAACTGTGCATTGGTTGTATCTCGAAAGAGCCTTTGGTTAGATTTCTATCTAGCCTAAGAGTAAATAGAGTCTGAGAAACTTGGGTGCCTGAGGCTTAGGTTTTGAATATGGATTTTAAGTTAGGTTTTAAAGTGTTTTGTTTTAGTGTTCTGTCTCTTTATGAGACAGGGTTTTCTTGTATTCTTGGCTAGCATGGAACTCAGTGTGTAGACCAGGCTGGCCTTGAACTCACAGTGATCCACCTACCTCCCCCTTCATTGTACTAGGATTAAAAGCGTGCACCACCCTGCCCAGCCGAATGTGTAGCTTTAAGTTTCCCTCTGAGTTGCATCTCAGAGCAGTGTTTTACTATGTTCTTACTCTGCAGATCAAAATCTGATTCCTTTGTTTTACCGTAGCCTTTAACTTATTTATATAGTATGCTAACATTAGAAACAGTTCACACGAAACTGAGTGTGGTCCGACTGGCCAGTTTCCTCTCCAGGTGCTCAGGTGTTAGCCTGGCAATATGGATGGAATCCTGCCCTCCGGGGCAAGTGATAATGTTGGTTCCAAAAGAATTTACCCTATCCAAAATGTAAAATGCTAGCATACAACATTTCCAAGCCTGAAAGATGGACTTTTATTGTTTTCTGGGGTGGGGGTGGGGGAATGTGATTTGTACTTGTGTGTGTGTGTGTGTATGTGTGTGTGTGTGTGTGTGTGTCTCGTGACAAATGCCCCAAATAGCAAAAACTTCCTTCTGTGATCTTAAGAGTACATTTCACTTTTTTTGTTACTGAGCCTCATTTCCTGTCCATTTGAAAAGGGCACGTTCTCACAGACTAAAGCAGAGAGAGTATATCTTTTTCTTTCCTTGTGTTTTGTTGTTTTGTTTGTTTGTTATTGTTGATTTTTGGTTGGTTGTTTTTGTTTGTCGGTTGGTTGAGGTGTTTTTGTTTTGAGACATGGTTTCTCTGTATTGTCCTGGCTGTCCTGGAACTCATTCTGTAGACCAGGCTGGCTTTGAACTCAGAGATCCACGTGTCTCTGCCTCCCGAATCCTAGGATTAAAGCCGTGCATCACCAACACTTGGCTTGGGTGATCTATTGGCAGCCACACACCAACTTTGCCCTTTCCTATATCCCAAAACTAGAGTCTTGATGTCATCTGAACTGTTATTTAAGGCTTCAGTCTTTCTGATTATTAATAATAACTAGATGTCAGTGTTTGAAGCGTCCCTGAACAGATTGGATACAGCTGATGGTAATATCGCTCAGTAAAATGTGCGTATGCTACGTCTCACTTTGCAAGCAATTGAATTAGCTCAGCTTCTTGATTAGTTAAAGAGGCCTAGATTTTATATCCTTAAATTGGAAGATGGTAGCCTTCATTTCCTGATCAGAGAAACTCCAGAAGGGACTATGTTAGTCTCAAGCTCATTTCTGGGGAAATAAGCAGGACAAGTGATAGACGAGTGGTAATGAGAATCTTGATTTAGCCCACATTTTATTATTACCAAATGGGCCAAGTAGGTGCTGTGAGAAGTGGCCCCTGGGCAACAGTCTTGTGTTCGAGGTGATCTCTAAAGTTTATTAGGATTCAATGTCATGATGTTCCCTTGGCTTCAGAATCTATAAAGTTCCTTGGAGAATTTCATTGTTGTTTCAGAGTAACTAACATAATCTGTTTCTGCAAAATGCATTTACTGGAAAGTCTGGATTGCTAAGCCATTGTCACAGTCAAAATTGTCCACGCCAGAAGTATCATGTGTAGCTAGAACTCAAACCTGAGGAGCATATCAGTCATCTAGCCTGTAGAGAAGGGGGTAGCTGGTTGTCTGAGAATGAATACATGGAGTGACTGGATTCCAAATGTGCCATTTCTAGCACAGGTTACTGAGAGAGTAGAACATTTGTCTTTTAGGTTTTCTTCACCTCTTTAGTTGGTATTTCAGGAAAATAATCAAATTATTCCTGGAACAGAAGGAAGTGTGTGTGTGTGTGTGTGTGTGTGTGTGTGTGTGTGTGTGTGTGTGTGTTTTGGGTGGGGATTTTTGTTTTTGTCTTTATACACTGATTTTGTACATGTGCGAGTTTGTGTTTTACCTGGATGCAAGTTTGTACACCATGTATATACCTGTGGAGGGCAGAGGAAGACAGACCAGATGAGGGTGTCAGATCCTTTGGAACTGGTGTTACAAACAGTTGTTAGCCACCATGGTGGTACTGGGAACTAAACTCAAGTTTTCTGGAAGAGATTAGCCATCTCTCCAGCCCCAGGAACTAAGTTAACTTAAGGCAATAGCAGATACACTGGTGTCTGTGTATGAGAAGCAGCTTCTCTGTCCATCTCACAGATAGCCAATTAAAGCCGCTTTTGAAAATAGTGCTTATTCAGAAGAGACTGAAGTGTCAAGTTGGAATGAAGATGATATGTGAAGGGAAACTTTCCCTTTTCAGAATCATCTTTTTTAAGAAAGATGAAGCTTCCACTCCGCTCTCCCTGGTGCATCAGCTCAGGGCTTGCAGTCTGAGTTGGGAAAGCCAGCTTTGTTCTGCCATTGCATCGTTATAACCTTACATACCATGCTGGATTCCAGGGCATCCTCCTTACTACTTACTAGGTACTCCTAGGTACTTTTCTCGAGGGATAGAGTTTACAAGGTTCTGGGAACAGAATTCATGCCAAGCATGTACTCTACTGCTGGGCTGCACCCCCCAGCTCCTGCTTTAAGCTTTAAAAATCTTAGGGAATAATGGAAACAGAGTGAAAGTTCTTTTCTTAAGAAACTTCAGAATTATTTTTATAATGGTTCAACAAAATGAGTTAAAGAAACAACCAGCAATATTTATGATGTTTTTAAATTGTTAACTGATACTAATATTAACTTACTTCAGAGAAAACGTTATATATAATTTGGTTACCAAGTAGTGTAGTGGGACTCAAGAATAGAAATGCATCATTTGGGAGCTCAGAGGAGTTGGGGAGAGTATCAGGAAAAAGCAATGTTAAAATTTAATTTACAGGCACATTAAATATCTATGGTATAGTATTTCTATTTCATTGACTGATGCAATTTTAAGTGGTTTGTCTTATTTTAAAATAACACTATAAAATATATCAGAAATTATATCTTTACAATCATACAACCTTATAATGAACCGTTTTAGAAGTCAGTTTATCTGTGTGCGAAGGTCCATAATTTTGTTTTTCTTTTTCTTTTAGAGGATATGAGAGCAAATTTTGGTTAGAAACTGTTGACATAGACAGTCCACTCATTACTCTTGTTCTTTACTTCCTCTCCTTAAACTGCCTTTTCCACTCCGACCACCCTCTGCCATAGCGTTACTTAGACATTACAACTGCCCCTTTCTGTGTCTGGGACCACACTGGTACTCTGGCCTCTCCTCAGACCTCCAGTCCTTCCAGAAGATGATTAACTCAATCGTTTGACTCCAACAAGAACAAAGTTCATCAGAGTTCTCTACTGCTGTCCCCCATCTCCCTTCCCCCCTGTGTGTGTGTGTGTGTGTGTGTGTGTGTGTGTGTGTGTGTGTGTAAGCCTGAAGTTGATGTCATATCTTCTATTGCTCTCTACTTTGTTTATTGAGCCTCACTGAACCTGGAACTTACCATTGTTTTTCCTAATCTAGTTAGCCATCTTGCTCTCCAAGAGTGCGTGAATTATATAGATGGCCTGCATATCTGCCTAGATTTTATGTGGGGGCTTGGGGTGCGTATTCTGACCCTCATGCACAGCAAGCTGTTTAGCTACTCGGCCACCACCCCAGGCCCTCCACCCGCTGTGTCCAGCAGCGCTTCCCATCTCTCTCCTCTGGGACGGTGGCTGTTCTCAGCTTCAGACTCTACTTATGCATGGGAACTTCATTCCTAAAAATGTTCCCTCTCTACCCTTTCCAGGTTTCCCTCCTATTGGAGGTTTCCTTTGTATTGTTATGTTTCTAATCTTAAAAACCAGAAAGAACAAAACAATAACAACAACAACAAAACCAAAAGAACAACAACGACAAAAAGGCCTGAAGATAATAGCACACTTCTCATGCTAACTATTGTGTGTTTCTTAAATCTGAGGTCGCTCAGGAGATATTTAAGGAGTAAGAGCAGCACTTGGTGCTCTTCCAGAGGCGCTGGGTTTGATTCCCAGTACCAGCATTGCTGCTCACAGCTGTCTAGTTCCGGGTCCACGGCATCTGGTACCAACACTCACACAGCCTTAAACACATACACGTAAACTTTTTTTTTTTTTTTTGAGTTTTGTTTTTCTCTCTATTCCTTTCTCTCTCTCTCTGACTCTGGTGTGCTCCACGAAACCGCATCCCCACGGTCGGTTTTGGCTTCTCTGCCATGACCCTTTCCTGTTGGCACGTGCCTTTAGAGGAGCCCTCTCTTCTAAAGATGCTCTCTCAGTCCCCAGAGTTGAAACACCCATGTTCCTCACGTGGTTCTCTCTCCTTCTGCTTTGCCAAATCTTCCTTCTGTCCCAAGTACTGAAGTGTTCCAGGCTAAGCCTTCAGAACAGTCTACGATCCTAGAAAAATCGCACATTGTCTGATGGCTCCAGATACTTCTCAGACTGATGACTCCCAGAGGCCTGTCAGCACCCCAGCTCCCACATCCAGCTACCCTCCTGCCATGGTTCTTCCTTTCCAAAGGGTTATCTCCCACTTAACACAGGTGTTTATACCCTCCTTAGTCAGACCCCTGCCTTTTCCTGTCATCTTGTCTGTGGAGAATGACAATTCCACCTTTAGTTTTTCAGGCTGAAGTTTACAAAGTCATCTTCGACTCCCCTCTCAGGGTCCCAGGCCATCTTGTCCACACATTCTGTGAGCCCATCAAAATATATCCAGCAGCCCACATTCTGCTCCCCTCATCTAGACCACCACCAGTCACCCCTGGGAGGACCGTTAAAATAGCCTCCTGGCTAATCTTTCTGCGTTCACTTAATTTTGTATGATTATTGCCTCTAAACTGGCTAAACGGATTCAGCCAGATTAGTATCTCCTCTTTATAAATTCCTGGAGTGGCTTCTTAGGTAGAACCCACAGGTTTTGTGATGGCCTTTTCAGTCAGGCCTCAAGCCTTGACTTTGAGCACTCCCCTTTGGCCCATTCTATTCCAACCATGTTGGCCACCCCGTGCCCCACCCTGAGCTCCCCCTGAGACTACCCTGTTCTCCAGCCACCGGTCTGCACTTCCCTGTGCTTCAACACCCTTACCTTTGGTTTCCTTTTGCTGGTTCCTTCTCCTGAGGTCACCCCACAGACTTTCCTCCTCTAAATACCCACAAGACCTTGGCCAGCCTTGTCTGTGACTGAGGAAAGATTGTAACATCCTCTAACCAGAGGATGGCTATGTGAGATTTACCTGCTCAGAGACTTTCATATTTGTAGCTGAGCTAAAAGGATGAGTCTATAGTTTTTGTAAGCTTGACAGCGTATAAAGACTTAAGTAGGAAGAGAAAGACCTGGAACGAAAGGAAGCGTTCCAAGGACGTGTTGTCTATTTTACTGTCTCTCCTCCTCTTCCTCATTTTCCAGGTAAGTTATTTGAACGTCTTCTCCCATTAAGATGTAAGCTCTCTGAGAGCAGGAACTCTGTGTGCTTCTCCCAACAGCTGTACTTTCAGTGACACATGGTCTGTTCTAAATAAATGCCTTTCAAATAAGTGTCCCGATACATTTATTAATCGATCCAGTGTCTTCGGTTCCTTAGGCTATAGAAGCTAACTGGCACATGTCCTGTGCAGAATACTCAGTAGAACCGACCGGTGGCTAGGAGATCCGTCTGTCAGGGCATCATGGGAGCAATTAGCTGTGGCACCTGGCTTAGTTTTGTTTCCTGTTGCTGAGAAAATACCCTGACAAAAGCAACAGAGAGGAGAAAGGGTTCATCTGGCTCAGAATTCCAGGTCATACTCCATCATTTCGGGAAGTCGAGGCAGCAGAAACTTGAAACAGGAGTCACACTGCAACCACAGTCAAGAGCAGAGAGTAATGAAGTAATGTCAGAATGCCGGTGTCCAGCTAAGCCTCCACTCACACAGTTCAGGAGTCCCCTGTCCAGGGATGGTTTCCCTCAGCCCAACCAAGATTCCCCACAGGCATCACCATAGGCCAACCCAATCTAGACAAGTCCTCATGGAAACTATTCCCAGATGATTTTAGACCAGCAAATTGACAAAGCCAACCTCCAGTGCTCATTAACTACCTCCATTTTGTTTTTCAGTTTAATAAGTTTATACGGTCTTTTGTGCATACTTTCTAGTGATCTTCCCCGCCCCCATTTCTCACTTCTTGAGTTTCTTCTCCCACTCTCTCGTGTCCCCTTCTTTCCTCCCCCACTACTGCTTTTGTGTCACATGTACCCTAATACAGCCACCCTTAAGATTTCCCTCCCTTTTTCATGGTCCCATTTCTGACTCATGACCTACACTCTCCTACACACATATACATATATATTAATTAGAATCTAGGATCTGCATAGGAGAGAAAACATATTTGTCTTTCTTAGTCTGGAGTATTTTACAACAAAATTTAGTCACTTTCCTGCAAATACAATTGTATTCTATCTCCTGGCTAAATAACATTTCATTGTGCATGTGTCTGTTGATGGACACCTAGGCTACTCCATATGACATTCCTTCTTTAAAAGGAGAGATGGCGCAGTGGGTAAGAGCACAGACTGTTCTTAAAGAAGCATCAGGCCCAGTAACCAGTCCCGCACAGCAGCTCACAACTGGTCTATCTCCAATTCCAGGGAACCCAATGCCCTCTTCTGGCTTCCACAGACGCCAGATATGCATGTGGTACACATATATACTATACACACTTATGTACAGAAATAAAAAATATTAATTTTGAAAAAAGGTGATTCATTAATTTGGTTCCAAAGCAACAAGCTTTGTGGCTAAGTCAAGGAAATGAGAAATCAATGTTAAGGGAGAGTATGTAATTATCCCAGGATGGATGTACTAGATAGATAATAAACCATCACGAAACACTAACTGCCGAGTGGACAGCTTGCTTAAAATAAAGGAAGATGGGGCTTTCTGCAGTTCTACTTGACTCCTTGACGGAAGAACAAACTTGTCAACATGCTATAACAGCCTGGCCACCATATGTCTAGGTTTGTCAGGAACAGACGGCAAGATGAGGGACCAATTCGCTACGGTCTCTGTGTTAAATTGTAGACAACGATCATTTCCAATCAATAAGACTGCACAGCTTTAAGAGGATATCTCCGAACACTGTCTCCATCAGGGACAGATGCTGTCTCAGAGTGTTGTTTTCCATAGCAAATGTGCCCAGTTCTCAGATGGCTTCAAAGAAGCACTGAAAATACCACATCCCCCAAAGACGGGCCACAGGGAAAGGGAGATGTAAAAATAACCGAGTGTTGCTAGCTGGGTACCCATGCCAGATAAAGTGGATTTTCTTTGAAGCAGTCTGTGCTGGTAACCTTCAATAGCCTCAAATGGTCGTCCTCAGCTCATGACCTTAAGCAGCCATTATTGGTTAGCATTAACACTGAGCATCAGAATCTGTCTTGTCGCTGTTCTAATGGAGCTTTGATGAGCCTTGGGGTTGTGACCTATGGTAGAATATGTGTTTAGCATGCATGAGGCTCTCGGTTTGATCCCCAGCACCACTAAATAAAAAATAGTAAATAAAAAAAATTTACAAATTCTTTACAGCAGCTCAGTTGTAGTGACAGTTTTCTTTAAAATTTCTTTTAAAAACAGAGAAATAAAAATGTTTTTGTTTTAATCCCAGGTGTGGAATGTAGAACTGCTTCAGGTTGTCCACAGCAGCTGACTAAGATTTGCCTCATGCTCTAGCATGGGCATGATTTTGCCATCAGCAGATAGTTTCTGTGATTATGTGACGACATTGGGAATTCTGGGGACTTTTCAGAGAATGTATAAATGGTAGGACCCTGGGTTGTTGGTTGCTGATTGGTTGCTGTTGTTTGTTGTTAGTTGGGGTTTATTAAGTAGTTAGCAAAGAAGAAGAAATTAGATATCCTGAGGCAAAGATCAAACTTGCCCCACAGAACTCAACTCTCCTAATCAGCAGGAAGTAGTTTAACAACAACATCGCCTCCTTTCCTTTCTCTCCTTTCTCTTCTCCTATCTAATGTTGGGGAGTTGAAAGGATAGAGAAGAGTAGAGGAGGTGGAGTTAAAAAGAACTCACAAAGGAGCAGAAGAGCTATACTTAATCAGTAAAGTGTTTGCCACACCAGCCTGAGGCCCTGAAGTTGATCCCCTGTACCCACAGGAAGATGTGGTAACACAGGTTTGCAGTCCCAGGGCTGGGAGATAGATAAACAGATCTGTGGAGTTCCCTGGCCAGCCAGCCTAGCCTACTTGGTAAGTCCCAGGCCAGTGGGAGACTGAACTCAAACAACTGAGGTGAATTTCTCTCGAGGAACAACACCTAGGGTTGATCTCTGGCCTCTGTCCACAGACACATAGACGTGCGTGTACACACACACACACACACACACACACACACACACACACACACACACGAGATCAGCTCCCAGAATAAATGTGCAACATAGACTATTGACCAACAAACAGCAGCAGGAGAGAAGTACGAGACGAGAAGTACTAGGCCCTGTTTGCTGTCATCAAAAGCTGATATCTGAGGGCCCGGGTGGTGGCTGTACAGCATCTTGGCTTTCTTGTTCCCTTTGAGTTTTGTGAGGCCTGACGGTGTTATCATTTCCCTAAACTGCATGATTACTTAGGTTGAAAGGACATCCTTTTCCTTTTCTCTGGTCCCTTTTCTTGTATTTGTTGTACTTCTTTCTTTGACTTCTCATCCGGAGGTGTCACTTGATGTCACTTCAGCCCTGCTCTTCTGCTACTTTCTCTACACTCTTCTGAAACCTGACTATCAGTCAGCAGCCACAACAGTACGGATTCACACAGATCCACTGCTGGACACACATGCTCTTGGTCTAGCTTCCCTTGCTGGTTCCAGTAACAGCTTGTACCATTGTATGTTCTGATATCCTAGTTCCTGCCCTAGGAACTAGGGCAATGCCAATAACCTACATAATTTTTTCCCAAGGCAGGGTTTCTGTATAGCCCTGGCTATCCTAGAACTTGCTCTATAGACCAGGCTAGCCTCAAATTCAGAGATCTGTCTGCCTCTGCTTCTTAAGCACTGGAGTTAAAGGCATGTTCTTCCATGCACTGTAGTGGCTATTCCTGGTTCTCAACTTGACTGTATCTGTAATGAACTACAATCTAGAATTGGAAGGCTCACCTGGGATCCTGATCTTGAGGCTGGGAGATAGAAGTTTCTGACAAGTTCTTGACATGGAGATCTTGAGGCATAGTGGCTATGAATCCAAGGAGATTAAGGCAAGGAGAGCTCTGAGTTCAAGGTCATCTGGGACAAAGCAAGTCCCAGACCCAGGTGTGGTGGTACACATCTTTAATCTGAGCCATACCTTCTGCTAGAGACTTATATTAGGACATTGGAAGAAGGAAGACTCTCTTTTCGCCTGCCTGCCTTGTGGAACTGAGCAACTGCTAGATCCTTGAACTTCCATTCACAGCTGCTGCTGACCCTTGTTGGGGAGTTGGGCTACAGACTGTAAGTCATCAACAAATTCCCTTACTATACAGAGACTGCCCATAAGTACTGTGACGCTAGAGAACCCTGACTAAGAAAGATGTACGCTCCTTTAATCCCAGCACTTGGGAGGCAGAGGCAGGTGGATTTCTCTGAGTTCAAGGCCAGCCTGTTCTATACAGAGATTTCTAGAACGGGCAGAGCCACAATGAGACCCTGTCTCAAAATAATAAGTAAATAAATAAGTGTGATGGTTTGCACATGCTTGGCCCAGGGAGTGGCACTATTAAGTGTGGCCTTGTTGGAGGAGGTGTGGCCTTGTTGGAGGAGGTGTGTCACTGTGGGGTGGGCTTGGAAACCCTCCTTCTAGCTGCCTGAGGATGCCCAGTCTGTTTCTGGCTTCCTTTGGATGAAGGTGTAGAACTCTTAGCTCTGCCTGCACCATGCCTGCCTGGATGCTGCCATGTTCCTGCCTTGATGATAATGGACTGAACCTCTGAACCTGTAAGCCAGCCCCAATTTAATGTTGTCCTTTATAAAACTTGCATTGGTCATGGTGTCTGTTCACAGCAATAAGACCCTAAGACACTTACTTTATATAGTGGACAACAGAAAACATAGTTTCTTCAACAGGCTTCAAAGTAGAGAAATATACTAAGAAGCTCAAACTGCTTCTTCTCTTTTAAGTACTCTTCCTATGGTTGTATACTCCTGTAATTCCAATACTTTGGAGTCTTGGGCAGGAAGATTGGGCAAGTTCAAAGCCAACCTAGGCAACATAATGAGACCCGATTTCAGCAAAGGGTATTGGTCCTACTTTTATATTTGAATATTTGTTGCTTGCTACAAAATTGAGACAAGCTTGAAATTCATTTGGACTTAATAATTGCGCAATTAACAGGGCTCACATCTAACCTAGAGGGAAATGTGGAGGGGGAGATTTTATTGGATAAGAGGACCTTAGAGTAACCTGGGACATACCTTGTAGATCTTTGTGGGTCACCATGCACTAGCAGTAGAGCTATATAATGACCTAAAGTGAAAGCATGCTGAGAGGTGAGAATGGTTTGAGAACCATATAGGAATTTGGATGAGGAATAGGTCCTTCTGGATTCTTTTGTTAGTCCTACTGCCCGTAAGAAATGTAGATTACTATCTACCTACTGCCACGAATTAGCTGTCTATCCTGTGAACTGCCCGAGACCAGGAAGGTCATGTGACCAATCTGAGTCTCAAGACTACTTCGCTACAGTCATGCCTTCCCTTTGCTTAATCTATTAAAGCTGCTGTTTTAACCTGCATCTATCTGCCTATCTCCTGCGTTCCGCTTCTCTATTGGCTCAAGCTAGGGTGGAAAAAACAAAGATGTTATTTATTTTCCCCCTCCCAAAGCTTCCAGCCTTGGTTAGTTAATAATTAATCTTCAACAAATAGCTCTTGAGCAACTAAAGCCCTTTTCCATTGCACCAATCCTCATGCCATCTCATCCGGCTTCATCTAAGGGAGGGCCCATTGGTGTTGGGGTCTCAGAAGTCCGTGTCAAAGAAAGGGGAGACGTGTGGTAAGAAGGCTCAGCAGGTGCTCGCTGCCAAGCCTGACAGCCTGAGTTTGATCCCCTGGGAAGGAGAGAAGACAAGTTGTCTTCCGACTTCCGCATGCACCTAATATGACATACGAACACATCCTCACTATTCATGGACTAAGGTACAGCCTAGAGCAGACTCTGCGAGTGAGAAGCAGCCAGTAGGCCTGCTCTCCAGGTTCCTCACACATGTCCTGTCACAGCAGTCAGGATCTGTAGCAAAGGGAAGGGAAGGGTGGGATTTAAGTCAAGGAATGTTCTTGTCTCAATTATTTTACGTCAACCAGCACAAAGTAACTCCAGGATAGCTTCACCTATTCATGCAACACTTTTGTGTTAGGTTGGTTTTGGTTTTTGAGAAAGGGATTTTCTGTGTAGCCCTAGATCCCTGGAACTTACTCTGTAGACCAGGCTGGCCTCAAACTCACAGACATCCACCCGCCTTTGCCTCCCAAGTGCTGAGATTAAAGGTGTGCACCACCACACCCCAGGTTTATCATGTAACATTTTCAAAATCTTCATTTCACTGTGAATAAAGCTTTTCCACATCTTTAAAGAAGTCAGCAAGGATTTGGGTTGAAGCAGTTACCAAACAGTCACATTTATCTGCGCTAGTCTCTTCTCTGGCTGTATTTTTTCTTTCATTTTTCCTACCTCAGGTTTCAAGAAGAAAAAATATTCAGGGAATAAGGGAAGGCAGAGGAAGGAGAATGGCCACGCAGCCTACCTGGCGTTTCC